>NC_089219.1:162480846-162802829 GCF_963924675.1 Phocoena phocoena | reverse complement strand
ATTCCATTAAGAAACCACCATGGTGGTATGTTGCTTTGGGAGAGAGAAGAACCTCCATAAATAGTGGTTTGCACCAGTCTTCCTCCTAACACTTCTCCACAAGCCCACTATTCTGATACACAGGTTTCTGCCCAGTTCCAGAGTTTCACATTTTATTCTTTTATGAAGTAACCATTTCCCATGAAGCTTACTTATATACTGCTCATTCTCAGTGTCTTTACTTCCTAAATAAACATATGGAATGGATTCAAACTCCTGAACTCTGGGAACTTCAATAAACTGAGATTGTTTAAAGAAAACTCTCAGTGAATAATTATGCTATCCCTCCCCCATGAGGCTGCAGAATGTTGGCGTTGAAAGGACTATAAAGGACATCTAGCCCAATCTCTGCATTTTAGAGATGAGAAAACTGAGCTTTTGGGAGCTTGAGTAATCTTGAAATTTGCCCAAATTGACAAGACTAGTAAGTGGCAGATCCGTATGTGTATAGTTTCAAAAGCATGAAATATTGATAATTACTTCATTTTCATGAGTTTCTTTTTTAAAAGTATCTTAAGACTGGGGCTTCCCTGATGGCGCAGTGGTTGAGAATCTGCCTGCCAATGCAGGGGACACAGGTTCGAGGCCTGGTCCAGGAAGATCCCACATGCTGCAGAGCAACTAAGCCCGTGCACCACAATTACTGCACTCAAGAGCCTGCAAGCCACAACTACTGAGTCCATGTGCCACAACTACTGAAGCCCACGCACCTAGAGCCCATGCCCTGCAACAAGATAAGCCACCACAATGAGAAGCCTGCACACCACAAGGAAGAGTAGCCCCCGCTCGCCGCAACCAGAGAAAGCCTGCATGCAGCAGCAAAGACCCAATAAATTAATTAAATAAATTTATTAAAAAAATAATAAAAGTATCTTAAGGCTAATATAGCCTGGTTAAATTTTTGTAGTCTCAAAACTCAAAGGCAGTTTCCTGGTGGCCTAGTGGTTAGGATTCAGGGCTTTCACTGCTGTGACCTGTGTTCAGTCCCTCGCTGGGGAACTGAGATCCTGCAAGCCACACACCATGGCTAAAAAACAAACAATCAACCAAACAAACACAACTAAAATAACCTAGTGTTATTTTGTGCCTCATTTTTTTAATCAAAGAATTCCTCCTGAGGCTTGTGCCTTTAGGAATGATTTCTAAGAAATCATTACTCAGAGGTGATATTCAACATATTAAACAACAGGACATCATAGACATTGCCCAACAATTGGTGTGTCTGTTCTTGTCCTACCAGCTGCATGTAACCATGGGGATATTACTCAAAAATAGACAATGCCCTGTGTTAGAAATTAAAAAAAAAAAATCCTGAGAGGTGGTCACAACACAATGAAAATATAATACCCAGTAAAACTATAATATTTTCACTATCATGTTTGGTCCACACAATTGTCCTTTCTCAAAAATTTAAAGAGGAAACAAAGGACGTTTTTCCCCACGTGATAATTCTAGTAGACTGTTAGATTTAACTGTTAGTAATGGTAACAGAATTGAACTTCTGGAGCTGGTAAAATTGATTGCCTCCTCAAGTTAGAATTTTTAATATTTTATAAAATAACCTCTGGATATAGTTATCCATGTATGTAATTTGTAGTTGCTACATTGGGTTTGGGGAGTGAGGACATAATAATATGCTTTATTAGCAAACTTGAATATGGGCTAAATTTGTGTTTGCTGATTGACTACAGAACTTCATAAACATGGCAGTGTATTTTTCCCAAAGTCAATATGGAAATGCACTGTGGTGCTTGCTTCACTCAGCAAGTCTGAATCTGTGGCAGGAACACATTCAGTTTTCCTGTGCTTCTCTGTTATTTGGAAGAACCAGACAGAGTGTTTCGTTGTTCTTTTGCTTCCCTCCACCTAGAAGAAATTTAAAAGAAACAAAAAATTTTTAGTATTAGAAGGGAACCTAGAAATGTAGTGTAATTTTCCACACAATGCAAAATCCCTTCTATGAGCATCCCTGAAGAATCTTCAGCTGGCTGCTTCCTGAATATTTTTGATGATGGGGAGTTCATTGCTTAATGAGGAGCTGTTCCTTACTCAAGAGCTCTGGTTGTATAAAGATTTGTGTTAACCCTTAATCCGTGTTTCTGAAAATGTGATCTCTGGACCAGCAGCATTAACATTACCTGGAGGGCTTCCCTGGTGGCGCAGTGGTTGAGAGTCTGCCTGCCGATGCAGGGGACACGGGTTCGTGCCCCAGTCCGGGAAGATCCCACATGCCGCGGAGTGGCTGGGCCCGTGAGCCATGGCTGCTGAGCCTGCGCGTCCGGAGCCTGTGCTCCACAACAGTGAGAGGCCCGCGTACCTCAAAAAAGAAAAGAAAAGAAAAGAAAAATTACCTGGAAATTTGTTAGAAATACAAATTCTCAGGCCTCCACTCCAGACTGACTGAATAACAAAGAAAATTCTAAGAATGGGGCCCAGCAGTGTTGTAACAAGTCCTCTAGGTGATTTGATACATGCTAAAGTTTGCACTGCCCTATATACAACCCCATACAATAAAATTAACAAGAACAGCTCCCCTGTTGGCACAGTGGTTAAGAATCTGCCTGCCAATGCAGGGGACATGGGTTCAAGCCCTGGTCTGGGAAGATCCCACACGCCACAGAGCAACTAAGCCCGTGCACCACAGAGCCTGCTCTCTAGAGCTCACGTGCCACAACTACTGAAGCTCGTGCGGCTAGAGCCCGTACTCCGCAACAAGAGAATCCTCTGCAATGAGAAGCATGCGTACCACGAGGAAGAGTAAGTAACCCTCACTCACCACAACTAGAGGAAGCCCACGGGCAGCAACAAAGACCCAACGCAGCCAAATATAAATTAAAAAAAAAGAAAGAAAAAAATAATTCTTTGGGTTGCAGATATCAGGAATCCAACTATAAATTTAACTTTAGCATAAAAGGGAATATCGTAGTTCATGAGGCTTGTGATAATGGGGTACTTCATAGGATCAAAGGGATTGATCTGGACCTACAGGACCTGGGCTTCTGCTGTTGGAAAGAAGGCAAGGAATGTCTTACACTTGTTCATGCTCATAGTGTTCTCAATGGCTCCACCCCCCACCCTCCGCCCATATGTTGCTCATTTCTGTCTCTGCTTAATTTTGTCCTCTACTACAGACAGGCTTCTGTTCATGGAAAGATGACTACCTTCTCTACCCTCCCACCCTTATACATGCCTTCATATGCCTCAAGCACCTGACCTCAGGGACAGGGCTATTCCTCCTCAGACTCCGAATCAAGAAATCCCAGGAAAGAACTCCTAGGGCAGGAAATGTTAACCAAAGAAAGGCATTGGGAAATCTTGCTGGGCAAACAAATAACAATAGTTACTGTAGTCTATTGCATAAACTATAGTCAACCTTACTTTGGTAAAGGAAGTTCAGAAACACTAGTCACCTTGCCCAAATCACTCAAGTCAGTGAAAATTGAAACCCCCAAAACTTGAAATAATAAAATTTAAGACTACAATAGAGTCACCCATTTACTGAAGACTGCCCTAGAAAACTTTTGTTTGGATTTTAAGTCAACATTTTTGTACTGAACTTTCTCCCCCACCATGAAAAAATAAGAGTTTTATAAAAATAGCTTCACGAGCCTGCAATAAAACAATGGTGAAAGAAATACAATTTTTCCTATGTCAGACAGATGATTGAGATTTTTTTGCATTTATGTCACTCAAAAATGATTGTTATAAACTTCCAACTTGGCAGGAATGTACTCCCAATGGAGGAAAAGAAAAAATCAAGCCAATCTAAAGTCATAAAAATTTAAATAAAGTAGTTAAGAATAAGCACAAAATAGAACATTTTACGGGTTTTCTCAAGAACTTTGACTTAAGGCTTCCCAATTCAAAAAAATTACAACTTAGAGATTTGACATTAGCAAAATGATTACTTTTTCTTTTGATATACCTTCTACCTAAACTCAGAATAAAATGTAGTAATGGGTCTTCCCTGGTGGCACAGTGGTTGAGAGTCCGCCTGACGATGCAGGGGACACGGGTTCGTGCCCCGGTCCGGGAAGATCCCACGTGCCGCGGAGCGGCTGGGCCCGTGAGCCATGGCCGCTGAGCCTGCGCGTCCGGACAGGCTCCGCAACGGGAGAGGCCACAACAGTGAGAGGCCCGCCTACCGCAAAAAAAAAAAAAAAAAAAGTAGTAATGAAGCACACGCATTAGGAACATTCATTATCCAAGCATAAGGAATTCCAAAGATTTTCTTAACAATGTTCATTTGAGCTCTTTACCCATAAGTTGGTCTTCCCATTTTTCCCTTTGCATGGTACACTATAGCATAACACATTATGGTTTATGTTTTTAGGGCATGTTATAAGCCATATTAAATGGGCTCGATAGCTGAATCAACATAAGAATCTGAACCCTGGAATTTCCAGGTTGTTGAATGTCTAAATTCATAAGACTGCTGTGTTACACTATTTATGGACAGTTTCATCAAAACAAGCACCATCCTAGGTTTTGTCTTTCCAACTTTATGTTTCCTTTCACCCATTAGGCCATTGTGGCTCTCCAAGGCAGCCTGGGACAAGGCGTTTCCGTCAGCCAAAGCAGAGCTGAGCTAATGTGGCACTAGTGAATTCTGATATTGAAGTTCTTATTTTATTTTATTTATTTGTTTGTTTGTTTGTTTTTGCGGTACGCGGGCCTCTCACTGTTGTGGCCTCTCCCGTCGCGGAGCACGGGCTCCGGACGCGCAGGCTCAGCGGCCATGGCTCACGGGCCCAGCCGCTCCGCAGCATGTGGGATCTTCTCGGACCGGGGCACGAACCCGTGTCCCCTGCATCGGCAGGCAGACTCTCAACCACTGCGCCACCAGGGAAGCCCTATTTTATTTTATTTTAATAGATCTTTATTGAAGTATAATTGCTTCACAATACTGTGTTAGTTTCTGTTGCACAACAAAGGGAATCAGCCATATGCATACGCATGTCCCCATATCCCCTCCCTCTTGCGCATCCCTCCCACCCTCTCTATCCCACCCCTCTAGGGGTGCAAAGCACTGAGTCCATCTCCCTGTGTTATGCTTCTGCTTCCCACTAGCCAACTATTTTACATTCAGTAGTGTGTATAAGTCGATGCTACTCTCACTTCGCCCGAACTTCGCTCTCCCACCCCATCCACGTCCTCAAGTCCATTCTCTACATCTACCTCTTTATTCCTGCCCTGCAACTAGTTTCATCAGTACCATTTTTTTCTTTTTTTAGATTCCTTATATATGCATTAGGTTCTATATGAAGTAATTGTTTTTTAATTCTTAAAATCATTATTGACTCCTCCCACAAATTTCTGTCAAACAAGCAGGACAGAAGCTGTTACAAAAGCAAAGAAACATCAGTGGTTCTTATGGTAATACACGAGCTCTCTATTTTTCCATGACCTTTTGTGCTAAATGTTAAATCTGAAGTGGTGCAGAACAGAGGGAATAGACTCGGTTTTTCCTTACTCACAATTTCATTTCAGTGGACAAGTCATAAAAACAAAATCAGAGGACCTCATTCTGTTCTCTATCTGGGACACTAAATAAGTCCATCCATAGTATTTTGCTACAAGTAGATTAAGAGGGAAATTCCAAATCTCGGTATGACTATCCCCAAAGTCATCTGGTTCTACTCTCACTTGTCACTTTCAACTGGAACTCAAAACTGCCAACACCCTAGAACCAGTTTTTATGTTAGGAGGAACATACACTAAGTCTCTGGCTCAGATGAGAATCTTGCTTTAGGATGGTTTTTCCTTATGGTCTCTATATGCTGGCTGTGTGTATGAACTTTCTTCTCTATTCTGAATGCCTGATCTGGGAAAATTACATATATGATGATGGTTTTGATAATCAGTATGATGACAATGATGTTGACGATGACTTCACAATCATTTAAAGAGCATTTCCTATGAGGCAGCCGCTCTGTTAAATACAGTCGGTTCTTCTCCAGTGTCTATGCATATAATGCAAATTAGTTCATACATGACCGGTAAATAGGGAGATATCAATATAATCAAGATTACTTTGATTCATAAGTAGTTCTCCCCAGCATATGAATATTTTGCAGCTCAGCGCACACATGTTAATATTTTACAGTTCAATGCTCACTATTTATTAAGGTTTAAAAAAACACGGGAAGTCATGAAGTAATCCAGTACAGAACACAGTGCCCATTCACCCCACTTTCTTCCTCTTGGCTCTATCTTGGAAATGCTCACTGGGAGTTTTCCTGAATCCTGGTGCATTTTGCCCTCATCTCCATAACTTGGCAGCATCTACCCTTACTCAAACCCTCTTTCATCAAGCGGCCATCAACTTTTCTTAAAGGCAAGTCTTATATTTACTCAGTATTTCTTTTTTTAGGAGAAGTTTAACTGTGATGGTATTTTATTAGGATGGGTATTGTTATTGTCAGTGCTTTGGTTACAAAGTTGCGTAGATTTTGAGCAATCTGCCCCAACTCTGTTTTTCTTATAAATCGTCTTACTTTCAGTGTGCAAGTTTGCAGAATGAGTGGTTTGTGGTTTCTGCACTTATTTTAGAAATGCCTGTTCTTTACCTGTGTAATCTTACTCCGTTCTTGTCACTGTTTTATGGCATAGGTGTTATTCCCCTGAACTGATGAAAGGAAACCAAGGCTCAGAGAATTTAAGTAACTTGTCCAAAATCTCATTGTAATGAGAAGGCAAGATGACTTTGAGTCATTATATATACCCCACTTATTACCTGGCTTCCTAAACTTCTATTCAGCTTCATTTTCCAGTCTTAGGACCAAAGTGAAGGCAAAGGCAGTAAGACATAGACCCCATGCAGCAGAGGTGTGGTGAGCGGGGAGCAATGATCCGCCTTGCCATTCTCCTACACGGACAGCACTTCCTTTTCATTTCTTGTGGAAGACATCCCAGAACATTTTTTGTTGTTGTTGTTCCAGAAAAAGTCTCCAGAAAAATAAATTAAGTATGTGGGTCAGCTGTAGCAAGCTACTGATAATGTCACATGAGGGAGGCTGTGGAGTTCTGCAGAGGGAAAAAAGCCAGGCTGAGCCTGACCTGGCCCTGGTTTCATGGTACAGTGATATAGCACATTCCAGAAGAAGAAAATAGGATGTTGAGGATTCCAATAAAAAAATAATCCCAGAAGAGATTTCCTATTGTCCGTGGAGTTCCTTTTAGAAATTGAATATGATTTGAGGCAAGTACTCTTGTTCATCTCACAAATGAAAATAATGCATTTTTAAAAGAAATGGTCTTACGCAGCATCGTCCTATTTTTATTAAAATAGAATACAGACATACAAACCCTCTGAACAGTAGACACCAAAATATTAATGGTATTCATTTCTGAGTGGTAGGGTTATGGGTTTTCCACTAGTTTATATTTTTACAAAATGTCTAAAATGAACAAGCATTAATTTTTCTAAAAAGAAGTGATAAAAGTTACATTTGAAAACAAATTTTTAGGAGAATTTTGTGATTTTCTTTCCTGAGAACAATTGATTTTGTATTGGGGAAAGGCATTAATAATAGTTTTCAGGTAGATCGGTCTCTTGGTGTCACTCAGCTTTGCTGTCCTTATAAATGTCACAGACTTGCTATTTTTTTTCCTAGTCTTTCATTTCAGCTTTTCACGACTTTGCTTCTCCCTCTTTCCCGCACGTTTTATCTCATCCACACTTACGGTCCGTTCTTCACCTTTCTTTGCACGGCTGCTTCTCCCTCCTTTCCTCGACTCAAGCATCACTGCTTCCCTATGACCCCCAGCCACCCCTGTGCTGACTCTAGCATTCTCTCCCACCAATGGTGCCAGAGTTCACAGTCGATTGCACACTCCTATTGTTTTGGAGGATTTTTTTTTTTTTTTTTTTTGCGTCTTTTTCCCCCCTTATTTCTCCCGAGGATAGCAGTGGCTATTGGTTTACTTTGAAGGAACCTATGTCATTTGGGTTTCCTGGCAGCACCACCGAGAAGACGGATTCCTCTTAGAACATAATCACAAAACAACAACAACAATAAATCTCTATTTCTAAAGTTTTTCTGTTGCCACTCACTCATTTGTTCCTTAGTTGCAGCAGCAAAACGGTCATACCTAAAAACCAGGAGGCTTGGTAAACACACAAGAGGTTATTGTAGACTCCTCTCTCAGAAACGTTTCCTTTTCCTTTTATTGTCTATTATGAGTGAATTACAATACTATCAGGATCTAATCTCACTGGTAGCTTCATCACCTCTGGGGAAAATTACTGTAAATCAACAGAGCTTGTCTGCAACTATGTCTACTTCCATCCATGAATCCTTGTGGTGCTTCACTAGGATATCTAAGTTTGCGTCAGTCCCTGCTTTCTGAATCAAAATGAGCACAATGTCATTAATTCAATCGACCAGTCTGATGAGCTGCTTCCACAGATGATCAAGATAGTCAAGGTCTCTGTGGGCTACGTCGTCATAGAAAGAAGACAAGTTAACACAGACCTGTGGCAAGACGGTGATTGTATCTTGCTGCCTTGTAAAAGCAAATGGGTTTTTAATTTTCCTTACTGATCACATTCACCACATCAGTAGTTACACTCCAAGTGCCAGAGACTTTGTGAATATATTCCAGTAAAGATCCAACGTCTGGTACAACAGCTGCAACTGGGTAGCCCCAGTTGCCACCTGCCTCAATCCATCTAGTTTTCACAAGGGCCAGGGAGGTGAACTGAATGGGGATATGATGATGGAGGTCACCATCCTTGCGTCCCTTTGCCTATCTCCACAATTCTTGGTATACAAGATTGCTCCTGATTTACTATCTTGGCTGGAGGAGGGCAGTTTTAAGGACCTCCACTTGGGTCTTTCTACCATAATAGCTCTTACTCCATAGATCAGGTATCCAGTGTAAGGATTCTGCTTTCTGTTAGGTATACGTATCCCAGTTATGCCCTTGGGAACTGGGACAATAGCCACAGTTGGGTCTACAGACTTAGTAGAGCCACCATCAGATGGATTTGGACAGGATTCCATTTGTCACCTGGATTCCATAAGATTCACCTATAACTGGGGGGTCGTGTTGGTGTTTTGAATCCCCCGTATCCAACAGCCCTAAAAAGCCATGGTCATTCCCCTTATCCCTCTATATACTTATTCCAGTACATGACCACAGATCCCTTTAGGAAAGGAATGGAGGAAATGATAACTGTATATTCCCATAGTGGCGTTGTGGGGTTCTTTCTCAAGTGGACCTAGCCTCTCCTTCAATTAATGGCCTCTGGGAGTGAGAACGGGCTCAGATCTGGAAACTAGGTGAGGGGTCGTGATTTTCCACTTCTGCAGTTGACGTTAACTTTCTGCTCACTAAGCTCTATAGTGTTTCTCATTATATAAGTGAAGTAATATCTTAGTTAACTGCCCATTGATCTTGCCTCCCTGGGATCACCATGGTCTTTTATTAGCTGTTGCCATAAAACTTTGTGAGAGGAAGCGCCCCGTATGAGATTTTGACTTGTTGCCTATTTCTGTTATATTTACCTTCTTGTCTGTTAAGTGCTAGCACCTGGGCTCTGCTATCCCAGAATTCTCTCACCTATCCTGACACTAGGGAGCCCAGTCCAAGGCAGGATCTCCTACAGTTACCAGTGAGGATAACCATCGTGGGGCTTCTCAAAGATGCTGGTACCCTCCTCGCTAGCACATCCTTAGCCCTTCAATGGAAGGAATGTTCTTTGGACCACACGCTCAGGAATGGGTTCTCTTTATTACATAATAAACCCATTCTTATATCTTCATCTCCCCAAGATTTCTAACCCCCTCCTCAATATTCTGCAAGACAGTTCCAGCATCTCTACCTCACTGACAGCATCTCTACCTCATTTACTACCTCAACATTATGTTAAATTTTTATGGAGCAATCCCAGCCCGTACTAGGACTGATTTTCGATGTCATTGCCAGGATATGAAACTCCTAATCTTAGAACACTCTCATATCAATGAATTCTCACCTACACAGCCTTAGATCCTGCCCTTCCTAGCCCAACTCTCTCAAGATCCATCCCTGGATATAGCTTCCCATTTCCTGCCATTACATATTAGCCGGATCTTGGGGCAATGAAGGGAGGCAGGAGCAGATTCAGAGGAGGACACTCATCCACCAGGCAACTGCTTCAGGTGAGGGTTTTGAAGGGTCTCCAGGGGAGGAGGGGCTCTTTTCCTCTAGCTTTGGGATAAGTGAGCCACTTCTGCCAACCTGGAGAGTTCAGAGGGACCAAGATCTCGGGGGCTCAAATTCTCTAGCTCATCCACCGCAATGTTCCCATTCCATGTTGCAGGGTCTCACTCATTCCCTCTCAGGGCTCTGGTTTTGACACAGACTTCTCAAGGCTGCAAGGTTCACTCTTTGTTGTAGGTCTGCCATCCTTAGAATTCAATCCTGGGCCTGAGGTAAGGAAGACAAGAGCCTTTTTAAAAGCTGCCAGGAAGGTTTTCTGACTTTCACAGCATATCTTCAGTTGATAGTTGATTTAACTGAGCCTGTCGTTTTCTTTTTCATGACTTGTGATGCTGTTCACAAGACCCAGCCAACACCACAGCCGTAGGTAGGATACACGTCACTCCCATACCATTCAGCCCATCACTGGTGAAATTCTTCATGGCTAGGATGCTGCTGCAAGCTGGTGGTTGTTATCACCTCCCTTAACACCAGTCAGAGGTCCTTGACTGGTAGAAGAGCAGACTCCTCTCTGAAAGTTTCCTCTCCACGGTACTTCCGGTTCCAACTGTCTTAAGCCTGGATTTCCCTAAGAAGCAGAGCCTGACATGAGGGTTTGCATGCAGGTAATTCATCTATTCATCTTGGGACGTGATCCCAAGGAACAGAAATGAAGCTAAAAAGAGTAAAACAGGAAAGGAGAAAACACAATCCCAAAGTGTGTTATTAAGCTGATCATTGGGCTCGATCCGGCTGGGAAGTTTCTAAGGGGTCACGTAAAATATGCCTCAGAATTGTCCATCTGAGTACCTACCATGGGTCAAGGGGATGTCTGCCACGGGAAGCGAAACTCCCTGCCAGGTTTGCACAGCCATTTTGTCAGGATGGCCGAATGGGTTCCTCAAGGCATGCCACAGGGTACAAAGTGAAAGAAATAGAGACACATGTGATACAGCTGAGGTGGGTTGCTCTCAGATTACAGCTGCACGTTGCTGGTGAAATTCTTACTGATTAGGGTGCAAGCCAGCCCCACTTAACCTCACGTAACACCAGTCACGTCAGTGACTAGAATAAAAAAAAAAGGGTCAAAATGTTATAAGACAAGACGCAAGATGTCTCTGACATGCATCTTCCCCCAGAACATTGCCTCGTATTATTCTCTTTGCCCAAAACTTCTATTTCGTTTACCATCACTCTGATTCTCTCCCGGAAACAATCTCAGCAGGGTGTCTTTCCCCATCTGTAAAGCTTAACCCAACAACACTCTTATTATCTAATAGCAGTATTCAGCCAGTTCCTCTGTGTAATATCCTTTGTGGATTTCAGATTATGACTCTTTCCTCAGGTTGCTTCTCATATTATTTAACTGTCCCTGGTCATAAACTGTAATAAATTTGTGACAAAGGTTTCTTGGGTCGTGTCCCCCTGAGACATACGCTTTGAGATCTGTAGGAAGTTCATTGGGGAGTGTCTTCAGGATCAGCACCAATGGGGAGGGAAGGAAGTAGGATAAAGCAGAGGGAGGAGCTGAGCTGGGTTGCAACAGAGCCGGGCTGCAGCCAATGGGGAGCTGTGCATGGCCTGTCTTGTCCCACCTTGACGCAAATTGGGTAGACGTTTGTATCCTGCATTCATCAGTCTTTGGGTGGGGACTGGCCCCAGGGAGGGTATGTTCTTTGAGGGATTGAGAGCATTTCCTGGAGAGTGACAGCTGAGAGACTTCAGCCGCCAAACACTCCCAACAGCTGGGGAGATGATATCTCAGTTCTGAAGGGAAGATCTGGGCAGTGTATCGTAGTATTAACTATAGCCCACCCTTTCTGCTGCTTGGATTATTTTCTTTGTAAATTAAGTTCTACAAACAGTTTTTCCAGGATTCTGGTTAGTTCTTCTTGTGGGAAATTTAAAAGAGGAAAGTTTGCAGGAAAAAAAACACAACTTCTGTCACTGCAGTAACGGAGCCTGAGGCTCCAACTAACCGTCTCCCTCTTCTGCTGCCAATTCTATATCCTCTCACCCTTGGCTAGCCTCTCTGTTGGTCTTGGTGCCTTACCTGGTGGGGTGACCTAGACTCTCATCCCTGACAGATCTGAGACCCTGGTTGCCATGCCCTTCTCAGGCTCTGACTGTGGCAACTTGTCCATTTACTATCAAAATTGGGAAAGAGATTACTAGGCGACTCCCCTAGAGATGACCTGAGTGCCAAACACGTTTTCCCTTAGTGCCACTGTACATTAGCAGCCCCACTTCCTCCTGGTGACCAGAGTCAGTTACCCCTACTGTGTCCCCAGTATGGCTCATCCCCAGAATGATGGTTCCTTTTTTTTTTTTTTTGTCTCTTACAACAAGGAGTCTGAAATGATTCAGCAGCAGCTACAGCTTATTGGTTAATGGAAAGATTACTCTGTCCCTGGTGGAAGTGGTTTCCCTCTAGGATACAAGATGTCTAAACCCACAGAGTCCAGAGTTGTACGGACAGAAAGCACAAATTCCCGACAGTCACTGACAGTGATGACAAACACAGCCACTCCTACTTCACCTCGTTTCTCAGACCCATGTGTTCTTCCTGCTGGGGATATAGTACCACACAGTGGTAGCTGATTTAGGGTGAGTCCTGCAACCTGGAGGATGATGCCTCATCCTCACAGGTTATCATCTCCAAGCCTGGGCCTCAGTGGCTCCTTCAAGGGCCATTCTATTCCTTTGGCAGGCTGGCATGGTCCAGTTGATATTATGGTCCTGTGTCCACTTTTACACTCCCCTGGACTGATACAGAGTCATATGGGATTCCATGTTTGTGGGTGAAACACTTTAATCCCTCAGAAGGTGGTGCTGGCTGAGATCCTGCAGGCAAAAAAGGCAAACCCACATCTATAGGTATTGATTCCTGTCAAGATTGCTGCCCCTTCCAGGGTAGAAAGGCTCCAGTGTAATTAACTTGCCACCAAATGGTTAATGGGACTCCTTGAGAGATGGTACCATATTGCGGATGTGGGGTTAGTTTGTGTTTCTGGCAGGTTGGATGTTTGGCAATTGTAGTAGCTAGACCAGCCTTGGCGAGTGGGAGTCCATGCTCTTGGACGCCCATGGCTCTCTGTTCATGCACCCTTTGTGCCAGCACTGGGATGGCTGATGACTACCAGTTAAGGCATTCTGTCTGATTGGTTCTAGTGTCCCTTCCCTGGTGGATTGCTCTCTGATAAGCATTAATTAACAATGGGATTCAAAAACCTTCACATTTTGGGTCATGCCCAATGCTCTAGCCTCCTGAGCAATCAGTGAAGCTAATCACCAACAGTAGATGACTAAGTGCGCTGCTCAGAAGTCTTCTGACTGGTAGGATTTCCTTCACTGTCTTTCAGGGTCTTCCACTGCAGGGCTACAATGGAGCTGTAGTGCAGGCACAATTCATTTTCATCCTGTGTCCACGCACCAAGGTGACCCGGTGAATTTAACATGGCCTTTTCCCTCTCTGTCAGTTGGTCATAAGGGACCCTCCATGGTCCAGGTGTGAGCTGAGGGAGAGGAACCATTGCAACAGAGGTAGAAAACATGAATTCAATCTCTCCTGGAGCTCTCTTTTGCTTGTAATTAAGTCCTGAGCCTGATGCTCAGTTTTTCCTGTGTTCTAGCTGTAAGATAAGAGTCTCTATATATGATGCCAAAGAGAACTGGCTCTCTGATTGTTGATTAATCATCCTCAGGCTTTTATTGTCTTTCTCCAACACATTAAATGTCTACAGTAACAGCCATCCATTTCCATAGTTCCTAAAATTACTACTTCCCCTGAACTTCTCAAATGCCTGAGATGTTACCCCTGTGAACCCCCCACCAATACCCCATCCCAGCTCACCATCAGGGAAAGTCTTAACAGTTGCTCGGCATCTGGGCTTTCTATCCTATTCCACTGATCTATATTTCTATTTTTGTGCCAGTACCATACTATTTTGATGACTATAGCTTTGTAGTATAGTCTGAAGTCAGGGAGCCTGACTCCTCCAGCTCAGTTTTTCTTTCTCAAGATGGCTTTGGCTATTCAGGGTGTTCTGTGTCTCCATACAAATTTTAAGATTTTTTTGTTCTAGATCTGTGAAAAATGCCATTGGTAATTTGATAGGGATTGCATTGGATCTGTAGATTGCCTTGGGTAGTATAGTCATTTTGCATATCCATGCTCCACCTACCACAGTGTTGGTGTCATTGCCAATGACCATGGGCAATACAGCTCCAAAATCCATTTCTGAGTCAGCTTTCTCAGACCAGTCCTGGAACCAACTATCCTAGGTCAGGTTCCCCAAGAGGCAGACTCTGAGATGAGGATTAGCATATGGCGAATTTATGAGGGGAGGAGTGTCATCAGATCGCCATGAACAGGAGATGAAGGAAGAAGGACTGAGCAGAGGGAGGAGATGAACTGCATTACAGTCACAACAAAGACCTCAGCTGATCCCATAGGGAGTTCTGGGCGAGGATGTGGGCCACTCCCAAGGGAGAGGGTGACTTGGGCAAAGTGGCTCTCCTGGGCTAATGGAAATTCACAAAAAATAATTCAAAAGAGAGCAGTCAGATGTCAACACTCTTGACAGCTGGGTGAATGAGCACCTCAGTCTTTTATTTAAATATTTATTTATTTATTCATTTATTTATTTGGCTGTGTCAGGTCTCAGTTGCAGCATGCCAGATCATAGCTGCGGTATGTGGGGTCTTTCATTGTAGTGCGCAGGTTCTCCTTTGCAGTGCGCAGGCTTCTCTCTAGTTGTGGTGTGCGGGCTGCCCATGGCATGTGACATCTTAGTTCCCCAACCAGGGATCGAACCCACATCCCCTGCGCTGGAAGGTGGATTCTTAACCACTGGACCACCAGGGAAGTCCTGGGCGCCTCAGTCTTGAAGGGGCCTATGGGCCCCATGTCTTAACAACATCCACTACATAAGGCCAATTCTTCTTTCTCAAATGAAGAGAACTAATAAGCCTATAACTTCCTCCCTTATAAGGCAGGAGACTTAGCCCAGATAAATCAGGCCTAAAAACATCAACAGTATTAATAACATGGTAACTGTGGATGACTTCATATAATCCCAAGGTCAAAAAGGCAAAAATATAACTTCTCTCACCCCAAGGATGTGCTTTTCATATTTTGTATATCCTTCCCTGTAATAATGCCATGGAAGAGAAGCAAAGATCCTATCTTCTATACTTTCTATAAACTTTTAATATCACCCGTCTATAAAGATGAGACTTAAAGTCTATCCAGGTTTTGAAACCAACACTTTTAAAATATATTTCCCAACAAAGCAATTCTGGCAGAGTTGAGGATAGGAAAACCTTTCTAAACTGCTCTACTACAGATGAGTGATACTGCTTTCACACCTGTGTACTTTTGCAAATTCACTCTTTCTGCCAGAATGTCTTTCTTACCCCATGTCTTCCTCCAGAATTCTATTCATGCATAAGGTTGCCAGATTTAGTAAATAAAAGTACAGGATGTCCAGTGAAATTTTTTTTTTACATCTTTATTGGATTATAATTGCTTTACAATGTTGTGTTAGTTTCTGCCGTACAACAAAGTGAAGCAGCTATATGTATACATATATCCCCATATCCCCTTCCTCTTGAGGCTCCCTCCCACACTGCCCAACCCACCCCTCTAGGTTGTCACAAAGCACCGAGCTGATCTCCCTGTGCTACACAGCAGCTTGCCACTAACTGTCTATTTTACACATGGTAGTGTACATATGTCAGTGCTACTCTCTCAATTCGTCCCAGCCTCCCCTTACCCCTCCTGTGCCCACAAGTCCGTTCTCTATGTCTGCATCTCTATTCCTGCCCTGCCACCAGGTTCATCAGCACCGTTTTTCTAGATTCCATATATACGCGTTAACACACAGCATTTTTTTTCTCTTTCTGACTTACTTCACTCTGTATGACAGACTCTAGGTCCAACTCCATCACTACAAATGACTCAATTTCGTTGCTTTTTATGGCTGAGTGATATTCCATTGTATATATGCACCACATCTTCTTTATCCATTCATCTGTCAATGGACATTTAGGTTGCTTCCATGTCCTGATTATTGTAAATAGTGCTGCAATGAACGATGGGGTACATGTATCTTTTTGAATTATGGTTTTCTCTGGGTATATGCCCAGTAGTGGGATTGCTGAGTCATATGGTAGTTCTAATTCTAGTTTTTTAAGGAACATCCATACTGTTCTCCACAGTGGCTATATCAATTTACATTCCCACCAACAGTGTAGGAGGTTTCCCTTTTCTCCACACCCTCTCCAGCATTTATTGTTTGTAGATTTTTTGATGATGGCCATTCCGACCAGTGTGAGGTGATACCTCATTGTAGGTTTGATTTGCATTTTTCTAATAATTAGTGATTTGAGCATCCTTTCATGTGCCCCTTGGCCATCTGTATGTCCTCCTTGGAGAAATGTCTACTTAGGTCTTCCACACATTTTTTGATTGGGTTGTTTGTTTTTTTGATATTGAGCTGCATGAGCTGCTTGTAAATTTTGGAGATTAATCCTCTGTCCATTGCTTCGTTTGAAAATATTTTCTCCCATTCTGAGGGTTGTCTTTTCATCCCATTTATGGTTTTCTTTGCTGTGCAAAAGCTTTTAAGTTTAACTAGGTCCCATTTGTTTATTTGAATTTCAAATAAACAACAAATGCTTTTTAGTATAAGTCTGTCCATATATTCCATGGGACATACTTATACTAAAAAATTACTTGTTGTTGATGTGAAATTCAAATTTAACTGGGCATCCTGTACTTTATCTAGCAAACCTACTCATTCTTCACACATTTACTGAACATTTACCACATGCCAGAAGCTATTCTAAGTACTGGGAATATAGTGCCAAACAAAAGTAACTCAAATTCTTGCTCTCGTGTGATTTACATGCCAGTGTAGAGAGCCTGGCCATAAACAAACACACAAGTAAATATACAATAATATTGTCAGAACATAAATAAATGCCATGAAGAAGAATAAAGTGAGGTAAGGGGAAAGGGAGTGCTGGGCCTGGAGGTGAGGCAGTGTTGTTCTACGAAGTTCTTGCTGATCAGGTGAAATTTGAGCAGAGACTTGAAAGAAGTGGAAAGCCAGCCACGTAAAGATTTGGAAGGGGTATACCCTCCAGGCAAAGTGAAGCCCAAAAACAAAGTCCTAGAGGTGGAGGGACAGCAAGGAGGCCGGTGCGGCTGGAGCACAATGCACAGGAGGAGTTTGCCAGGAACCCCCTGGCAAAGGTGCGGGCAGGGACGGGGGCAGGTAATTTTCAGCCTTTTGGTCACAGTGAGGGCCTTGCCATTTACTCTGGAAACATGGAGCAGATGCTTGACGAGGTCTCACATTTCAGACAGAGCAAATGTTCAATTAATAAATATTTGTTAAATAAATGGCTTCCACGTTGAGAGTTGACTCTTCTTGCTGGGGCAGGGAGGTGGGGCAGAAACAAGGAGGTCAATAATGAGGCCAATAGAATAATCCAGGAGAGAGTCTGGACTACAGTTGTAGCAGTAGAGATGGTAAGTGCTTGGGTCCTGAACATATTGTGAAGGTATAGCTGATAGGATATGCAAAGAGAAGAGTCAAGGTTGAGGCTTGAGTCTCTAGAGAGATGGAGTTGCCATTCAACAAGTTTGAGAAGCCTGTCAGTGGGGAGCAGGTTTGATGGCGTGCAATGGGGGAAGACGTGGAAATCTGGAGTTCAGCTTCAGACTTGTTGATTTTGACATGCATATAAGAAATCCATGTGGAGATGTTGAGGCAGCAATTAGATGATAAAGTCTGAGTTCAGAAAAGAGAAATGAGCCGTCTGGAGATGTAAATTTGGGAGCAGTCAACCTACCTAAAACCATAGATCTGGATGAGATCCCTGAGGAGTGTGTATAGACAGAGAAGAAATTTCCAAGGACTGAGCCCTGGGGTCTCTAAGTGTTTAGAGCTTGAGAAGAAAAGTGGAAAAGAAGTCATCAGTCTGGCAGGAGGAGACCAAGGGAGAGTGATCCAGAAGCTAAGAGAAAAAATATTTCAGGAAAGAAGATGTGATCATTTGTGTCAAATGCATCTGAAAGTCGACGTCTGATGGGGCCTGACCATTGGACTTAGCACCCTGGAATTACTGACTCCTCAAAAAGATCTATTTCGGTAAGATGGTGGGAAAGAAAGCCTGATGGGAGTAGAATAAAGAGAGAATGAGAGGAGGAAAATAGAGCTAGCAACTATAGGCTAGGCTTTCAAGGAGTTTTGCTATCACATGGGAATGATCCCAAAACAGAGGGGAAAGATAATGACGTTGGAGATGAGGGAAACCGTATCAGGAGCAGTGCTGAGCTTGGGAAAGAGAGTGGGAATTAGCACATGAATGAGAAGTTGGCTTGAGACAAGAGCACAGGCAGTTCATCCAGAATCACAAGAGGAGGGTGAAATAGCGTGTGTGGAGAGAGATGCAGAAAGGTGGGCAGAAGTGGTGGGAGGGGCACACGTGAGCTCTCTCATGGCTGCGCCTGTCCTCTTAGTGAAATCAGAAGCCAGGTGGGCGTGAAGGAGAGGAAGGATGAGGTACTGGTTGGGGAGAGAGGGGAAAGTGTGAGCAGACGAGTCGCCTCTGGAAGTGTGATAGGATGGCCCGGCAGCACTAGGGCTACAGGAGATTAGTGGTTGTTAGTTTAATTTAGAACCAACACCATGCTTGTGTGTTTTTCTTCGGTCACTTTCAGCTGTCCAAACGCAGGCAAGGAGTAGGCAGAAAACTGGGTATAAGAAGGGGTGGAATTTTGGCAAGCAAATATGTCAAAGTGAGAGAGAGGCAAGGGAGCCTAGAATGTGGTGGGCAAGGGAATGTTTACAACGACTGCCCAAGAAATCTAAATCGGGTTAGGAGGGAAACCAGGACATCAGTGGGTGAAGGACACTGAACAGATGGTAGGATCAGGGGATTGGAGGATCCAGTGGGATTGAAGGATTACTGGAATCAGAGCACTACAGAGTGCTGAAAAAATAGGAAGCGGTGGTCAGAGTGAGATCCTTGAAAGTGAACGTTACAGAAGTCTTGCAATTATTAGTAATATTAAATCTAGGCTACCACCAAGCGACTGAGTGACTGAAGTAGGATAGAAATCACTGAAAGAAAGAAATCAATGAACTGAGAGGTCTGAGAACTTGAAGAGAGCAGACAGTGAACCGTTGCATTAGTTTCCTCTTGCTACTGTAGCAAATTACCACAAACTTAGTGGCTTAAAACAATACAGATTTGTTGTCTTACGGTTTTAGCAATTAGAAGTCTAAAATCAGTCTCATTAATCTATAGTCAAGGAGTCAGCAAGTCTGATTCTCTCTGGAGGCTCAAGGGCAGAGCTCCTCCCCTGGCCTTTTCCAGCCTCTAGGGACTGTCCGCATCCCTTGGCCGTGGTTCCTTCCTCACAGCTGTATCACTCCAACCTCTGCCTCTCTCACATCTCCCTCTTCTGACTCAGATACTCCTGCCTCTCTCTCATAAGGACCCTGTGATTACCCTGGATAATCCACCACTCTCCCCCACCCTCATCTCAAGATTTTTAACTTTTAAGATGTTAATCTTTACATCTGCAAAGTCCCTCTTGTCACTTACATATTCACATGTGCTGGAGATGAACACGTGGCCATCTCTGGGGGGACATTATTCAGCTACCACACCAGCAATATATTTTTTTCCTCTGTGAAGACTTTCCTGATTCTGGCACTCCCACCCCACCCCAGGCTGAGTTGATAAATATTCCTTTTGGTTCACCATTGCACTTTCTAAGGACATTCCCGTATTAGAGGATATGGCTTCTTCTTCTTTTTTTTTTTTTTTGCAGTACGCGGGCCTCTCACTGTTGTGGCCTCTCCCGTTGCGGAGCACAGGCTCCGGACGCGCAGGCTCAGCGGCCATGGCTCACGGGCCCAGCCGCTCCGCGGCATGTGGGATCTTCCCGGACCGGGACACGAACCCGTGTCCCCTGCCTCGGCAGGCGGACTCTCAACCAATGCGCCACCAGGGAAGCCCAGGATATGGCTTCTTTATTTGAGTATGTGCTGTGCTAGGTTCTGGGTTAATCGCTGTTAATACAAATAGGATACAACATTTAAAAAATTCTCGCCAATGTTTGCTTCTATGCCTATTTCCCCAGGTAGACCGTGGATCACACCAGGACAGGAACTACTCACATTCATCTCTCTGTCCTCGGTGCCTGCCATGGCACCTGACGTATAACATGTACTTGGTGGACCTTTTTAAATGGGTAAATGAGCTTTGTGTGCATTTAGTAACAGAGACATCTTCTCTACGTGATCACATGCACATGAAAAGAAACTATTTTCATAATCCTAACCCAGCTTCCTGACAGCACTAAATTAGTATGCCTTAATGATACATATGTACCATTTTACTAATCTGCAAGCTAACCCCTCAGATGTCTGGAAACAAATGCTAGTCTTCTGAATAGTATGTATTTTTAATATTATGTATTTTTAATATCCACCAGCTAACATCTTAATTTAGGAACACTTGGACATCGTAGTTCATAATGGTTATGCCAAGCCTGCTTATTTAGAGAATTTAGATTGGGTCATATCTCCAGGGAAATCACCTGAATTAAAATAGAAAGTATCATCCATCTCTTATTCAGTCACGATTAGAGACTGATAAAAACACATCAGCAATCATATAAAGACTGAATTCCTCAAAAGCAGCCTGGCGAAGTAATAAATAATATCCTGTGCAAAAATCAACTGCAGACACTTTTTAAATTCATATCCTTTTATATGAATATTTTATAATTATTACCTCAAAGACCTAGATGATAACAGATTCCAGTGAAGATTTTGATATCTACAGTTACGTAATGGTGAAATTAGATTCTGGGACACTGAGTCCATTGTAAATCTTCTGTAAATGGAATTATCAAAGCCTAAATCATTTTTCACCAGACAAGTTGCTTTCTTCAGCTGTGCAATCCTACAACTGCGGGTACATCTTTTGTAGATTATAGAGACCTACATTATAACCCTATCCTAATGGCTGATCAGCTACTCAACTGGAAAAGCCCCAGAAGAGTTCTGTCACCAGAATTATTTAGATGCTACCCTGATTTATGAACACCAGTCCTTGCCAAACTATTATCCCTGTGAATAGTAGGGGTATCTTCCCTCAGAATGTAGACAGAGGTTTGTCCATCCCATTTTCAAAAAATACTCATGTTTTAAACTAGTATACCATATATTTCCTCAAAACTCCAGGCCTATTTCTTTTTGACAAATTATAGGGTCATAATTTCTAAATGGAGACTTCATGTAAAGAACAAACATACTTCAGGCAATGGAGAGGCACTGATCACAGTAATTCTCGTTCAGATCAAAACAGTGTAAAAGAACTTAAAGCTATTAGTAGCATAGCATTATCAGTCATTCATAAGTCCTTGATTCCCTAGACAAAAGCCACCCAGGGACCAAGTCCAGCTGTCCTAATATAGATGCAAGGCACTCATGTTTCTGTGGAGTATCCTCCTACTGTGAAAATCAGAATGGGTCCAGGTACAACCCTAGAGAAACACATGCATGCGTGAGTAAAGGCACACAGACAAGTGTGTTCATTGGGGTATTGTAGGTAACAGCCAAAGTGAAAGAGGGCAGATTCCACTTACCTTTGGGGTAAAGTGGCAACTGGATGGCGCACAGGAGGGCTCCTGGGGTGCTGGCAATGTTTTAATTTTTGATCTGGGGACTGGTTATGCAGGTGTGTTCACTTTTTGGAAATACACTGAACTGTTGTTATTTGTACACATTTCTGTATGTATATTATTCTTCAACAGAAAGTTTTTTTTTTCTTTTTTGTTTTTTTAAAGATCAAGAGATTTTCTCAGCTCTCACGAGGTTGATCTTGCTATCCAAAATGCATTCCACAGGACTAACAGCATGGCCTTCTGGGAGAATGACCGAAAAATAGACTCTCGGGCCCCACCCCAAACCTACTGAACCTGAATCTGGATTTTGACAAGATCCCCAAGTGATTTGAACGCACACTGAAGCTTGAGGAGCACTGATCTAAAGCATAAAATTACAAATAGAAAAGCTCAGGGTGCTATGGAAGCCAGAAGAGGCACCCCTCGCCCAGACCAGCTCAGCTGCCCCGCTGAATTTGCTCCCAAGCTGAGTAATTCTGGGAAGGACCTAATTGCCAGAAATATTGGCTTAGAACCTCAGGTTTGCTCCCTCCCTTATTTACGGTTTAGCATTTTAGTGAAGAGCAGTAATTGGCTAGAATCAATACAAAGGAAGCCTGAGTTTCAGGCCAAGAAAGAGCTGCTGTGATTCTGCAGTTGTTTAAAAAGATAAATGGTCTCTATAGCTAGGGACAAAGAAAAGTAGGACAAGCACAAGGAGAACCTGATAGAGGAGTGCCTCGCAAATAATTAGTGGCTAATTTTAGCCCATCAGCTTACCTATTTTTTCATTATTCAGTAAAACTGAGTTCCAAAGTCGTAAAATTTGACCCTGCAGAGGAGACCCCAAAATAACATTTAAGATCCAATTATGCTATCTCACATAATGGACACTAAAAGCAGAGCCCCAGCAGCACCTCAGATGTTGAGTCATTACTTTCTTATTTCTTCTGTTTGTCATTCCTATGATCACCATTATTGTATTTCTCCAGAGCATTTTCTCTTCTAAAAATGGGATCTTAAAAAATGAATTCCAGGTGTAATGATGTTAAACACCACGGAGAGATGATTTCTTGTCTTTGTATGGCATACTCCCTTTGATTTATACTTGAGTCACAATCAATTGTTTTAATTATAATACTACACTGCTAACTCATTTAGTTTGCGGTCCACTCTGGCCTGGAAGCACTTTCCACTACATTTGTGACTCTTTAGCCTTAAGCCTCTTTGAGTCCGTATTTCTGACTCCTCAAGATTTTAACATGCATTTGTCTCTGCTGAGGTCGAAAGCAAGTCTTGGTTTTCGGTACACGGATTTTCTGAATTTTCCGTGATGTTGCCTTCTATTCCTAGTGTTCAAGTTGATAGCATCCCCTCCCTGCAAGCGGGTGCCCTCTTCACATTTAGTGGATACTTTCAATATCTTTATCTAAATTACTGATAAAGAACTAGCCCCTGAAGTTGTCCTTGAGTTGATAAGGAGCCACTGATAATCACTGTTTAGGAATTTTCAGTAGGCTAATAGTATCTCAGCCTCTGGCTTAGCAAATCATGTGACATAGAATCAACTGCCTTAGTCACATTCATATGGGGTCCTTCCCTCTAACCCGCCATCCACTCACCCACCACCATATATCCTGCCCCTGAAGCACAAAAGGAAATAACAACATTGGTTTGGCATAATCGTCTTTTAACCAACCCATGCCTTGGCATTAAAAATGTAAGGAAATAAGACCACTTTTTCTGCGTCACAGCCAAGGCACTCCGCAGCAAACCCAGTGTGGTTTCTGAGCAGCATTTAATAAGTGGAACAGGCTGGACCGCCTGATGCCTGAAAACACACACCAGATCAGATACTTATTAGTAAAAGTGGCAGGAATGCTTCAAGATCTGAGGTCACCAGGGTCTGAGAACAACCGATCAGGAGAACAGGCAGCCACCCTGGATAAAATCTGACCTCCTTCCACAATCCCACTCAACAGTCAGAACAGACAACAGAAGCAGCCAAAGGAAGCTCCCCGATATTTTTTTTTTTTAATCTAAAACAGAAATGCAGACAATCATCAAGCAAAGACAACTACATACTGTGTAACAGGAAAACATACGTTGGTCTGTGTTAAATTATAACTTAACCATGCACAGGCAGGCCCCATAGAAGTCTACTACTTTGCTTTAACTTGTCCTGGTAATTTACTTTTTGGATAAAATCCCTGCCGTTTTCATGCGACTCCCTGCAGAATTATTTGCACTCGCTGGCACCACCTCCTTTTCAAGAAGTAAACCTCATTCTTCTTCTCCATGTTCTAACTTGACCATAACATATGCAGAGTTTGTTCAGGGTCAAATATCTGCTTTTTGCGTATCAGGTTCTTTTACAGTGTCAGAACCATTGTTTCAGTTGTAACCAGCTAGACGGTAAGGACTGTGTGTGTGTGTGTGTGTGTGTGTGTGTGTGTGTGTGTGTGTAATAGATTCTTTTCTTAATACAAGTATTCCTCATCTTGTGGCAAAAGGGAAAAGTCTACCAGATTTTAGCATTAGGAAATAAATAAAGCAGGGAATTAAATCCCTAGTAATGGCCTGAAAACTCGTGATTTCAGGATTTTAAAATTCCTTTTTCATTATATTCAGTGGATTGAAATTGCTATGCTAAAATGTGACAGGGGATGGCAGGCATTTCTCCTCCTCCTGGCTGAAAGAGCTGCAGAGGGGCAGGTGCTCAGAACCACCTGGTTACAGCGGTGATGCCCCCACTGGCACCAGTGCAACTGCTTCTAGACCAGTTCCAGAGGTCCCAACCCTTAATCGCTTGCTTCTCTTCCAATGACCTGACAAATGCCTGGGAACCAAGTCTCTAATTCAGAAGGCTCCCCAACTCCTAGACCCCCTTCTCTCTCCCTTATACTCTCATATGGCTTCACCAGACCTCAGCCCCACTGGGTCAAAGGCCTAATGTCCTCCCTGCTCTGACTGACACCCTTCTATTTGACTCTGTGTTCTAAGCTATCTTCCCTTGACTCCGTCCCCTCCAGAACTTATCTCCCCAAAATAGGGTTCATGATACAGAATCTCACTTTATAACCAACTTAGCTGGTATGTCTACTTTTTCAAATTGAGCACCACATGCAATCTGGGATCTAAGTCACTTTTAACACTCACAGCTGATAGATGGTTACCCCTAGAGAGGGGGATTTTTTAAAATAGATTTTTTTAATTAATTAATTAATTAATTTATGGCTGCCTTGGGTCTTCGTTGCTGCGCGCGGGCTTTCCCTAGCTGCAGCAGGCAGGGGATACTCTTTTTTTTTTTTTTTTTGCGGTATGCGGGCCTCTCACTGTTATGGCCTCTCCAGTTGCGGAGCACAGGCTCCGGACGCGCAGCCTAAGCGGCCATGGCTCACAGGCCCAGGCACTCAGCGGCATGTGGGATCTTCCCGGACCGGGACACGAACCCGTGTCCCCTGCATCGGCAGGCGGACTCTCAACCACTGCGCCACCAGGGAAGCCCCGGGGCTACTCTTTGTTGCGGTGCGCGGGCTTCTCATTGCGGTGGCTTCTCTTGTTGTGGAGCACGGGCTCTAAGCATGCAGGCTCAGTAGTTGTGGCACACAGGCCTAGTTGCTCTGCGGCATGTGGGATCTTCCTGGACCAGGGCTCGAACCTGTGTCCCCTACATTGGCAGGCGGATTCTTAACCACTGAGCCACCAGAGAAGCCCCAGAGAGGGGGAGTTTTAGTGTCACAGCAGAACCACTAAATTCCTCTGTGTCTCATGATGTATTTGTCCTTGAAGAATTCACTCATTGATTCATACATACATATATTCATGTATTTAATCACTTATTTAAAATGCATTTGTTAAACATCTGCCATGTGCCAAGCAAGGAAGAGATAAACAACATAATATTGTTATCTTCGAGAAGCTCATAATCTAGTAGCCAGATGAATAAAGATAATTATGGCTCTAAAACAATAAGAAAAAATCAGTGAAAGTGAAATGCAAAGGGTCTTTTGAGAGCTCTGAGAAGAGGTATCTTAACCAGCTAGGAGGGATTAGGGAAGACTTTTTGGACAAGTCTGGGGTATGATCCAATTTATTCCTTGCTGGGAGGTAAATGTAGAAGTAAGGCAGCAAGTGAAACCGAATTACATTTCATAAAATCAAACTATAGGCCCATAAAGCTTCAGCCAACATATAAAAAAATTTATATCATGTCTTTGACCAAATACATCCAATCTTTAGCAGGCAGTTTCCTGCTGTGAGCACAGTTAGATACGTACAAAGATGGTTTAGTCTGAGGTACTCATTAAGTCCTTGGACAATGTTTTGAGGATTCCAGGTCCACTTTCTCTGCCCCTGGCTCGTTAACAATTTTCATAATAGATCTTCAGAGGGACCAACATACAGGAAACGCCACTGTTTCTGAAAGATGACCTCTAAAAAAAGGTGAACACAGACTTAAAGAAGGTTTGCATTTGATTCCGCTCACAGAATAGCAGCCAGAATCTTTCATATTTAAAAATGCCTTAAAAAGAATCAGCTGTCCATATGTATACAAGCTACAGTGCTGATCTACTTAGGCCTGCTGCTTCCTGCAAATAGAAAGAGAAGGAAATAAAACAGCTTCCAGTCAAAATGAGATCAACTCATCTGACCCACAAAAAAAAAAAAAAAAAAAAATCCAATTACTTTACAATAAGACAATTACAGCAATTCCCATGGAATAAGCTAGCTTGGGCTTTTAACTAATCCTGGATAAAGCTTGGAGGCCAACTTGATTTTAAATAGTGATCTAAACATTTACATGCTTATTTGAAGTTTGGCTCTCTTAAATTCATAAGAAAGGTCTCCATTATTTCTTAGTGAAAAATTCTTCTCATATTGATATTTTCCAAACTTTTGCCATTACCAAGCCCCCAGAAGACAGCAAGATTGTCTTATATTTTGTATACTTTGTATCCCCACCTGTAACAATTAGAAAATAGGAAGAATTTAATGAATGTTTATGAATAAATTAAAAAACTCAAATTTGGGAGTACTTCCCTGGAGGTCCAGTGGTTAAGACTCCACACTTCCAATGCAGTGGCTGCGGGTTTAATCCCTGGTCAGGGAACTAAGATCCCACATGCTGTGCAGCATGGCCAAAAGATTGAAAAAAAAAAAAAATTTGGAGACAGGATGAATAGATAGGAAGGAAATAATACAATCTCTGTTCCCACAGTGGAGTGAATCCTGCACCCCTAGACTAGCTACAACCATCTTAACCCAGAACATAAGAACAAGTACTAATCCCTTTTCAGAATGTCAATATTTCAAATTATGTTTATTTGCTGGATAGGGTCTCTGTTTATGTTTTTCCCAATGTTATGCAGCTGTGTTTGTCTGCCCTTTGATATATTTGTCCATCCTGATGGAAAGCTTAGACAAAGTGGAAATGATGCCTATTTTAATGGCTTCATGGCACTTAAGTGGGTACTTAAAGATGCTATTCTGAATGGAGCCTTTGGGAGACCCTAATGAGTGACACCATTCTAAATGAACTGAAATGCCAAAAGAACAGCCTCTCTCTCTGGAAGAAGAATACTGAATGACATCACTGTGTTTTCAAAGCACAACACCATCATTTAGAAAACATTCCTCGTTACTTTGCAAGTCTCTCCCTCTGTGCCCCAGTGCCCATTTCCCTAAAGGGGCATGTCTGGAGTGAGCAGAGGAAGGGAAGACAGATGAAGGAGCCACTGTTTTGTTGCTTCTTCCTTAGGCCGAGGTGCCCCACGTACATATAAATGGCCAGCATATAAAAGGCACTCTTATCCATATTTCTACCCATCACCTCCAACAAACTTCCCAGCAGTGATACTCAGGCTGGGGCATCAGGAGAATTTCCAGTTCACTCAGGCTTCTGCCTTGATATAAACCAGCACCATAGAAAGATGTGAGCTGGGAGCACTTGTTATATCCACAACATCCCCAGCTCCTCCCCCAGAGACTCTGATTCCCTGGGTCTGGGATAGGAGAGCGCAGGCTCAGTAGTTGTGGCGCACGGGCTTAGTTGCTCCACGGCATGTGGGATCTTCCCGGACCAGGGCTCGAACCCATGTCCCCTGCATCGGCAGGCGGATTCTTAACCACTGCACCACCAGGGAAGCCCACCACTTAATTTTATAGATGATGAGATTGAGGATAGAAAGTTGCGATGACTTGGCCAAGGTCACACAGCAAATCTGGGTTTAAGCCTAGGTTAGGCCACAAGGAGCCGCTTTTTTTTTTTCTTCCTTTTTTTACTTCATCCCCAGGCTGATCTTCAGGAAGCACATGAAGCAGTGCTGGCACATGTCATCTGGTGGGTTTATTCCCACATGAGTGGCTGCATGAGACAGACTACTTCCATGGGTAGTATCTGCCTCCAGGCTGTGCCTAATTAAAGGTTATAAAAACCAGTCTGCCAAGTGCAGAGGGATTTGCAGGAAACAGCAGAAAAAGGAGTAGAGAAACAATTAGATGAATGTTGACAACAGAAAAAAAGGATTCTTTAACATATTTCAATGTCTATGTTATAATTCTTATTCTAACAAAATGAACTTTAAGCAGGAGAGGTCCTGTACATTTTCAAAGGCAATTTTTTTTTTTTTTTTTTTTTTTTGTGTGTGTGGTACGTGGGCCTCTCACTGTTGCGGCCTCTCCTATTGCGGAGCACAGGCTCCGGACGCGCAGGCTCAGTGGCCATGACTCACGGGCCCGGCCACTCTGCGCCATGTGGGATCTTCCCGGACCGGGGCACGAACCCGTGTCCCCTGCATCGGCAGGCGGACTCTCAACCACTGCGTCAAAGGCAATTTTTTCTGACAGCATTCTCAAACAATTTAAAGTGACTGCCTGTTTATTATTGAAGATCTGTATAATACAGCAAAAAATTCGAAACACGATTTAAAGAAGACCAACACTAGGCAAGGTCATAGAGACAGCAAGTGTGCTCCAACTTCCCCATCCTGCTCTGGTTACCCTTCTGATACCACAGTGGCAACTGCTCAGCCCCACTGTGGTTAATGCCCTCCTGCTCCTAGTCTCCCCATCTTCATCAGTTCAATACTCATTTTTCTGTATGTTTTCAGCCTCCTTACTCTCGTCTTCCTTTCTTTCCTGAGGGATGGCTCCAAACCCTACTTCAGGTTTCTACATTCCCCTTCCCTCCACTCTCAGATGCTTCCTTCTCTGTCTCTCTCGCCAGCTCTTCTCATCTGCCTGATCTAAAATGGGCCCCAACACATATATAAACAATGGAATACTACTCAGCCATAAAAAGAAACGAAACTGAGTTATTTGTAGTGAGGTGGATGGACCTAGAGTCTGTCATACAGAGTGAAGTAAGTCAGAAAGAGAAAAACAAATACCGTATGCTAACACATATATATGGAATCTAAGGGGGAAAAAAAAAAAGATCATGAAGAACGTAGGAGCAAGATGAGAATAAAGACAGACCTACTAGAGAATGGACTTGATGATACGGGGGAAGGGTAAGCTGGGACAAAGTGAGAGAGAGGCATGGACATATATACACTACCAAACGTAAAATGGATAGCTAGTGGGAAGCAGCTGCATGGCACAGGGAGATCAGCTCGGTGCTTTGTGACCGCCTGGAGGGGTGGGATAGGGAGGGTGGGAGGGAGGGAGATGCAAGAGGGAAGAGATATGGGGACATATGTATATGTATAACTGATTCACTTTGTTATAAAGCAGAAACTAACACACCATTGTAAAGCAATTATACTCCAATAAAGATGTTAAAAAAATAAAAAATAAAATAAAATAAAATGGGCCCCAATACTGAGGTCCCTCTCCCCTTGACTCTGTATATTGAACATTTCCCTTGCGCGATTCATCCACTTTAAGGCTTCGGTTTCCACCTAGAGACTCAAAGACTCCCAAATCTGGGTCTTAGCCCAGATAGCTCTCCCAAGCTCCAGACACGTATTTCCAACCATCTGGACCCTCCACCTGGATGTCCTGCAGGCACCTGAAGCATACATAGGATGTTCAAATCAAACATGTTATCCTCCGGCCAATGCTGCTCTCACCTGCGTCTCTATCCTAATGAATTGTGTCTCAAGCATTAGACACGCCTGAGTCATCTCAGATTCCTCCCTCACCCTCATCCAAATAAATCTACTCCACACATTCTGGTAGTCTCTCTCAGGAGTGTTTCTTGAGCACAGCCAAGCCACCTTTCCTAGTGTCACTGCCCTGGTCATCTTGGAAAAGAGCCTCTGAACTGGTTTCCCTGCCCCCGGCCGCTCCTTGCTCAGCTCCATCCTGCACTGTTTGCAGAGTTACTGATTGTCTCTTTTGTGTGGTTCACCTTTCCTGTAACGTAACGTTGGGAATTCTTACAATGGCATAAATGGGGACTTCCCTGGTGGCACAGTGGTTAAGAATCCGCCTGTCAATGCAAAGGACACGGGTTCGAGCCCTGGTCCGGGAAGATCCCACATGCCATGGAGCAACTAAGCCCGTGCGCCACAACTACTGAGCCTGTGCTCTAGAGCCCGCGAGCTGCAATACTGAGCCCGCGTGCCACAACAACTGAAGCCCACACACCTAGAGCCCGTGCTCCGCAACAAGAGAAGCCCCTGCTCGCCACAACTAGAGGAAGCCTGTGTGCAGCAACGAAGACCCAGTGCAGCCAAAAAAAAAATTTTTTTAAGAAAAAAATGGCATAAATGTTCCTTCAGCCTAGTTTTCCTTTTCGTTCTGACTGATTTCTCATCACTCCCCCAGAAATGCATCCCTTTGCCAAATGAATTTACAATGTCCCAAACACCCAGGCTCACCAGTGATTTTGTGCTTTTACATACACTATTCTCTGAGCCTGGATTCCCCCCAACCCCGCTTCCTCTTTCATTGTCCTACTTGTCCATTGTATCTCAGTTTAAAAAGCACCTCCTCTGAAAAATTTCCTCCAGTACATTGGGCATGATGGCTTGTTCTGCCTTCCTGGATCCTGCACTGTTTTGTTTGAGTTTCAATTTCTCTGTTGATGCATTTGGAGTCTTTACGTAACTATAGTTAAGGTGCTTAAGGGCAGCGTTATGTTTTATCTACTTTGGCATCTTCCTCATGTAGCACATAGAGGTTGCTCAGTAAATGGTGGAGGAATGTGATACTGAAAGCAGGTATTTCTAATTAAAAATATTTTTAACAGCTTTATTGAGATATAATTCACACATTATATAATTACCCTTGTAAAATATACAATTCCATGGTTTTTAGTAAGTTCACAGGGTTGTGAAACAATCATAACAATCTAATTTTAGAACTTTTTTGTTCCCCCAGAAAGAAACCCCATACCCTTTAGCTATCACTTCCCCAACCCCCCAGTACCCTGACCCAGTCCTAGGCAACCACTTATCTACTTTCTTTCTATGTAGATTTGCCTAGCCTTGATGTTTCATATAAATGGAATCATACAATATATGGTCTTTTGTGACTGGTTCGTCACTTAGCAGAACCTTTTCGAGACTCACTAAGGTTGTAGCATGTACCACTATTTCATTCCTTTTTACAGGCTGAGCAATAGTCCACTGTAAGGCTATACCACACTTTGTTTATCCATTCATTTGTTGATGGCCATTTGAGTTTTTTTCACTTTTTGGCTATTATGAATAACATTGTTTTTAACAGTCATGTACAGGTTTTTGTGTTTTCATTTCTCTTAAGTATATACTTAGGAGTGGAATTGCTGGGTCATCTATATTTAACTTTTTAAGAAACTGTCAAAATGTTTCCAAAGCAGTTGCACTATTTTATATGCCAACCAGCAATTAACGAGTGTTCCATTTTCTTCAGATCCTCACTGACTCTTGGTATTGTCCATCTTTTTTATTATAGCCATCCTGGTGGTTATGAGGTGATATCTCATTTTGCATTTCTCTAATAACTAATAATTTTTAGCACCGTTTCTTGTGCTTTGTTTTTTAGCCATTTGCATATCCTCTTTGGAGAAATATCTATTCAACTCCTTTGCCCATTTCCAAATTAGGCTATTTGTCTTTTTATTGTTGAGATGTAAGTGTTCTTTATATATTCTAACCTAAGTTTCTTATCAATTATATGATTTGCCAAAGTTTTCTCCCACTCTATGGGTTATCATTTTCACTTTCTTTTTATTGGAGTATAGTTGCCTTTTTCACTTTCTTAACGGCATCCTTTGAAGCACAAAAGTTTTTAATTTTGATCAAGTCCAATTTATATATTTTTTTCGTTTGTCACTTATGTTTTGGTACCATATCTAAGAAGTTATTTCCTAACCCATAAAGATTTACCATAATGTTTTCTTCTAAGAGTTGTATAGTGTTAGGTCTTACATTTATGTCTGTGATCCATTTTGAGTTAATTTTTGTAAATGATTTAAAGCAGGGGTCCAACTTCATTTTTTTGCATGTGAATATCCAGTTGTCCCACCACCATTAGTTAAAAAGACTATTCTTTTCCCATTGAATCATCCCAGCACTCTTGAAAATCAACTGCCCATAAATGTAAAGGTTTATTTGTGGACTCTCAATCTTATTCCATTGAGCTATATGTCTATTCTCATGCCGAAACTTTTAATCTTTAATTTAATTTGAAAGACGTCATCCCTGTCAATAATTACGTTGGAGGCAATATAGCTTGAAGCTCAGAAGGGCCCCTAAAATTACACTAAGTTCAAGATCCTGAGATAACACTTGCCCTAGAGGAAAGCAATGAGCTTTAGCTGCCGAAGGTCTATTCTTGGACTCTTTTTAGGAGAGGGAATCATGCATGGGTTGACATTCTTGGGAACTGGCTGTCCTGCTCAGCAGACTTTCTCTCTCCAGGTCGTCTCACTGAAAACACCCATTCTTCTTTTGCTTCAAAATAAGCCCCAACCTGTCCCAATCTTACTCTCTCCCTTATCCCAAGATTCATATTTTGAGTTTCCCAGGATATTAGGTATAGTTTTTAGTAATGTGTAATTCATTTTTTCAGCGTATATTTAATGAGCATCTGCTGTGTGCCAGACATAGTTCTTGACTCAGAGAATAACAGTAGTAAACAGAACTCATTACTCTCAAAGAACTTACATTTTAGAGGCACAAAGAAGCAAAATCAAGTAATCAAATAAATAAAGTAATTCCAGATAAATGCAATGAAGAAAATCGAGGTAAAGTCTTCCCTGGTGGCACAGTGGTTGAGAATCTGCCTGCCAATGCAGGGGACACGGGTTCGAGCCCTGGTCTGGGAAGATGCCACATGCCGCGGGGCAACTAGGCCCGTGAGCCACAACTACTGAGCCTGCGCGTCTGGAGCCTGTGCTCTGCAACAAGAGAGGCCGCGACAGTGAGAGGCCCGCGCATCGCGATGAAGAGTGGCCCCCACTCGCCACAACTAGAGAAAGCCCTCGCACAGAAATGAAGGCCCGACAGAGCCAAAAATTAATTAATTAATTTTAAAAAAATAGAGGTAATAAGATTGCAAATGAAAGCGGGACCTTATTTAAATAGACTGGTCTAAGGGAGGTCCCCAAGGAGGTAGTATTTGAGCAGAGTCCTCAGTGTTGATAAGTGAGCTATGTGAAGATCTAAGAGGAAAGTAATCCAGTCAGAAGTAACAGTGAGTACAAGGGCTCCAGTAGGGTATGTGGAACAGTGAGAAAGCAAATGTGGCTGGAGCAGAGTCAACGAGCAAGAAAGGGGTAGAAGGTAGAGGTCAAAGAAGAAGCCGAAGGCAAGATCGTGCAGGTCTTCATAGATTAAAATCAGGAGTTTAGATTTTATTTCCAATATGAGGGAAAATGCTTGGAGAGTTTTAGGAAGGGACTGATGTGATCTAATTTACACTTGAAAAAGATTACTAGAAGAAAACAGATGAAAATCTTTGTGACCTTGAGTTAGGCAAAGATTTCTTAGATACAACACACAAAAGCTTGATCCATGAAAGAAGATATTAAAAACTTGGGCTTCGTTAAAATTAAGGAGTTCTGCTCTCTGAGAAACACTGTTTAGTGGATTAAAAACAGGGCACAACTAGTCCAGTATGTAAGGAGCTTGGAAGTTGCTACTCTGTCTTAACAAGTAGACAGCTGACAAACTGAAAAATCAACCACTCTTCTTAGATCCCTAAGAGCAGTGAGGTCACAAGGCAAGTTGCTACCCCAAAATTGAAGAAACAGGCAGGTAAATACAGAGAATCACAACTTGCCAGAGCAGAAACCCACAAGCAAAAACCTCCATGGGAACCAGTGCTGGGGTAGAGAAACCTGAACTGTAATTGACAAATTATTATAGGCTCAGTGTGAACAACTCTGAGAGATAAAAGCTCCAGGAAGACCCTATCATAGGGAGGCCTTCACATTTTTGTGAGTTTTGTGTCTAGGAACTCAACTATGTGCTCAAGTGCATATCACAGAAAAATTCCCTTGTGCTTCTGGCCTGGGGACGAGAAAATGAACCATTTTGAAACACACCGGATCATTCTGTTCTTCTTAACAAGGTCTGTCCTCAGGAGAAACTATTTAACTAGAGCCTACCCTGTTAAGGTTTTATTAGAGCCTAACTGACCTTGGGGAAGGGAAATACTTAATTCCAGCCCACTCTAGCCATCCTGTCCCACCTAAGGCAGGGTTGCAGCAGAAAGGGTGGGGGGTGGAGTTCAGGAATGAATAAGCACTTGTGACGTTCACAGTCCAGAAGCATAGGTTCACTAAAAGCCTGAGACCTATTCATAGGACTATAGAACGCTTCCCCTCCCCCACACCTTACCACATTACTAAAAGCCTATTTAGAGTACTTCCTTTTACCTAGTACATCATGTCCAGCTATCAAGAAAAAAATTACAAGGCATAATAAGAGGCAAAAAACACAGTCTGGTGAGATAGAGCAAGTATCAGACTCAGACTCAGATACGGCAGGGATGTTGGAATTATTAGACCAGCAATTATAGCAGCTATGATTAATATGCTGAGGAATCTAATGATAAATTTGACAGTCTATAAGAATAGATGGGCAAAGTAAGCAGAGAGATGGAAATTATATGAAAGCACCAAAAAGAAATGCTAGAGATGAAAATAAACACTGTAACAGAAAGGAAGAATGCCTTTGATGGGCTTATTAGTAGACTAGACACTGCTGAGGAAAAAAAGAAATCTCTGAATTTGAAGATATCTCAATAGAAAGCAGTGCTTAGTGGGAAATTTATACACTGAATGCATATAGTAGAACAGAAGAAAGATCTAAAAGCATAATCTAAGCTTCCACGTTAGAAAATTAGAAAAAAAAAGAGGAAATTAAATTCAAAGTAAGCAGACCTCATGGATATTGAAAGGATAATAAAGGAATACTATGAACAACTCTATGCCCACAAATTTTATAATCTAGATGAAATGGATCATTTCCTTGAAGGACACATCTGCCAAAACTCACACAAGAAGAAATAAACAGTCCAAGTAGACCTGTATCTTTCAAAGATCTTGAATCAATAATTAATAGCTTTCCAAAACAGAAAGTGCGAGACCCAGATGGATTCACTGGTGAATTCTGCTAAACATGTAAGGAAGAAATTACACCAATTCACTACAGTTTATTTCAGAAGAAAAAAGCAGAAGAAATACTTCCTAACTCATTCTATGAGGGCAGCATTTCCTGAATACCAAAAACAGATAAAAATTACAAGAAAAGAAAATTACAAACCATTATCTCTCATGAAATAGAGGCAAAACTCATCAACAAAATATTAACACATTGAATTCAACAGTGCATAAAAAGAATGATATACCATGACCAAGTGTAATTTATCCTAGTTATGCAAAACTGGTTCAACATTTGAAAATCCATTAATGTAATCCATCACATCAGCAGGCTAAGGAAGAAAAAACATGTGATCATATCAATAGATGCAGAAAAAATATTTGACAAAATCCAGCAACCATTCATGATAAAAACTCTCAGTAAACTTGAAATAGAGGGAAACTTCCCCAACTTGATAAAGAATATCTACAAAAAAAACCAAAATAAAAACAAAAAGACTTACAGATAACATCATACTTAATAATGAAAAGCTTGAGGCTTTTCCATTAAGATCAGGAACAAGGCAAAGATGTCCCCTCACCCCTCCTTTTCAACATTATACCATATGTGTTAGTTAATGCAATAGGACAAGAAAAGAAAATAAAGGTGTACCAATTGGGAAGGAAGACATAAAACTATCTTCTTTTGCAGGTGACATGATTACGTACGTAAAAAATCCAAAAGAATGACAAAAAACTCCTGGAACCAATAAGCAATTATAGCAAGGTTGTAGGATATAAGGTTAATACAGAACAGTTGATTGCTTTCCTGATATACCAGTCATGAATGAATGGAACTTGAAGTTAAAAACATAATATTATTTACATTAGCACCACCCCCCAAAATTAGATACTTAGGTATAAATCTAACAAACTATGTACAAGATCTTTATAAAGAAAACTACAAAACTCTGATGAAAGGTATCAAAGAAAAACCAAATAAGCTGAGATACATCCAATGTTTATGGACAGAAAGGCCCAATATTGTCAAGATATCAGTTCTTCCCAACTTGCTTTATAGATTCAAAGCAATCCCAATCAAAATCACAGCAAGTTGTATGAATATCAACAAACGGACTCTAAAGTCTATATGGAAAGGCAAAACACCCAGAGTAGCCAACACAATATTGAAGAAGGACAAAGTTGGGGGACTGACACTACCCAACTTTAAGACTTACTATAAAGCTGCAGTAATCAAGACAGTGTGGTATTGATGAAGGAATAGACAAATAGATCAATTGAACAAAATACAGAGCTCAGAAGTAGACCCACATAAATATAGTCAACTGATCTTTGACAAAGGAGCAAAAGAAATGCAATGGAGAATAATCTTTTCAACAAATGATGCTGGAACAACTGGCCATCCACTTGCAAAAAATAAATCTGGACACAGACCTTACACCCTTTACAAAAATAACTTTAAAAGGATCACAGACCTAAATGTAAAATGCAAAACCATAAAACTCCTAGAAGACAACATAGGAGAAAACCTAGCCTTGGATATGGCAATGACTTTTTTTTTTTTTTTTTTTGGCGGTACACGGGCCTCTCACTGTTGTGGCCTCTCCCGTTGCGGAGCACAGGCTCTGGACGCGCAGGCTCAGCGGCCATGGCTCACGGGACCAGCCGCTCCACGGCATGTGGGATCTTCCCGTACTGGGGCACGAACCCGTGTCCCCCACATCGGCAGGCAGACTCCCAACCACTGCGCCACCAGGGAAGCCCAATGGCAATGACTTTTAACATACAACGCCAAAGGCATGATCTATGAAAGAAAAAATTGATAAGCTGGACTTCATCAACATTAAGAAACTTCTGCTCTGCAAAGACAATGTCAAAAGAATGAGAAGACAAGCCACACACTGGGAGAAAATACTTGCAAAAGGCATATCTGATAAAAGACTGTTATTCAAAATATACAAAGAACTCTTAAAACTTAACAATAAGAAAACAAACAACTCAAAAAATAGTCCAAAGACCTTAACAGATAACTCACCAAAGAATATAACAGATGGCAAGTAAGCACATGAAAATATGTTTTGCATCACATGTCATCAGGGAAATGCAAGTGAAAACAACAATGCCATACCACTACACACCTATTAGAGTAGCCAAATCTAGAACACTGAAAACACCAAATGCTGGTGAGGATGTGGGGCAAAAGGAACTCTCATTCATTGCTGGTGGGAATGCAAAATGGTACAGCCACTTTGGAAGACAGTTTGACAGTTTCTTACAAACTTATGGGCACACAAAAACCTGCACATGGATGTTTATAGTAGTTGTATTCAAATTGTCAAAGTTTGGAAGCAACCAAGATGTCCTTCAGTGAGCGAATGGACAAACAGTGGTAAATTCATTCAATGCATTATTATTCAGCACTAAAAAGAAATGAGCTATCAAGCCATGAATAGACATGAGAGAATCTTAAATGTGCATTACAAAGTAAAAGAAGCCAATTAGAAAAGGCTATATCTTGTATGATTCCAACTACATGACAATTCTAGAAAAGGCAAATGGAGACAGTAAAAAGATCAGTGGTGGCCCAGGGTTAGGGGAGAGGAATGACTAGGCAGAGCACTATTTTTAGCACTATTCTATATGATACTATAAAGATGGATACATGTCATTACACATTTGTCCAAACCCATAGAATGTAAAACACTGAGTGTACCCTAATGTAAACTATGGACTTTGGATGATTATGATGTGTCAGAGTAGGTTCATCAATTGTAACAAATGTTCCACTCTGGTGGAGGATGTTGATAATAGGATAGGCTGTGCATGTGGAGGGGCTAGGAGTATATGGGAAATCTCTGTACTTTCTGCTCAATTTTGCTGTGAACCTAAAACTAACCTAAAAAATCCTAACCCTAAAAACTCCAACAAAGTACTGCTATTCAGACTATTTTAAAAAACTTTCTGAACTCAACAGTTAGAAAACAATCTAATTAGAAAATAGCAAGGGAATTCCTTGGCAGTCCGGTGGACTGGACTCTGCACTTTCACTGCCAAGGGCCTGAGTTCAATCCCTGGTGAGGGAATTAAGATCCTGCAAGTCGTGCATGGCGTAGACAAAAAAAAAAAAAAAGCAAAAGATTTGGACTCTTCAGTAAAGAGGGTATACGGATGGCAAGTAAGCACATGAAAAGATGTTTAATATCTTTAGCTATAAGGGAAATGCAAATTAAAACCACAATACAGAGTTTGGGTCTTTTGAGGATGAGCTGCCTGTTCTCCACCCTTGGTGCCCTGCAGTAAACGCTGTACTTTCCCTCACCACATCCCGGTGTCAGTAAATTGGCTTTGCTGGGAGGCTGGCGAGGGGATACAAGTTCGATTCGCTAGAAAGAGTCTATATTCAGGAGGAAGTAATCCCAGAAGAGGAAAACAGGCAGATCAAGATGTATAGCTCTGTGGCTAAACCAACCCCTTGGGTGCAAAGTGATAGTGACGTCACTGTTTTGCGCCATCTAGAGAAGGTGGGAAGCAGGTTGATGAACTGACCTCAAGCCATCCTGAACTGTGTTAATAAGTTCTGGATGTTTCAAGAGTTGGCAGGTCACGGTGTTCCTCTGCCAGATACTTTCTCTTACGGTGGTCATGAAAATTTTGCTAAAATGATTGATGAAGCAGAAGTACTGGAGTTCCTAAAGATGGTGAAGAATACACGGGGTCATAGAGGCAAAGCAGTTTTCTTTGGCTAATCTAAGCCATCTTATTCGCCATGAAGCTCCATACCTATTTCAGAAGTATGTTAAAGAGTCTCATGGAAGGGATGTATGTGTCATTGTCGTGGGATGTCGTGCGGTTGGCACAATGTTACCCTGTTCAACAGATGGGAGGATGCAAAGAAACTGCTCACTAGGTGGTGTCGGGATAATGTGCTCATTGAGTGAACAAGGGAAGCAGCTAGCTATGCAGGTGTCTAACATCCTGGGATCGGATGTGTGTAGCATTGACCTGTTGATGAAAGATGGCAGCTCCTTCTGTGTCTGCGAGGCCAATGCAAATGTAGGTTTCATTGCCTTTGATAAGGCGTGTAACCTAGATGTAGCTTGTATCATAGCGGACTATGCCGCCTCCCTTCTGCCCTCTGGCCGGCTCACCCAGCGTATGTCCCTGCTCTCTGTGGTGTCCACGGCCAGTGAGACTAGTGAGCCGGAGTTGGATCTCCCAGCCAATACTTCTGTCGACAACGTGAGCGCAAGTTCCAGCTCTGTTGACAGCGATCCCGAAACCACGGAACGAGAGCTGCTCACCAAGCTCGCAGGGGGCCTATTCAACGGAAACCAACTGCTAGCCAACGAAATCAGACCCCTGGTGGAGTGATTCCACCAGTAAATAATTAACCAGCAAAGCCCTTGTAAAACTTTTTCCTTTTTCCTTTTTTTCTTTTTCTTTCTTTCTTTTCTTTTTTAAACCAACTTGCAATGCTGTTCATGGAGAATGCTCAGGAAGATGAGAGAAAATTGAGTAGGATTAGTTAGGAGAGAAGAAGGGGGAGATAGATGAGATGTTTGCTACAAAGATGTTACTGACTTTGATTTACAAATCCTGCAGATAGAGAGGCAGAAGAGGTGAGATACAGAAAAATGTCAGGCTCTCATAGTTACCCTTTTAAATTACTCAGAAATGTGTAGGCTCTCAGGACATGAAGAACATAATTTTTTTCATGGTTTTTGTACAGTTGGTACAAATTTCAGAGTTGTGTAACTTCACATTGTGTTGTAATCGGTGAGGAAGACATCTATGTAAATTATAATTTTTTCTATATAAATCTGAAAATTCAGCCTATACACTATTATCTAGGAGCTTTATGTTCATAACTATGAAATCTTGAGGGGCTCTTTTATTGACTTTTCCCCCCTTAATTTGGGTGGGAGGGCAACGTGAATGTGACCCAATAAAGGTTCTTTTAATGATAAAATTGGCATGTTTGCATGATAAAAGGGAAATGAACAGTATTGCAATGCCTGGCACACAAAATAACATTTACTCCATTGTAGATAAAACTGCACTAGTTAAAAATATGTGCATTGACTTGTATGTGTTAGTATTTTAGCCTTTTTTGAAAGATATATGCTCGGTTAATGTTGCTTTTTTTTTTTAATACATGTGAGTATTAACATTCCCTGATCTATGCCTGCATCCTTAACAATGGCCAAAGTGAAGAAAATGCTACCTTTTTTGTTAACAAGACACTGACTTGAAACGTGTGCATTTAAAGCCTTTTATTTTTTTCCTTTTTCTTTTGGTGGTTGGGCATTTAAAGAATAAGGACAAGGAAAAATATTTTTGGGGGGGCAAACGAAGGGTCTATAAATTCCTAAGTATAAAGTTGAAGTGATTTCTAATACCAGCGTTATATATCTGCATTTTTCACATTTTAGGACAGTGTCTGTGTGTGCGTGCGTGTGCGTGTATGTGCACACGCATGCACGCTTGCATGTTTATGTACTTTGCATTTTGTTTATACCAACCAATCAAAAAGGGTAGATTCTAGAAAATGGAGCATGATGGGAAACAGTTTTTTACCTAAAAAAAAAAAAAACAATTGAGTTGTTTTCATGACTATAATCTACTGGGTAGAGGTACTCACCTAGAGACATGAGGAGAATAGCTGCTTCTTAGGCTTTTGTGTATACGTATGTTGTTTGCTTTTTTTCTTTGGTTCTAGACTGTTCAGTGTATGATCTATTCCAGTCTACATGCTTTTCCTCTGCTTCTTCCTGTGCATTTTCTCCTATTACACATAGGTTTGGGGGTGGGGGTGACTGAACATTTTTGTTTGGGAACTTATTTAGCAGTATTGAGTCTCTTATAGCCCTATTCTGAAGCCTTCAATATTCTACTCTTTATATTACTTTATTCCTGAATTTATAAAAGCCCCCAAACTGCATATAATATGAGACTTTAAACATGGGTAAAACTATCCCAATGAATGGTTTGGAAGGTGTGTTAAGTAATGGAGGCGCTCCAGAGCTCAACATAATTTTTTTAAGAAGCAAGTTCCATCTCCCTACAACCCTCTGAAGCTTTTGACCTAAGTCCTTTCTTGCCTCTCCAGTGCTTTTTTTCTTCAGATGGACCTTAAACATAATTTCTTGGACACTACTAGAGAGACTGCGAGGCAATAAGATCAGCATTAACCAGCTCTAACAGAGGTTTGATCATGCTTACTTGTACAGTTTTCCCCCCATTTTAAAAAAGGAATGTAATAAAACCTGTTTTTTCCATAAAATTACATAATATTAAGATGGAAAAAAAACCCACAATAGATATCACTGCACAGCTACGAGACCAGTTAAAATAAAAAATAATGTCAATACAAATGCTGGTGAGCTCAGGGAGAAACTAAATCTCTCATACATCACTGGTGGGAGTGTAAAATGGTACAACCACTCTGGAAGATAGTTTGGCAGTCTCTTCCAAAGTTAAATATATACTTACCATACAGCTTAGCAATGCTACTCCTGGATATTTACCCAGAAAGACATGAAAATGTATGTTCGTTCAAAAGCACATATATGAATGTTTATAGCAGCTCTATTTATAATCATAAACGGGAAACAACCCAAATGTTCTTCATTGGAACTATTCTATATCTTAACTGTGGTAGTGTTTACAGGATTATATACATATGTCAAAACTTACAGAATGACCAGCCAGGTGAATAATGATGCTGTTAACTGAAATGGGGATGACTGGGGGAAAAGCAAAGTTTCAGGAATGTGGAGTCAAGAGTTGTTTTTCAGACGTGCTATGTTTGAGAAGACTATTTGACACTCAGTAGAAATGGTATGTTTGACCTTGGAGCTAAGGAGAGTAGTCAGAAATGGAAGTATAATTTAGGATTCATCAGCATTCTGGTGGAATCTTTACATCAAAAGCACACCATCAACAATCACCAGATCAATGTGACCTTGGTTATTTTGACACTGTGCAGTGTGGGTACAGACTACCAACTGTATTTTCTTTTTCTTTTTCTTTTTTTTTTTTTAAAACTCTTCTTTATGTATTTTCTTCATTAGTTGTGACATGAATGTGAATGAGACAGAAGTTATTTCCTCCGTGTTACTTACAACTAAATCTAGATGTATCGGCCAAAGGACTTTAAACAGAACTTTTACCTTTGACCCACCTATTTTGTGAGCATCAAGTTGCAGCTCAAAACAGGGCTGGGGCCTCGAACTCTTGAACTACTGTGAGCTACAAAAGATGCCAGATTTGATTGATCCTATAAAAATGATTTATTGTACATATGCATGTGTGCATATGATTCATAAATATTTTCAGCAAATTGAAAACATATTTTAAACGTATGGAAATTAACAGAAATAAAAATGAACAATAGATAGTAACGGGAAGAAAATACTTGATTTGTAACTTCATGGAAGTAAAAAAAAATTTGCTTAAACAAATCCATCCTATGTAAATAAGAAGTTAAAAGGAAAAGTCGGCTCCAATGTACTCTACATTTGCACTTCTGTAGTCAGAGCATTTTGTTTTCTGTTTTGTCTTGGAATTGGTTCCCTTATATAACACATGTCAGAATAGCTGGGAAAATGTGATTAACCGTTACCAGCTGAAATTCTTGTCCCGCAAGGACAACTCCCTGCTGGCTCCTTATTTTCTTCTCATATTTTAGGTACTGGGAGCTAGTGGTTGGAGCACAGGCAGGCAGGCAGTGTGGCTCTACAGGAGAGAGAATTCCAGGGTTGGGCCTTCTCACTTTGCAGCTATCATTAATTTCCTCCATCTTCTTGCCAAAGCCCCTTTAAGACTCACTGTGGTCTCACACAGGGTGTGGCCAGCAGGAATTTTGCCACTATCCGGATTCCTGTAGGAGCCCAATCTTGCCAACGTATAATTTAGGTGCTTAAGGAAGAGGGAAAGGTGAACCAAAACTAACGCCTCGGCCTTGATTTCCTCATCCACCAAAGAAGCACAGCCTTGTACACATTCAAGAGCTTACCTTCTAGGGGAGGTTTTGAACAAATATACAGCCAAATTCTAATTTTGGTTCCACCAGATGTGCTGTTTTGGACATCTAGCAACCTCTCAATTTTCCAGTAAATGCTCTACAATGAAGCTCATAAATGTAGTTAGAAAGTTCCTTTGATAGAAGACCCTATTAGGAAGGAATACATTCAAAATGGATAGCATAGCTTTTGCCACATGGGTACTCAGAAAAAAATTTTTTTTAATTTTTTTGGTTTTTCTGAGTTGAGCTCCTTAGATGACTGGAAAATAAGACTAATGGGCATTTGCTAAAACAGTTATAGGAATAAGAGAAATAATTCTAAAAATCTTTAGTCTTTAGGGTGCTAAGTAAATCTTACGATAGCGACATGCCCTCTTCCCTATGTCTCAGGTACTGTCCTTTCTTGCTCATACCAGATTCCCTTTCACTACCTTCAATCAAGCAACTGATCAATATTTATAGAACATTTACGGTATAACTGGAACCATAAAAGGCACCAGGGAGGATCCAGAAGATGTGGAATGCATGGTCTTTGCCCTCAAGTAGTTTATAATTTATTTAGGAAAAACTAAAATTCAAAACAGCAACAAATGACATATACCATTTAAGTGTTATATCAGTACCTTAGAGATGTAGTCATAATCTGAGGCAAGGGAGGTTAGTGAAGATCGGAGTGCTTAAGAAAAGCTTTATGAATCTCATCTTTCTCCTGGGGAGGAAAGTGGGGAAGGAGGAAGGTCAAGTGTGTAGAATCTCGGAGCTCGGAGCCTAGAGAACAACAATACCATTTCTCACTAAGCAGACAAAGTTCAAAGAGACAACACGTGTAGATTTATCAAAATGGGGTGCCAAGATAGTCTAGAACTGTGTTGCCCAGTACGGTAGCCACTAGACACATGTAGCTATTTAAATATAAATTAAAATCAAGTAAAATTAACATTTCGTTTCTTCAATCTCACTAGCCACATTCAAATGCTCAATGGCTATATGTGGCTAGTAGTACCATATTGGAGAGAACAAATATCAAACGTTCTCATCATTACAGAAAGTTCTCTTGGACAATGCAGGTCTAGAACCATCAAAGTGTGAAGGAAGCTTGAAAGGATTCCCCCAGCCACTGGCATATTGCTGCAGCTGCTTTCTTTATGCTTTCTGTGGACACAAGGTTTCCAAAATCCAAAAGAGGTTTAATTATTTTAAACAAATAGACGTTGAGCAGCTATTAATACAAGGCTGGGGAATGTGATAGACATAAAAGTGAATCAAGCAGATTCCAGTCCTCAAAGAGCTGAATACCTGGGGGAAAAAAGATGTGAGCACAAACAGCTGTCACAGAAAAATTAAAGTGATAAGTATCCTTAGGGGAATAAAATTAAACATGTAGGAGTTCAAAGAAGGGGCAGATTACTTCTATTTGAAGATTTCAACAAGGCTTCTGAAATAAGGCATTATTTGAGCAGAACCTTGAAAAGGCAGTGGGTGTGGTAGAAAATAATCCCTGGGAACCAAGAGGCCAGAGATGATCTTTAGGTTCAGCTATGCCCTAACTATGTGGCCTTGGGTAAGTCAGGCTCCAGGCCTTGGTTTCTTTATCGGTTGAGTAAGGGTAGCAAAGGAGAAACCAAATTTCCAGATGGCGTGTCCAATGCAAGCAAAGGCACAGGGACAGATGGTTGTATGTACAAGAAATCTAATAGTCTAATTAATGCTGAGGTGCTGTCACTATACGCCTATCTTAAAACTTGTTCCTGGGCATTATGTAACTCTAACACAACTCAAAAATGTTTGTTTGCAAGAATAAAAAGCCACCATCACAAAAACAAAAGCTAGATTTTGGTAATGCCTCCCCCACTCTACCTTATTGACATACAACATCGTGTACATTTGTAAGGTGTCCAATATGGTGATTTGATACACTTATATATTGCAAAATGATTGCCATTACAGCATTAGCTAACACCTCCATCACATCGCATAATTACCACTTCTTTTTTTGTGGTGAGAACATTTAAGATCTACTCTCTTAGCAACTTTCTGGTATATTATACATTATTATTATCCAGAATCACCATCTGTACATTAGATCCCCACAACTCATTCATCTTATAACTGAAAGTTTGTCCCTTTTGACAAACATTTCCCCATTTCCCCCACTCCCTAGCCCCTGGTAAACACCGTTCTATTCTCTGCTTCCGTGAGTTCAGCTGTTTTAGATTCCACACATAAGTGAGATACAGTGTTTGTCTTTCTCTGTCTAACTTATTTCACTTAGCATAATGCCCTCAAGGTCCATCCATGTTGTTGCAAATGGCAGGATTTCCTTCTTTCTCCTGGCTGGACAACATTCCATTGGAATAATATATATATATACATATATATATATATATCTCACATCTTCTTTATCCATTCAACTGTTCATGGACACTTAGGTTGTTTCCATATCTTGCCTATTCTGAATAATGATGCAATAAGCATGGGAGTTCAGATATCTCTTCAAGATCCTGTTTTCATTTCCTGTGTATATATATCCAGAAGTGGGATTGCTGGATCATATGGTAGTTCTATTTGTAATTTTTGAAGAACCTCCATACTGTTTTCTGTAGTGACTATATAAATTTATATTCCCACCGACAGTGTTCCCTTTTCTCCACAGCCTCGCCAATATGTGGGTCTCTTGTCGTTTTGATGATAGCCATTTTAATAGATGTAAGACAATATCTCGTGGTTTTGATTTGCATCGACAACTGTGATGTTGAATACCTTTTCATGTACTTGTTGGCCACTTATATGTCTTCTTTGGGGAAATGTCTATTTGGTATCTCTGCCCATTTTTTAATGTGACTGTTTGACACTTTTGCTATTGAGTTGTATGAGTTCTTTACATATATTGGTATTAACCACTTATCAAATATATGATTTGCAACAATCTTCTCCCATTCCATAGGTTGCCTTTTCATTATTTTGCTTGTTTCTTTTGCTTTGTAGAAGTTTTTTATTTTTATTTTTATTTTTTTTTAATTAATTTATTTTTTTTGCGGTACGCGGGCCTCTCACTATTGTGGCCTCTCCCGTTGCGGAGCACAGGCTCTGGACATGCAGGCTCAGCGGCCATGGCTCACGGGCCTAGCCTCTCTGCGGCATGTGGGATCTTCCCAGACCGGGGCACGAACTCGTGTCCCCTGCATCAGCAGGCGGACTCTCAACCACTGCGCCACGAGGGAAGCCCTGCAGAAGCTTTTTAGTTAGATGTAGTCCCACTTATTAATTTTTGCTTTTGTTGCTTGTGCTTTTGGTGTCATATTCAAAAAATCATTTCCAAGACCAATGTGAAGGAGATTTTCCCCTATGTTTTCTTATCAGAATTTTACAGTTTTGGGTCTCGTGTTTAAGTCTTTAATCCATTTTGAGTTAATTTTTGTGAGTGGTTTAAGATAGGGGTACAATTTCATTCTTTTCCATGTGGTTATCCCGTTTCCCAATGTCATTTATGGAAGACACCATTCTTTCCCCTCTGAGTATTCTTGGCTCCTTTTTCAAATATTAGTTGACCATATGTGAAGGATTTATTTCTGGGATCTCAATTCTGTTCCATTGGTCTATGTATCTATTTTTATGCCAGTACCATACTGTTTTGATTACTAGAGCTTTGTAGTATAGTTTGAAATTAAGACATGTGATGCCTCCAGCCTTGTTCTTTCCCAGGATTGCTTTGCCTATTCAGAGTTTCTTGTGGTTTCATTTGGTTATGTCTTAATAGTTCACATTAAATATGAGAAGTAAAGCCAAACAAATGGAAGCAATAGTATTTGTATTTAAATTTGGTTTTTAAGTGGAGCTAGAGGATGACTCCATTAAATTGGTCCCCTCTGGGAAAAGGTTTTATTCATGGAAAATATGAGTGAGAGCCACACTTTGGGAAGCAAGAAATAAAATTACAGGACATTTCTGAGGGGGAAGAAAAGTAAGTCAGAGTCTGAAGCTGAGAAATCACTACTGAACAGGCTGTTAAAGGATAAAGCTGACATGAAAAGAGCAAAGCCAAGAACATGGTAGTTAAAATAAAATGTGGGTCATATGTGGAACGTGGAGTCCCTTGTTAAGAAGCAGACAGAAAATAGTGCATAAGTGAAATACCAGCTCAGCAGGTTTATAGATCTCTATCTCTAGAGCGATTATGAATATATAGAGAGAAGTATTTTCATTTTGCAGCTGTACCAAAGCATCTGTCAGTAGTTCCATTATCATTTTCTTGTGCATTTATTTTTATATCCACACAGAAAGATTAGAGTAGGTAAAAATATATGCTCTGTGTGTACAAATATACTGAAATATTTATTTAGTGGTTAAAATTAAAAGTTCCTGGAAACTGTTTTTCTAACCCCACAGCTCCCTACTGGCTAAGGGCACATTTCTCAGTCCCTTACTCTTCACCTAAAAACCTGAAAATAAGATCCAATATAAGCCCAGGGAAGAGACATAGCTATTATAAATAGAGATATTATGTAATCATCTACCCATCCAAGTTTTAAAAATAGATTGAAATGCTACTCTCTCCAAGATTTATAGAATTTGCTTTAAAAATAAATGTGTGGACTTCCCTGGTGGTCCAGTGGTTAAGAATCCATCTTGCAATGCAGGGGACACCAGTTTGATCCCTGGTCAGGGAACTAAGATCCCACATGCCGCGGGGCAACTAAGCCCGCACGCCGCAACTACTGAGCCCATGCGCCACAACTAATGAGTCTGTGCACTACAACTAGAGAGAAGCCCACGCACTACAACGAAGAGCCCAACTGCAGTGAAGAGCCCACATGCCGCAACGAAAGAGCCCGTGTGCCGCAGCTAAGACGCGATGCAGCCAAAAAATAGATAAATAAATATTTTTAAAATTTTTTTAAATTAATTAAATGTGAATTTTGTATGTATATGGCTGAAATCCATGCTTATATTTGTTCAAGAGCCCTTAAATCCAGACTGATGTCACTTTTTCTATTGCTATAGATGACTGTCATTACTGTATGAAATTAACCAGATAAGGTTAATTGTTAGGTACCATAATTAAGAGAATGGGATTAGCTTTTGTTTGACAAATTCAATTGCATGTTCTTTTTTCCTTTTGCTTTATTTTCTTTTTCTAAAACATGAACTCCAGAAGGTAGAGTTAACATTTAGTCAGGATCAATTTTAAGTGAAAGACTGCTATAAGAACTCACATGTCAAATGGGTCCTTCAACTTCTGCAATGAATTACTAACATATATTTTAAAGAAAATTACCCATGTCTTCTAAGATTTCAAATTGGTTGGCCTAAAGTTATTCATATTATTCTGTGTTTTATAGTGCAGTGATTTGTGATTTTGTGATTCTGTTCTGCATGCACGGTTGTACCCTCTTTATGATTCCTAGTATTGCTTATTTGTGCCTTGTTTTCCTTGATCAGTCTCGTTAAAGACTGTGTATCCCTACTAGATTTTTTTTCTAAGAACTAACTTTTTGTTGTATTTATTTACTCTGTTATGACTTTGCTTTCTATTCAGCCTTTCTGCTCTTATTTTTATTCATGTTTTCTGTTATGGATCAAATTGTGTCCCCCTTCCTCCAAAAGATGTTGAAGTCCTAACCCCTGGTACCTCACCATGTGACCTTATTTGGAAGTAGGGCCATTGCACATGGAATTAGTTAAATTGTCACAAGGTCATACTGCAGTAGAATGGGTCCCTAATTCAACATGACTGGTGTCCTTATAAGAGGAGGAGAATTTGGCCACAGACACAGGTGCAAAGGGAAGACGATGTGAAGATGCACAGAAGGAATGCCATGTGAAGATAGGATTAGAGTGACGCATCTATAAGCCAAAGAACACCTGAGGTGCCAAAAGCTAGGAGAGAGGCCTGGATGATTCCTCCCCTTCAGAGGGAGCATGGCCCTGCCTACATCTTGATTTCAGACTTCTGGCCTCCAGAACTGTGAGCCAATAAATTTCTGTTGTTTTAATCCACCCAGTCTGTGGTACTTTGCTATGGCAGCCCTAGGAAACTAATATACCTTCCTTCTCTACTCTAAGTTTATTACTCTATCGTTTTTCCAGTTTCTATTTTGAATGCTTACCTTGTTTATTTTCAATCTTTTTCTTAATTAAAAAAAAAGGATATACCTTTATCTCTAGATTTTTGTAATTTTCATTGTGATTTCCTTTTTTTTTTTTTTTTTTTTTGCGGTACACGGGTCTCTCACTGCTGTGGCCTCTCCCATTGCAGAGCACAGGCTCTGGACGCACAGGCTCAGCAGCCATGGCTCATGGGCCCAGCCATTCTACGGCACACGGGATCCTCCCAGACCAGGGCACGAACCCACGTCCCCTGCATCAGCAGGCGGACTCTCAACCACTGCACCACCAGGGAAGCCCATGATTTCCTTTTTAACCTTGAGTTATTTGGTTGTAAATTTTTAAGTTTTGAAGTATGCAGAAATTTAAATATTTTTAGTGTTGATTTCCAATTTACTTGAATTATAGTCAGACTATGTTTGCTATTGATTGTTTTTTAATTTGCTGAGACTCATTTTTAACCTAGTAGGTGATACATTTCTTTTGTAAAAGTTCCTTAGATACTGAAAAAGAATATACTGTATATATTTTTTATTTGCTTGGTTCAGAGTATTACATGCATTAGATTTACGTATTAGCTCAAACTTTTAAATTTGGTGTTCAAATATTCTGAGGAGTTGCTAATTTTAAAAGTTCTGTTTGGTCTATCAAAGGTGTGTTAAAATTCTTTACCATGATACTGGACTGGTAAATTTCTCTATAATATGGGCAGTTTTTCTTTATGTATTTTGAGGTACCTACAGGTTTGTGACTGTTACATATCCCATATATCATGTTATCATGTAGTGTACCTCTTTATCCTTATTAATTTTGTGTTTTTAAATTCTATTGCATCTGGTATTAAGATTTCTATACCAACTTTCTTTTTGTTAATATTTTTTTACTTCAAATCATTTTCTATTCTTTTTTTTTTTTTTTTTTTTCCAAATGGTTCTGTTTTAGATATGTCTGTTGTGTGTAGTACATAACTGATTTTGGTATTCTATGCATTCTGATAATATCTTTGTTTTAAAACAATTTTTAACACATTTATGTTTGCTGAGGTTAACGATAATATTTGAACTTATTTTTAACTCTCTTTTCGTTGTATTTTTACCATCTTTTGCTGTTCTTTCCCCACTTTTCCTGCCTTCTCTTGCATAGAAAATATTTTCTGCATTCCCTTTTTCCTCTTCTGCTGGCTTAGGAGCAAGACATGGTATTTTATTTATTCTAGTAGGCATCCTCAAACTAACATACATACTGAACTATTCCATTTTCTGAGAACATCTAAAGTTATTCAGTATTTTTATCCTTTTCCCTGACATGAAACTGATCTTAGCATATATTAACTTCCCCTTGAGTCATTCTCATCCTCTTTTCCCATTCTTTACCCCCTCTGGTTTTTTCACTTTTGTTCAGAGTTTTGTCTAGAGTTCATCCTTTAAATAAAGGCAAAAAATGGTGAGTTTTGTAAGAAAATTAAATTAAATTTACTAATCTAATTTATCAATTTCTCTGTTTATCATTATCAATCTCTGTTCTCTTTTGTTTTTGCTGAAATGCATTCTTTTCTTAATATTTATTATTTATTTGGCTGCATCGGGTCTTAGTTGCCCGCACAAGGGATCTTCGTGCCATGTGGGGGATCTTAGCCGCAGCACGCCAACTTAGTTGCGGCACGCCAACTTCTTAATTGCGGCATGTGGAATCTGCTTCCCTGACCAGGGATCGAACCCGGGTCCCCTTCACTGGGAGCACGGAGTCTTAGCCATTGGACCACCAGGGAAGTCCCTGCTGAAACACATTCTTGCTACTTATTTTCATGAGGGTCTCTCAGTGAAAATATTTAAATCACTGTCTTTTTGAAAATGTCTTTGACCCTCACTGTTAAATAATAGTTTAAAGAGATATAAGCTTTTTATATTCTCAGCTATTTTCCCTCAGGACTATAAAGATATTATTTCATTGTCTTCTGGCATCGGTTTCTACACATGAAAAGTCAGCTATCAATCAAATTCTCATTTCTATTAAGGTGATATGTCTTTTCTCTCTAACAGCTTTTAAGTTCTATATTTATCTTTGATGTTACACAGCTTCACTAAGACGTGTGGATTTATGTTTATCCTGCTTGGCACTTTATATGGCTCGTCAATCTGAGATCACAGATCTTTCTTTAACTGTGGAAAATTCTTAGCTATTACCTCTTCAGATAGTGGTTCCTCACCATTCCTTTCATCCTCATTTTCTAGAACTCCTTGTAGACGTTATGTTGAAGCCAATCAATTGGTCCCCTCTGTCTCTTAACTGCTCTCTCACATTTTTTTTGTCTCTTGTCTTTCTGTCCTGTTTCCTGGGTGAAATCCTCAGCATCATCTTCAATTCATTCATATTCTCTTTAACTATTTCCAGCCTAGAGCTTATCTCATCTGTTGAATTTTTATTTTGATGATGCTATTTTTCACTTCCAAGATTTCTAGTTGTTCTTTTTAGTATCCATCTATTCTGATTTCATTTATGCTGGTATTTTCCTCACAATGTCTTGCTCTTTTTTTTTTTTTAGAGTTATTTCTTCACATATCTCTTTGAGCATTCTAAACATATTTAAATCTTTTCTCAGCTGGTTCCATGACATTCGTTTCAACAGTAATAAATTCATGTACTTTTGTTTTGTTGGCTATCTTTCTTAGCATTGGGTTTTGATTGAAGAGCTCATTTTGAGACGAGGCTCGCATTCCCTCTGTCTCTCTTTCTCTTCTTCCCTCAACCCCCAGTGTGCTTTCTCCTTCCTGTCTAGTGGTTTTGTGATTGCCCTCATTCTGCATTTGGCTCTGTGGACCCCAGTTCAGACCCAGATCTACTAACAGAGCTTCAGAGATCCAGCCCACGGTGACTGAGGACAGCACAGATCCAGGCACCAAACCAGGCAATGGACTGCTCCCTTTCCTGGTCACAAGGCTATATCTGTGTCCTCTCTTGCCTCTAAGTCCACAGTTTGCTAAAAGCTGTAGCCCCAGGCAGGAATAACATCTTTTTCAACCTCCTCTCATGAATAGGAGGAGGCTGCCTCTGCCTCTGGCTTCAAGCGGTGAACCTGGCTTCAGTCTCCCATCTCGGCATGGAACTTTTTTATTTTAATTTACCCCGGAGGAGCCAAACTCCAGCTAACATTGCCTGGTTCCAGACCTAGAGCCCAGTAGGTTTGTGGCTTCCGCTCAGCATGAGCTTTGTATTTCTGTCCCAATTCTGGGCCGCAGAAGTGTTTATTTAGTTTTTAAGCTTGATAAATTTCATTTATCATTGCTATGTGTTTGGAGTAAAGACGTGTCAAAGAACAAACTTTCAGAGCTACTTGGACTAGGTTTGCGTGCTGACTTATTCAGCGAACTAAAGACTCTGTAATGCATTCAGTTCAATCTTTAGTTCCCTCTTAGATGAAGACAGTATTTAGCCTGTGGCGACATGTCATAACTAAAACAATGTCAAAAGCATGGTTCTTTAAATGCTTTTAACACCTGATTATCTAACAATTAACTTGGTTATCTAATGATCTAATTCAGTTGTCATGATACTGAAAATACCACACTTTCCAACTTCCAGTTAATTTTCTTATCTACATTTTCATAGAATAACAAGCAATTTTTTTTAATGAAAAAGAAAGATGGAGGAAATGTCATCTCTTCACCCCTGAATTCTGGAATCTTCTAATGATTATTTTTACCAAGTAAATAAACCCAGGAGTAAATGAAATGTGGTTTACTGCTATGTGCTTCCTGGAATTTCTTGCAGCCAACTCAGGATAATAGCATCTCAGAGTTGGAAGAAATTCTTCATATGACCACACCGAATTTTTTTTCCTGTTGGTCTGCGTCATATTTGTGAAGGTTAGTGACTAAAAGGCTGAGACTTTAGAAAGTCCTGTGGCAAAGGTAAAAGCCCACTTCAAAGGAAGTTCGGACATTCAGCTTGTTTCTTTGAAGAGAATTCATTTCCATGAAAAATGTTCTGAAAACTTTCTGGTGGGACCAGAGAGAGCAGAGAAGCCTGTTTTCCCCTTCATTTTACTATAAATGGAGTCGCATTGCCAGTATCATGCTGGTACATGTTTAACAACTAGCTTTCCAGGAAAAAAAAAAAATGTACTGTTTGTCAACTTCCATGTTGTCAATACTCTCCCCGTGGCTGATTTCAAACTATCAGTGTGTCATCGTTAAACACAGAATTAGAAGGAGATGCCCATAATAGGTTTTCTGCGTGGATAGGACTCAGCTTCTGCACAGTCCTGTGATAATGCCAAATCCAGTAGATACTTTCCAGACCTCAACTTGACCTCTCAGCAGCCTTCAGCATAGTTGCTTGTACCATTATTGAAACACTCTCTCCTCGGCTTTTCTGGCGGCCGTGCTGTCCCCTCCTCTCTCCTAAGCTTGGGCTAATGTAAGTCTCACTGCCAGCTCTTCCTATGCCTATATTATTAGAGACACTCAGCACTCCTATTGGAGCTTGTTGCTCATTTCTCTCTACATTTTCCCCCTGGGGGATCTCATCCAGTCCCATACCTTTAAAAATCACCAAAATGCTGTTAACTCCCATATTTTTATCTCCAGCTCAGACCTTTTTTCTGAGCTCCAGGCTTGATATCCAACTGCCTACTCAGATATCTCGGAGGCGACTCCAACTCAACTTTTCCCAAAACTGAATTATTGACCCTCCTCTTCCCATGTCCCTTATCTAAATAAATGAAACTACCAGCTGTTCATCTGCTAAAACCACAAACCTAGGAGTCATCTCTGCAAGCTCCCTCCCCTTTGCTCATAACAGCCAACCCATTACCAAATACTACTGAAACCACTTTCGAAATATTTCTCAAATCTGTCTGTATCTCTCCATCGCCAAGCTCTCACCATCACAAATGGACTACTGCAGCTGAACTCCTAAGCACTGTCCCATCTTCTTCTCTTGCCCTTCCTCCTGTGCTCCCCAGAATGGGCAGAGAGATCACTTAAAATGCCTTAAAGCCTGTACTGGTTTTCCACAGGATTTAATAGAAAATGAAACAAACTTACATGGCCTACAGGGCCTACATGATCAGATTTCAGTTTAATTCTCCAACCTTATCTCCTACCCCTCTCCTCCTCCACTACCACACTTTGGTCCCACAAGTTGTTGGGTTTTTTTTAATAAATTTTTATTTATTTATTTAATTTTGGCTGTGTTGGGTCTTCGTTGCTGCGTGCGGGCTTTCTCTAGTTGTGGCGAGTGGGGGCTACTCTTTGCTGTGGTGCGTGGACTTCTCATTGCAGTGGCTTCTCTTGTCGCGGAGCACAGGCTCTAGGCGCGCAGGCTTCAGTATTTGCGGCACGCAGGCTCAGCAGCTGTGGCTCACCAGCTCTAGAATGCAGGCTCAGTAGTTGTGGCTTGCGGGCTTAGTTGCTCTGCAGCATGTGGGATCTTCCCAGACCAGGGGTCAAAGCAGTGTTGCCTGCATTGGCAGGAGGATTCTTAACCACTGTAACACCAGGGAAGCCCCCCCACAAGTTGTTTAAGACTCTTAACATACATAATTCTGAGTATTGAGCTGTTTGCCTATTTCATATCTATCTTTCCCCATTAGACTGTAAGCTCCATGAATGTAAGGACCATGTCTATTATGCTCATTGTATACCCAAGGCCTAGACCATAGAAAGTACTCAATGCATATTTGTTGAAAGAAGTAATAAATGAATGAATGAAAACAAGATCATATTTTCAGATAAACCTTTTAAGGTTAAACCTTTTGGACATGTACAAAGGGGTGACTGGAGTGGCTATTGCCATTGAAGCTTTCCTAATTTTTCTTGTTTTTGGCTGTACCATGCGGCACGCAGAATGTGGAATCTTAGTTCCCTGACCAGGGATTGAACCCATGCCCCCTGCAGTGGAAGCATAGAGTCCTATCCACTGGACTGCCAGGGAATTCCCACCATTGAAGCTTTTAGAATTCTGTGACTGAAAAAAATGGACAATTCCTTTGGTGACAGTACTTCTATAACAATATAAAGTTGGAATAATTTATCCTGGAAAGAAAACATAGAAAACGAACCAAGGAAATGAATGAACTTCCCTGAGTATGATTAAAATGCAAAACAAATGATCAAGTAATCCACCACTAAGTAGATTTATTTTTATGAAGACAAGTGCTGAAGAAGGGAGTCTAGCGTAGAGGTTAGACCACATGTTCTGGAATTAGACTTGATTTCTGCCATTTAACTTGCTGTAGGAACTTGATCAAATTACTCAGCCTCTCATTTTCTTCATCTGTAAAACAGGGACACTAATATCCCATACATCTTAGGGTATCTGTCAGGTGATGCATTGAAAACACATTCCACCACCGAATTTTACTCTACCCTTAATTTACTTAATTTCTCTGAGCTACAGTATTTTCATTTGTAAAACAATGTGTTTGTACTCAACTTCTTTTAAGACCTATCTGGTACAAAGGTTTTATTTTATTCTGCGTAGTTTTAATGCTCTCAAAGCCATCCCTACTCTCATTTGATGTGGGGATTAAGGGCCCTGCTCTATGAGGACCCTGTATGGTATACCCAGGCAGGAACAGGCTGTGTTCAGACACCATTCTGCCTGTTTGGTCTTTCCACATCCAGTACACCAAGTTCTAGAATCAACTTTTTAAAAAAATGTTTTAAAAGTACTTATGATTTTTTTTCTTCTTTTCAAATGTAATACATGCTAGCAACTATACTTCTTTAGGGCAGGGGTTGTACCCATCTCTATTTTCTCTTTTATTTTTTTATTTTTCAGTGGGCTTTATTTTTTAGAGCAGTTTTAGGTTCATAGCAAAATCGAACAGAAGGTGCAGAGATTTCCCATAAACCCCCTGTGCCCACACACCCTCCATTATCAACATCCCCTGCCAGAGTGGAACATTTGTTACAATTGATGAACCTAAACTGACACATCATAATCACCTAAAGTCCATAGATTACATTAGGGTTTACTCTTGGTGTTGTACATTCTTTGGGTTTTGACAAATGTATAAATGTATAATGACATGCACCCACCAATTATAAAATCACACAGAATAAATAGTTCACTGCACTAAAAATCCTCTATGTTCTGCCTATTCATCCTTCCTTCCCTCAACCCCTGGCCACCACTGATCTTTTTCCTGTCTCCAAAGTTTTGTCATTTCCAGAACTGTCATATAATTGAAATCATACAGGATTTCTTTTCAGTGCTGAATAGTATTCCATTGTCTGGATGTACCACTGTTTATGTATCCATTCACCTACTGAAGGACATCTTGGTTGTAACCAAGTTTTAGCAATTATGAATAAAGCTGCTATAAACATCTGTGTGCAGGTTTTTGTGTGCATGTAAGTTATCAACACCAAGGAATGCAATTGCTGGGTTTTTTAGTAAGAATAAGTTTAGTTTTGTAAGAAATTGTCAAACAGTCTTCCAAAGTGGCCATACCACTCCATATTCTTACCAGCAATGAATGAGAGTTCCTGTGGCTCCACATCCTCACCAGCATTTGGTGTTATCAGTGTTCCTGACTTGGACATTCAGTAGACGTGTAGTGGTATGTCATCAATGTTTTAAATTTGTATTTCCCATTTGTTTTAAATTTAAAACATCGATGTTTTAAATTTGATGCTCCACATCAAATTTGCATTTGTTGTGGAGCATTTTTTCATGTGCTTATCTGACATCTGCATATCTTCTTTGGTAAAGTGCCTGTTAAGGTCATTGGCCCATTTTTTAATCCAGTTGTTCATGTTCTTATTGTTGAGTTTTAATTTAAAATTTTTTTTCTTTTTATCCAAGTGATGCTCGCACAGAATTTTGAAAAAAAAATCAAGTAATCTATAAGTATTAAAATCAGCATTTTCTTGATTCCACCCTCGTTTCCTATGCCTTAGTGGCAACCCTTTCAACTGATTCTTCTGGCAATTATTTCCATATTTCTAAAAACTAGGCTTATATTGCAACTTTTTGATTTTTCAGTTCCAACATTATCTGTTAACTTCCCACATTGGAAAGTGAGGATTTAGTGCTCTCTCAACATCACAGTCCTCCCCCTGTATCCACTCTCTCCTCAACTCCCATTCTACAATACAGTTGAAACCTACTTTTATTTTGATATTCAGTGTTTATACTATTTTGACTATATGGTATGATTAACAGCTAAGCAATGTGGTATACTATGTTGACTTTTTCTTTCCCAAACATTTTATTTTCCATAGTCTGTTTGTTTTTCAAATGTGTTTACTTTTTAGTATACTTATGACTGAGTCATCTCCAAATTCTTCCCCACTTGTGCAAATATCTTCTCAATAGAGTTACTCACATTAAGTACTCCATTAATTTCATCTTTTTGAAGAAGTCTTTCCTGAAAACTTCTGATCCCCTTCAATCTGGATTGGTTACTCTCTAAACTGTCCTCTTGGGATCTCCCTTTACCATCTTCCTGAGAATTCCCTGAACTCCCTCCAGGTTGGATCTTCTGTTTCACAGATCCCATGTCTTCCTCTTTTTGGTTTACTCCCCTTTTTAGTGAAGAACAATTTGGGAGTGCTTACATGTCTGAAAATATTTTTAACCTACCTTCACACTTGCCTGAAACTTTGTCTACGTATAAAAGTCTAGATTTTAGATTATTTTCTTTCGGAATTTTGAAGACATTGTTCCCTTGTATTCTGGCTTCCAGTGAGACTGTTGAGAAGTGGGATGCTATTCTGATTCCTGATTCTTTATATAGTATCTGTTTTTTTTCCTCTTATAGAATATTTTCCTTGTCTTCCGTCTTCTGAAATTTCATGTTGACAGGCTTTGGTGTGAGGATATTTTCATTCAATGAGTTAGATATTCAGTGGGCCTTTCCTCTTTGAAATTCATACCCTTATGTTCTGGGAAACTTGCCTGAATCTTTCTTTCTTCTTTACTTTTAAATAGTATACTGTTCTTATTTCATGTGTTTAATATCTTCCCTTATCACTCTGAGCATATTAATTATAGCTTTTCTTTGGAAATACTCTTTTCCTCTCATCCTCTCTGTTTCATCCAAGTTGCTTTTCCTGTTTGTTTTCTATCTTTCGTATTTTAGAAGCTTTCCTCAAATGTCTGGTGACCTCTAGATGTCCACTTATATTTAAGAAAAGCATGCTAAGAAACAGATTGAAATCTTCATACACATGAGTGGGGCTTATTAGCTACAAGTGTCACTGTAGAGTGATCTGGCTAGAGTCTTCATTAGAGGACGCCCCCTGCCCCATCCATGTCAGTATCATTAGATCTTTTCTCAAGGGCTGGACAGATTCTTCAGAGAAGACTTCCAATTTTCTACTTAGATGGAAGGCCTAAGCCTGGCTGCCAGTAGACCAGGAGTTGATTAAGGGAAGAGGTAATACATGTACCAACATTCAGTGAGTAAAATTTCACCTAATAGCTCTAGTTTTAATATGGTAGCCCCATCCTGAACTATGTCTGGTGTTCTCTGGCCCAGAAAACATATTCCTGGGTGAGAGAGATAATATGGACATCTAATTGTTTTTTGTTTTTTTTAAAAAAACAGCTTTATTGAAATATAATTCACACACCATATGATTTCACCCATTTAAAGTGCACAATTCAATGATTTTTAGTATATTCACTGAGTTGCCACTAGCTCTAGGCAAACAATCTACTTTCTATTTCTATAGATTCGCCTATTGTCGGCATTTCATATAAATGGAGTCATACAGTATGTGGTCCTTTGCATCTGGCTTCTTTCACACTTAGCATAATGTTTCACAATTCACCCATGTTGTGTACTGAATCAGAACTTCGTTTCTTTCTTTGATGAATAATATTCCATTGTATGGATATATCACATTTTATATATCCATGCATTGATCTAACTGCTTTTATAAATAGTCTTTTATCCAATCCGCTGATTGTAGCCCACCTTCAACCTCACTTCAAGAAGAATCTCCAAAAAAAAAAAAGAACCTCCAGTCACCATTTCAGTGGTGGGGTTCTTCAGTGTAAACCGGGTTGCTTTTCAGCTCCCCAAACACTGCTATAAAATTTGGCATTCTCAGATTTCCCAAGTAGCTATCACTTGACCAGGTGCTTTCCAGTACCCCAAATTCCATCTTTGTTTTCTCTTGTCCTATTCTCTCTTTCATTATGGCTTATGCCCACCCATCCCAATTCCTTTATTTATACTTTAGAACAGTTTAGAAGGGAATGAAGGCTAATGTATACATTTAATCTGCCATCTTCAACTAAAATGCTTAATATCAATCTTTATTAATACAAGAAGAGATGGTTTTAATCTGATTTTATGAAATCAGCAGAAAGCATAAAATGCACCAACATTACAAAACAACTGTAAACGGGTAACTCAGACAAATGTATGCATGCAATAAGCTAATATAGGATGTGGCTCTGGTTTTCATTTTAGACAGGTATGGCCAAGGGAAATATCTATGCTCTGGTCCTTCCTGATCCTTCCATTGTCCCTGGTTCTTGCTCATCTATAGATTCTTTTCTGTGTCCCACACTGTCCCACATCCCATGCCCTCCTCTACCAATAAATCTTCCTGGCATCAGGAAGCATTTTACATGATTACAGAGCAGTCTCTGTCTCTCAGTCCGCCGTTGCTCCTTTACATAGATTCTTCAACATGTTCTCTGGTTCTAGCTATGCACATTCTGGTTCTACATAATACCAAAACATAAAGAGATCTGCTTCCTTCCAAGATCCAGTGAAAATGACTTCGGCATGTGCCCTTTTCCTGGCATGTGCTTTTTCAGTTGCAACAGCTGCTATGTAATATGGTAGGTTACACAGACTACCTATGTCTCTTCTATGAGATGACTACTATGTCTCATTCATATAACATATGTCACATAGTTAAGAAAAAGACACAAGAAATAACAGGATCAATGATTATTGTATAGTGGTGCTTCCTGAAAACATAGTTTCCCACAATACATTAATCATTGATTCTGTTATTTCCTGTGTCTTTTTTTTTGGCCGTGCCGCGCGGCATAGGGGATCTCAGTCCCCTGACCAGAGATCAAATCCGCAACCCCTGCAGTGGAAGCATGGAGTCTTAACCACTGGACTGCCAAGGAAGCCCCTCCTGTGTCTTATTCTTAAGTATGTGACATATGATATATGACATGAGACATAGTCCCTATAATATATTTTATATTTGTTGTTTGTTAAGCAAATCTTTTCATAGATGAGATTAGGTTGAATATTGGCCTTGTTCTATCCGAATTATAACGTGTTGTAAATTAGAATAATCCATGGTAAAACAATGTTAAGTTATAACTTTGCCCAAGCAGGTGATAATTATTGTATTAAAGTATTTCATGTCTAGTCACTCTACAGAGTGCTGACTACCAGTTTGAAGCCTCACTTTACATCTGTGGATCAGCATGCATCAGTGGGCCTCAATGTCTTAGAAAAACTCAGCCCAGTGGACCAGGTTTACAGATCTGAGAGGACAAGGAAATTCTAAGTTCTAATTCAGAATCTCCTTCCAACTTGCTGTGTGGCTTCCACGAATCATTTCACACTCATTCGGTCATTTCTTTATTTCAGCAAGCAAATAGAGTCTACTAGCGTCTCAAGGGCATTGCATGAAAGGGGAAAGTGGTGGTCAGAAAGAGAATGAACTGAAAATATCAAGAGCACGTCAATAGTTCTAACCTGTAGCAAGAAAAGAAACAAGGCAGCACCGGAAAACAGCACGAATATAGCCAAAACCAAAGGCTTGTTGTTGTTATAAAGAAAGGGAATGATGTCTGATTTTAACATTCACACATTCCAAACCACAGTCATCCAAGATTTTCTCCCGCAGCCAAGCCTGCTGGTGGGAGCCAGGTCTAGAGGAAAGTTTGCAGAAAGCAGATTTTGGCAAAGGTTGCCGCTAAACCTGCAGAGAACACAGTTCCGTTTTTTGTTGTTTTTTTTTTTAAAAGAACATTTTCATTCCTTTTTGCCACAGAGTTTCACGGACTATGTTTATTTTTCCTTTTCAGGTTATAGTATATGGACTTTTCATCATCAGATATGAGAAACAGGCACATTTCTTTCCTTTCTTTCTTCCTTTCCTCACAAAATTCTTTCAACTCATGGGTGCAGCCAAAGTCTAAGATTGTATTTTAGAGAATCGATTTTCTTATATTATCATTCAATTACTTCAGAGAAAGAATGCGTTACTAAAGTCCACTTTCTGAGTGCTTTGAGGAGAGGCTAACACATGCCCAACGGGAGGCACGATTAATGATTTTGATTACAGTCCCTGGACAAGTGGCTTAGGTGGCCCAGAGTCCTGCACCCAGAGAGGACAGCACGGGCCCTGGGTCTGTTTTGGATGGTTTTGGAAACCAAAAACAACCACTGCAAGTGCACTGGTTTTAGAGGAATATCCAAGAAAATTGCCTTCCTTCTCACAACGTGTCATTACAGAAAAACAGAAGCCCGTACATTCCAATCTGATTTTCATTTAACTCTGCAAGCCTGTAAATTTTGCCGTGAGGTAAGGGGCTGATTCAGAGCTTCAGAATCCATTTGGTGCCACAGACACTATTTTTAAATGGATATTCCTTTGAGTTTCTCAATGTTATTCTGCTAGGGTCATGGAATAGATGGGGCTTTGCCTGATGAGAACTCCCAGTCCTGGTAAACAAGAACGGGGATGCCTGGTGGCCAAAGTAGCTGCCTTGTATTTTAAAGGTTAGGAGTTCAAACCTTGTGGGTTTGCACTTGCCTTGAAGTGTGCACGTATCTTGGTTGAAGAAGCAATAACATTACACGCCATAACATTACACGATGGAATCTGACCTACCCCCAGCTGAGTTCTGGCTACAATTAAACAAATACTTCCTATGGAATGCTTTACCTCGTAGATCCTGAACAAAGGGTCCACATTCCAGGAGGCATAGGAAAGCTGTATTTTCAAGCTTCCTGCCCCCTACGGTGTATAGATACTTGAATTCCACCCTATAGACTACAGTTCATATTTGACACATTCTTTAAATTTTGATATACCTATAGCCCCAGGCCTCCTTTCCACTCTTCATTTTCTTTTCTCCTGATTTTCTAGGAAGATGATAATTTACAGATTTAAAGGCATGCTCCTTGCACCACTGACCCATTGGAAATAGACCCCATTGGAAGAAAAGAGATCCTGCACTAGGCGTCATAATTTAAGTGGTCCATTAGCTTCATAATAGCTTGTTTTTCTATAGTATTTTAGTGTTTATAAAGCACTTTACATATATGATCTTTTCTTATTCTCATAGCCATTGGTTAAATGGTACTCCAGCTCAGACCTTTGTAACTCTAAATGTTTTCATCACTATAGTAGAATTGCCTCTAATAGCAAAAAATTGCTATAGAATCACATTTATGCCCTACTTTATTGAGCTATGCTTGGTGATACCACTGCCGTCATGGAAAGAAAACAAACACTGAAGTTCCCTGTAGACGCTGAACACAAAATACCAACCGTTGAATTGATTTAATTAAATTATCTGCTACCCCATTCGCTCCTATACAACCACAATAAAGAGAAATAACTAACACTTTATGCTCTCTTGCTTCAAGAATGCTTGAAATTAGAAATATCCCAGCATTGTGACCTGAAGTTGCCTCAACAGGAAGTTCTGTTTTTTATATTAAGCCTCCAGTCATTTTCTTTCCAGTTGCTCTTATTACCAAGGGGGGTTTGGACAAATAATTCCCAGGAAAGCTATCAACATATTTGTGCGACGAGGAGAGTAAGATACCTGCTCCCTACCTAGCTGGCAAAAGTGTTGGGAAAAACAACCAGCTGATGTCTACTGTGTGCTTTGAACGCCTAGAAAGAAAGTTTACACACAAGACTGTAATTATATGGAGTCAACCGTGATATCACCGTCTATATTTTACATGTGTGGTTGTTGCCTAAGACACTGATGAATATGATTTGGCACTCATGTTTGATGTCTTAAGGACATGATGATATTACAATAAATTAGCAAAAGAGTCTAAGTCGGGAAGGTTAGGCATCCTCTTCTTTTAAAAATTCCTGAATGACCGAGATTTATCTTTGGCTAGCTTCTCCACCTGGTCCTGCAATTAGGACCACCTCCAAGGTGCACAAAGCACTCCTTCCACGTCTTTACCAGTCATGTGATTCCCCCTCTAGAAAGGGTCAGGATACTGTGGCAAGGGGTGACTTGGAGAGGAGAGAAAATGTGTCCAATCCTACCGAGGGGCTACGAAAAGGTGAGAGCCCAATTGGAGGATTTCTGTGGTCATGCTTCTAGAAAGCCTATGCCCATCAGGCCTATGCCCACAGAGCAATATCTTTCCCAGGCCTAGAAAGACCATACTAGGTGACCTTCCCCCAAGCACCATTTGAATTTGTTTAAAAGAATAATTCTAAAATCTAGAGTCACAGTGTGTAACCATATCGACTATCTTCGAGTGTGCCAGGCACTGCATGAGGTGCTGGAGACACAGTTAAAACACTATTCCTCAGAGAAATGGCTGTCCGGTGGGGAGACAGACAAACACTCAGATAGGACCAACACCCAGCACAGTGCCTGACACACAGTAGGACTTGCAGCAGACTTGCTGAACGAATGAGCAGTACGTGCTGCATGGTGTTGAGGACGTTAACAAAGGAAGCACGAGGTGCAGTGAGAACACATATGAGGGCGCCTGACCACAAGCAGCAGGAGAAGGAAAGAGACTGCAAGAAAGACCTTGTGTGATGGCTGTGCGTGGGAAGGTGGGAGTGCACGTGGTTTACAGAGGCAAGAACATTAGCTGTCAGGCTTTTCATTTTATCCTAGTTTACTTTCTTTCTTTCTTTCTTTCTTTTTTGCGGTACGCGGGCCTCTCACTGTTGTGGCCTCTCCCGTTGCGGAGCACAGGCTCCGGACGCGCAGGCTCAGCGGCCACGGCTCACGGGCCCAGCCGCTCCGCGGCATGTGGGATCCTCCCAGACCAGGGCACGAACTCGCGTCCCCTGCATCGGCAGGCGGACTCTCAACCACTGCGTCACCAGGGAAGCCCCCTAGTTTACTTTTTAACAATATGCTGTTCACAGCCCACTAAGGTCTCAACGCTCAGTGTGAAAAATGCTACATTTTAAAAAGAATTTTCTCTTCTACATAACTGTTGGCCTTGAAGTCAAGGACCAGGAAAAGAATTGGAATGTTGGCTTGGGAGCTTTTACATTTCTGCTGGGGAGCACAATCCATTTCCAACCCATCTCCATAGTATTCAATCTACAGGGTCATACCAACCATCTGTATTAGTTTCTTACTGCTGCTGTAACAAATTACCACCAACTTGGTGGCTCAAAACAACAGAAATCTATTCTCTCGCAGTTCTGAAGACCGGAAGTCTTAATCAGTCTCGCTGGGCTGAAATCAAGGTGTTGACAGGGCAGTGCTCTCTCCTGAAGCTCTAGGGGAGAATCCATTCCTTGCCTCTTCTTCCAGGTTCTGGTGGCTGCTGGCATTCATTGACTCGTGGCAGCATCACTCCAATCTCTGCTTCCCTGGTCACGTTGCCTTCTTTTCTGACTGCTGTCAAATCTTCCTCTGCCTCCCTTTAATGAGGATGCTCACGATTGCATTTAGGACCCACTTGGATAATCAATCTCCCTATGTCAGGATCTGTAAAGTCCATTTTTGCCGTATAAGGCAATATTCACAGGTTACAGGGATTGGGACAAGGCTATCCTTTTTCTTGAGGTCGGGGAGGGGGACATTATTCAGCCTACCACACCATCACTGTCTGAATCCCTGGGTCTCCAATACAAACCAGTTAAATTTATCTCAGTTGAGGTTCTCTTTACTTTCCTTTAAAAAAGTCAGAATAACCGCTCTCTGCTTTCTTTGGAGGAGAAGAAAAATGGACAAAAAGATGGGAGATAATTTTTGTGGAGCTCCTACTATGTGTTAAGTAATTTACATGTACTCTTTACAACAAGATTGTGGGTAGCTATTGTCACCACTTTACAGATGAGAAAAGTGAGACTCAGAGACGCCAAGTAACTTGTCTAAGTAGAGACAGAATTTGAACATGGATGTGTCTGATTTCAAAGCCCATGTCCTTTCCACTATATCAACATTCCTCAAATTTCATTATTACTCTGAAGCTCATAAAGGAAAAAAACTCTCACAGACCTTGGTTGGAGAAACAACGGAATTAAGGAACTAAAGTTATATTCTATGAAAACATAAATTTAAAAAAATCTCAAGCTCTCCCCAAATCCTGGCGACCTCCAAGTGAGAAATACTTTAAGAAACCATGGTTCCCCCCACTTGAGAACTCCATTTTCAAGGATCTTAATATTAAGATCCAGGACGGCTGCATTTTAACCTCGTTGTTCTGCTGATTAGAAAAGGCTTTAATGAAACAAAGCATTTGCTGCTAATAAGATTTTAACGCTAGTGATCTGTTAATACTATAGATGTAAGTTAATTATTTCCACCACAGAGACGCCTGATGAATTTCAGCCACATCAAAGTAAGTGGCTGTGGCAGTTTTTGAGTTTAATCTAAATGAAAGTTTACCTGGATGTCCTACACAAGCTTGGAGGTTTAAAGATGTCACCCTCATTCTGGCACATGCTGACCAGCTATAATAATATGGAAGCATATCCATATCAGTTCCAAAACAAAGGGGTTTTTCTCATTTTTTAATCACTGATTTCTAGTTCCACTCCTAAGACTCCAAACTCTGAAATGGTCAATCCCACCAGTTTTCTTCTACACAGTCCAGTTTGGGGTCTGTGTCCGGCATCTAAGAATTTCACAGCAGGGGCTTCCTTGGTGGTGCAGTGGTTGAGAATCTGCCTGCCAATGCAGGGGACACGGGTTTGAGCCCCGGTCTGGGAAGATCCCACATGCCGCGGAGCAACTAGGCCCGTGAGCCACAAGTACTGAGCCTGCGCGTCTGGAGCCTGTGCTCCGCAACAAGAGAGGCCGCGATAGTGAGAGGCCCGCGCACCGTGATGAAAAGTGGCCCCCGCTTGCCCCAACTAGAGAAAGCCCTCGTAGAGAAACGAAGACCCAACACAGCCAAAAATAAATAAAATTAATTAATTAATTAAAAAAAAATTTCACAGCAGTCAGAGCAGCAGCAGTTCTGTCCCTGGACCTCATCTCTTGGTCTCTAGACTCAACCCCAACATTTGGATATTTGCAAACAGAAATAAGGAAGGAAGTCAATAAAAGACCTGTGTTTACACTTTCCACTCCTTTCCTGTTCCCTGTACATAACAGGGCCTTTCTCTGAGGTAATGTCAATCTATTTAATCAGCTTCCCTGTACTCTAAGTTCTTCAGAGAAAAAAATTCCTTCTAATGCCTTTTATTCCTTCATTTTTCTTGGTCAGTGGTATACATCCATGTGGCTGACAGACAGAGTAAGCAACAAACTCTAGCCCCCACAGTCACATGGGCATTTTACATTTGCCTCCCGGTCCCTCTGAAAAATGGTCATTCTTGTTTTATTATTTAGTGTGATTTTTCCTAAGAGAGGTCAGTTATTCTGAGGGGCAGATTTTCTACCAACTAATCAAGAAATCTAGTGGAAGCTTTCCCATCTTAGGAACCCAGGCTGAAAGGAAAGTGTGCATTCTGCAGTTGGGGGAGGGTAAGTTCTCTTCTGAACGTGACTGGCCTCGATTTGCCTCTGCCTCTCCAACATCGTAGCAGCCGTCTGACAGAATACCTAAATGTTATTCCTATTTGTCATTCTGGCTACCAGGCCTTTAATATCCTTCCCATTTGGGGAGAACCCCAAAGTAGAGGAAAGACAGGACTCCACTCCCTACTTTAGAAGCCAAAGAGGGCAGAGAGTTTCTATCTTCACCCCAGCAGTGAGGAAACTAGAACATCACCTGGGCTCTGCAGATCGAAGGCCCCATCTGGGACGGGCAGCCTGTGGGGAAGCAGAAGCCTTTGGCAGTGACAGTAGTGTGGCAATGAATGCTAGTGGCAGAGCCCAGCAGCACTGTGACAAGTAAGTGTCCAGTAGTGATAGCCTTAGTGGCAGCATTTTAAGCACATTATCCCTGTGGCAAGGCCTCGGCTGTACCTTGCTTCCCTTGACTTTTATTCATTTTCATTGCCTGATTCTCCAGCTTTCCCACTGATTCTGTGAGCCACACAATATTCTTTCAATAAATTCATCTTTCGCTCAAGTCAACTAGAAGAGATTTTCATTGGTTGCAACCACGAATTCTGACTGGTATGCCAATCTTTCCTACGTGGACATGTGATCCAACAACAACTGAGTATGGCGGGCTTGACTGGGCCATTTCCTTCTCTCAGGCTGACCTTCCAATCACGTGTGAATTGCTTTGCTTCCTCTTAAGTCAGAAGTAGCTGTTTGTATTCCAAGGACAGGTACAGAGAACCTTAGAAGACAAGTGCCATAGAGCCCAAAGCAAACTAGGAGAAACGACTAGAAGAGGGAGGATCATCTGATGTCTTCTCTGAGGGAGGTGGATATGGTCACTTAAGAACAAATGACAAAGGTGAAGTCAAGGTGGCGGCATGGCAAGACACGGAGTTCACATCTCCCCGCAGCTAGGGTGCCTGCTGGATACTGGTGGGAGACCTCAACGCCCAAGGAAATGGGAGGAACACTGAAGCGAACCAGGAATATTCATTGGAGTGAGGTCTCCCGGAGGTCCTCATCTTGGCACCAAGACCCAGCTCTACCCAACAGCCTTCAAAGTCCAGTGTTGGAAGCCTCAGGCCAAACAAGCAGTAAGACAGGAATACAATCCCACCCATTAAAAAAAAAAAAAAAAGAAGGCAAAAAAATATCTCACAGATGAAGGAGCAAGGTAAAAACCTACAAGACCAAATAAATGAAGAGGAAATAGGCAATCTACTTGAAAAAGAATTCAGAGTAATGATAGTAAAGATGATCCAGAATCTTGGAAATAGAATGGAGGCACGGATTGAGAAAATACAAGAAATGTTTAACAAAGACCTAGAAGAACTAAAGAACAAACAGAGATGAACAATACATAACTGAAATGAAAAAGACAGTAGAAGGAATCAATAAGAGAATAACTGAGGCAGAAAAATGAATAAGTGAGCTGGAAGACAGAATGCTGGAAATATCTGTTGAGGAGCAGAATAAAGAAAAAAGAATTGCAGACAATGTCAGAGCCCTCTGGGACAACACTAAATGCACCAACATTCAAATTATAAGGGTCCCAAAAGAAGAAGAGAAAAAGAAAGTGTCTGAGAAAATATGTGAAGAGATTATAATGGAAAACTTCCTTAAGATGGGAAAGGAAATAGTCTCCCAAGTCCAGGAAGCACAGAGAGTCCCATCCAGGATAAACCCTAGGAGAAACACACCAAGACACATATTAATCAAACTAACAAAACTTAAATTCAAAGAAAAAATATTGAAAGCAGCAATGGAAAAGCAAAAAATAATACAAAGGAATCCCCATAAGGTTATCACCTGATTTTTCAGCAGAAACTCTGCAGGCCAGAAGAGAGTGGCAGAATATACTTAAAGTGATGAAAGAGAAAAACCTACAGCCAAGATTACACTACCCAGCAAGGATCTCATTCAGATTCAATGGAGAAATCAAAAGCTTTTCAGACAAGCAAAAGCTAAGAGAATTCAGCACCACCAAAACAACTTTACAACAAATGCTACAGAAACTTCTCTAGGCAGGAAACACAAGAGAAGAAAAAGACCCACAAAAACAAACCCAAAACAATTAAGAAAATGGTAATAGGAACATACATATTGATAATAACCTTGAATGTAAATGGATTAAATGCCCCAACCAGAAGACACAGATCGGCTGAATGGATAAAAAAACAAGACGTTATGGAGATTCCATATATATGTTGTCTACAAGAGACCACTTCAGACCTAGGGACACTTACAGACTGAAAGTGAAGGGATGGAAAAAGATATTCCATGCAAATGGAAATCAAAAAAAAGCTGGAGTAGCAATACTTGTATCAGGTAAAATAGACTTTAAAATAAAGAATGTTACAAGAGATAAGGAAGGACACTACGTAATGATCAAGGGATCAATCTGAGAAGAAGATATAACAATTATAAATGTTTATGCACCCAACATAGGAGCACCTCAATACAAAAGGCAAATACTAACAACCATGAAAGGAGAAATCGACAGTAACACAATAGTAGTAGGGGACTTTAACACCTCACTTACAGCAATGGACAGATCATCCAAACAGAAAATAAATAAGGAAACACAAGCTTTAAATGACACAATAGACCAGATAGATTTTATTGATATTTATACAACATTCCACCCGAAAGTGACAGAAGACACTTTCTTCTCAAGTGCACATGGAACATTCTCCAGGACAGATCACATCTCGGGTCACAAATCAAGCCTCGGAAAATTTAAGAAAATTGAAATCGTATCAAGCATCTTTTCTGACCACAGTGCTATAAGATTGGAAATCAATTACAGGAAAAAAACTGTAAAAACCACAAATATATGGAGGCTAAACAGTGCACTACTAAATAACCAAGAGATCACTGAAGAAATCAAAGAAGAAATTAAAAAATACCTAGAGACAAATGACAATGAAAACACAACTCAAAACCTATGGGACACAGAAAAAGCAGCTCTAAGAGGGAAGTTTATAGCAATTCAATCTCACCTCAAGAAACAAGAAAAGTCTCAAATAAACAATCTAACCCTACACCTAAAGCAACTAGAGAAAGAAGAACAAATAAAACCCCAAGTTAGTAGAAGGAAAAAAATCATAAAGATCAGAGCAGAAATAAATGAAATAGAAATGAAGAAAACAGTAGCAAAGATCAATAAAACTAAAAGCTGGTTCTTTGAGAAGATAAACAAAATTGATAAACCCTTAGCCAGACTCATCAAGAAAAAAAGGGGAGGATGCAAATCAATAAAATTAGAAATGAAAAAGGAGAAATCACAACTGACACCACAGAAATACAAAGGATTAAAAGAGACTACTACAAACAACTCTATGCCAATAAAATGGACAGCCATGAAGAAATGGGCAAATCCTTAGAAGGGTACAATTTTCCAAGACTGAAACAGGAAGAATTAGAAAATATAAACAGACCTATCACAAGTAATGAAATTGAAACTAATTAAAAATCTTCCAACAAACAAAAGCACAGGAGCAGATGGCTTCATAGGTAAATTCTATCAAACATTTAGAGAAGAGCTAACACTGATCCTTCTCAAACTCTTCCAAAAGATTGCAGAGGGTGGGATACTCCCAAATTAGTTCTACGAAGCCACCATCACACTGATACCAAAATCAGAAAAAGATAGCACAAAAAAAGAAAATTATAGACCAATATCACTGATGAACACAGATACAAAAATCCTGAGCAAAAAACTAGCAAACAGAATCCAGCAACACATGAAAAGGATCATACACCATGATCAAGTAGGATTTATCCCAGGAACGCAAGGATTCTTCAATATATGCAAATCAATGTGATACACCATATTAACAAATTAAGGAATAAAAACCATATGATCATCTCAATAGGTGCAGAAAAGCTTTTGACAAAATTCAACACCAATTTATGATAAAAACTCTCCAGAAAATGGGCATAGAGGGAACCTACCTCAACATAATAAGGGTCACGTATGACAAACCCACAGCAAACATCCTACTCAATGGTGAAAAATTAAAAGCATTTCCACTAAGATCAAGAACAAGACAAGGATGTCCACTGTCACCACTCTTATTCAACATAGTTTTGGAAGTCCTAGCCACAGCAATCAGAGAAGAAAAAGAAATAAAAGGAATACAAATTGGAAAAGAAGAAGTAAAGCTGTCACTGTTTGCAGATGACATGATACTCTACATAGAAAACCCTAAAGATGCCACCAGAAAACTACTAGAACTAATCAATGAATTTGGTAAGGTTGCAGGATACATAATTAATGCACGGAAACCTCTTGCATTCCTATACACTAACAATGAAAAATCAGAAAGAGAAATTAAGGAAACAATCCCATTTACCGTCATAACAAAAAGAATAAAATACCTAGGAATAAACCTACCTAAGGAGGCAAAAGAATTGTACTCAGAAAACCATAAAACACTGATGAAAGAAATCAAAGATGACATAAACAGATCGAAAACTATACCATGTTCTTGGATTGGAAGAATCAATATTATGAAAATGACTATACTACCCAAAGCAATCTACAGATTCAATGCAATCCCTATCAAACTACCAATGGCATTCTTCACAGAATTAGAACAAAAAATTTTACAATTCCTATGGAAACACAAATACCCCGAATAGAGCAATATTGAGAAAGAAAAACGGAGCCAGAGGAATCAGGCTCCCCAACTTCAAACTATACTACAAAGCCACAGTAATCAAGACAATATGGTACTTGCACAAAAACAAAAATATAGATCAATGGAACAGGATAGAAAGCCCAGAGATAAACCCACGCACATATGGTCACCTAATTTATGACAAAGGAGGCAAGAACGTACAATGGAGAAAAGACAGCCTCTTCAGTAAGTGGTGCTGGGGAAAATGGACAGCTACATGTAAAAGAATGAAATTAGAACACACCTTAACACCATACACAAAAATAAACTCAAAATGGGTTAAAGACCTAAATGTAAGACCACACACTATACAAATCTTAGAGGAAAACACAGGAAGAACAATCTTTGACATAAATCACAGCAAGATCTTTTTTGACCCACCTCCTAGAGAAATGGAAATAAAAACAAAAATTTTTTAAATGGGACCTAATGAAACTTAAAAGCTTTTGTACAGCAAAGAAAACCATAAACAAGACAAAAAGACAACCCTCAGAATGGGAGAAAATATTTGCAAATGAAACAACGGACAAAGGATTAATCTCCAAAATATACAAGCAGCTCAATATCAAAAAAACAAACTACCCAATCCAAAAGTGGGCAGAAGACCTAAATAGACATTTCTCCAAAGAAGATTATACAGATTGCCAACAAACACACGAAAGGATGCTCAACATCACTAATCATTAGAGAAATGCAAATCAAAACCACAATGAGGTATCACCACACACCAGTCAGAATGGCCGTCAACAAAAAATCTACAAATAATAAATGCTGGAGAGGGTGTGGAGAAAAGGGAACCCTCTTGCACTATTGGTGGGAATGTAAATTGATACAGCCACTATGGAGAATAGTATGGAAGTTCCTTAAAAAACTAAAAATAGAAGTACCATATGACCCAGCAATCCCACTACTGGGCATATACCCTGAGAAAACCATAACTCAAAAAGAGACATTGGGCTTCCCTGGTGGCGCAGTGGTTAAGAATCCACCTGCCAATGCAGGGGATACAGGTTCGAGCCCTGGTCAGGGAAGATCCCACATGCCATGGAGCAACTAAGCCCGTGTGCCACAACTACTGAGACTGTGCTCTAGAGCCCACGAGCCACAACTACTGAGCCCACGTGCCACAACTACCGAAGCCTGCACACCTAGAGCCCATGCTCCACAACAAGAGAAGCCACCGCAATTAGAAGTCCACGCACCACAACAAAGAGTAGCCCCTGCTTGCTGCAACTAGAGGAAGCCCGCACGCAGCACAGAAGACCCAATGCAGCCAAAAATAGATAGATAACTAAATAAATAAAGAGATACACGTACCCTAATGTTCATTGCAGCTCTATTTACAATAGCCAGGACATGGAAGCAACCTAAGTGTCCATCAACAGATGAATGGATAAAGAAGATGTGGCACATATATACAATGGAATATTACTCAGCCATAAAAAGAAATGAAATTGAGTTAATTGTAGTAAGGTGGATGGACCTAGAGTCTGTCATACAGAGTGTAGTAAGTCAGAAAGAGAAAAACAAATACCATATACTAACGCATATATATGGAATCCAAAAAAAAATGGTACTGATGGACCTAGTGGCAGGGCAGAAATAAAGACGCAGACATAGAGAATGGACTTGAGGACACGGGCAGGGGAGGGGGAAGGTGGGGCGAAGTGAGAGAAGAATCGACATACGTACACTACCAAATGTAAAATAGATAGCTAGTGGGAAGCAGCTGCATAGCACAGGGAGATCAGCTCGGTGCTTTATGATGACCTAGAGGGGTGGGATAGGGAGGGTGGGAAGGAGGCTCAAGAGGGAGGGGATATGGGGATGTATGTAGGCATATGGCTATATGCCTATATACATAGCTATATGGCTATATGGCTATAGTGCCTATAGTGCCTATATCACTTTGTTGTACGACAGAAACTAACACAGCATTGTGAAGCAATTATACTCCAATAAAGATGCATTTTTAAAAAATGACAAAAAAAGAACTTTGTATATTGATTCTTTTTAAGAAATGAAGTTTATTTTGTTTTTCACCCCAAATATAGAAATAATTCGTGTTCATTGTGGGAGAATGTGAAAGAAGGAAAAAAATTACCTGTCATTCTACCAGCCACCAATAGCCACAATTGAAGCCACACTTGAAGTTTTGGTGTGTCTTTCTAATATTTTTTCTATGAAAATGTTTTCATCGTTATGATCATCCTAGTCTATCGCTTACTAAAATTCAGAAAAGAGCAGAAATATTTCCATTACACACTGATAGATAGATAGATACACATATCTCCAGCTGCTAAAGGTAGGATAGTGAACTCTGTCTTTTGGCTGAAAGAAGCATTTCTCAAAATGTGTTCCATAGAACACTTATGCCTCCACTTGTTAACAGCTGTAGAAATAATATAAAAAGAAATGTTCTCAATCAGATAAGTTTGGGAAATGCTGAGTTAAAGTTGAACAGGCTTCTTTATTGCATGAATTTTCAGAGCTTGTAACATATTAGGGTGCAGTGTGATTCTTAATGAGAGCAGCACTTCCCAAACATATTTGACCATAAAACTACCCTCTGAAAACACATTTCTCAGGACCAGGGTTCTAAAGATTATTGACCCAGAAAGCTTAGATCTTCATGTCGTTTTACCATCCTCCCACTTCATTATTGAAGAATCAGTTCAGTCAGGGAAATGGAGAATGTACTTCAGATATATAAGAGCAAACTTTGGAAAAGAAGTAACAGAATGGGACCTTGGAAGTAAAATTTCTTTGCCTATTTATTTACCTGTAAGAACTTGTTCTAGGGAATGAGGTTTATAGGCAAACATCAAATTCATACCTGAGAGAACTGAGAACAGAGCAACACTGAATTCTAAAGGAGCAATTTTATCATGGGTAATGTTGCTGCATGAATGCGTTTATCCACATTTAAGTAGAAAATCCAGTTAACGTACTAGAACACTGCATTGCCAGGCTAAGGAGATTAATTTCATGTTGCTCAATATCATTTTAGCACCTCCCCCCGAAAAAGGACAGTTCCATTTCACAAATTTTTTTTTTTCAATGATGCAAACAAGGACAAATGAGAAAACAGAAGAACACAAGAATATACTTAAGACAAGGACAATGTCCTCACCAGAACAAAGCACGCTTGACAAAAGAAACTTCGGTGAGAAATCCTGTTCTTATCCCATCACTTCCCCAACTAACCTAATGTCTGGACAGACTCCAAGTGGAGAATCTGCCACTTGGAGTCTGTGGATTCAGCCACAGGTTAAGTATGAAAACATGGCTTCTTCCATTAAAACAACAAGTTTGCATGTCCATTTGACATTTGCAGGAGTTGAGGCAAACAGGAAGTAAAAAAGAATCCTGAAAGGGGTGTTGTCTCGTAACATACACCTTATTTTACCACCTTGGGGTCGGCTCTGTGTACCTGCTTTGTGCCAAAACCCAGCCACAAGACTCCCTCAATATTCCTGAGCCTGGTGTCTATCATTTTTGGAATAAACTAAATGTTTAGGAAAGTCTGGGAATTACCAGAGTTCAAAAGTACCTTTTTTCTGTGAAGGAGCCTAAAGATATTCTAGGACAACTTCCTGATTTGGGCCTGAGACTTTCATCCTGCTTCTGTTTGGTGAGCTGCTCGTCAGACCCCCCGTCACCGAGCTGGACAGCACGAGCTCCAGGTGACCCTTGAGAGGGAAATGGAATCTGAGAACGTCAAAGCTGGAAGGGACCTTAATGATCCTCTCCTCTAACCCAACCCCCTCTATTTACAGATCCAAAAACATGAAGTCTGAAACCCACCCAGAATCCTGAGAGTGAATGCGCTTTCCTCCCTTCGTCTATTTTTGTGCAATTTTCCCATGGCAGCTGGCCAGAGCATCTACATCAGTAATGTCTAGAGGATTTATGAGGCCAAGCGATCCTTTGGGTTTCTACGCAGACCTAAACAGGAAACCCACACAAGGAAATGCCCTTTCTGTTTGCAGGCCGAATTCCCAGGATGCTTTCACCAGAGTGCCCCGGCTGGAACAAAACAAAGGCCTGGCACAACAAATGCCCTGAGATCCGGAGGTGGAAGTGCCCTCCCCACCTCTCTCCACCCCCTCCCCACCTCTCTCCACCCCCTCCCCAGTCTTGTGCTGATTTAATGAGAACAAGTCTTGCTTCTCTCAGACCTTGACTTGAGGTTGCTCCGTTGGTCTAGATGCTGAATAGGGGTCAGGCTGGAGACTGCCACCCCTTGGCTCTCAGACAGAGTTCAAAGCTTTGTGCCTCTTTTTCAATTACCTGGGGAAATTAGGCAGCCCACTCACACCTCTCCTATTCCTTCTGCATGTTGCATTTTGCTTCCAGAGGGTGCCTTAGGGCTGAAAAAATTTGTGCATTTCCTAGCCGAGGTTTCTGAGTCCTTGTGAGCCACCATTGTGCACTGTGACAGCCTCTCAACCGGACACGGCTCTGCTCCCCTTTGCTGCAGCCTCAATAACCAGTGTCCTGCCAACCTCCTCTGCTCGTGTAATTAGTCCATCTGCCCTGTGTCCGGCCCGGCATGGCATGTCTAAACCTTTTCAGCTCTCCACGCAAGATTTAAAACTTCAGAAACAGACGGTTGCTCAGGGCTGGACAGGAGGGAAGCCTGCATTCCCAGCTCAGGGAACAGAATGGCGTGCTGCTGACCCTTCTCCCCCTCCTCAAGGTGTCCCCTTGGGTTGACACTGCAAATAGACTCTGTCCTCCTTGGTTGCCCCCAGCCCCGCCTTCCCTCGGGAAAGAAGACTTAGGCATCTAGTGAGCCAACAGTATTATCAGGGCCTGTCTTTCAGGAATTACCAGATGCTGGGAAGAGGATAATGTGTCATTTCCTTTAACAAATAGCCTGGGCATCCGTGCATTTCCTGTCGAGCCAGCTGTTTAGGAGAATGTGATGTGGTGAGAGTGAAGGACAAACCACACTGTCTTTCACTCTCAGGTACTGAGGGGCCTCTCCAAAGCCTTTGGTTCCAATCCTCCATTAAGAAAATAGTTCTGTCCTCTGTAGGTGTGGGTGACACCACGAGGAGACAGCACAGGTTCAAAGCAAGGCTTTGGAAACAGGAGGAGTGCTCTAAGGGAAAACGACAAGGAGCCAGTGAATGGTGGGAGAAGGCTTGGAGTAATCAAATTGTCTACCCTTTCCCCCATATCATCTGGCTCAGTAGTGAACCAACACAGGCCACAGTCTTTGAGAATTTGCCCCCCCTCAGCCATCGCTACTAATCTGAAACTCTGGGGACAAAGCCCAGCGCTCTCTTTTGAGCTTTCCAGGTGATTTTGACGTGCCCTCAAGTTTGAGAACCTCTGACCCAGATAGATGCATGCTAAGGGTTCTCAGAAGGCAAAAGAAGAAGAGATGGTATGAGATGGTTATCTGAGAAAATGCTTTAAAGACCTTGCAGCAGTGGGAGAAGAGGATGGGGCCTCTGGATGAGGCTATCTTGGAAAGAGAAAAATTCTAGAAATAAAAATGAAAGACAGTAAACAAAATAAAGATACAGCCATATCTCTTTTTTCAGACTGCACTAGTTTGTACTCCTTCCAGAGTATGGTTTAAAGAACATAAGAGTATATTCACAGAGTATTTTTCAGTTCAAATAAACTGTGCAGTGTGGGCCCAATTATGTAAAATGTGTGTGCATATCAACTGATATATGGAAAAAATATTGGAAAATTGTGCATCAAAATGTGATCATTCCTGGGTGATGGATTATGGATCATTTTTATTTCATTCATTACACTTTTCTGGGTTTTCTCCCAATTTTTTCCAGGATAAATAGGTAGTTTTATAACCAAAAGAATTTTAATAAAGTGACAAGCTTGTTGGGTCAAAATGGTCATTTAAACAAATTTCTGTAGTGCTCTCCAGAGGCCAGCTCTTCAAGAATTTATGTCACATAGATAATTAGCACCACCTGTTACACTTGTGCTAAAACAGGGCATGAAGAACGCTGGATTCAGAATGTATAAACAGATTATTAAACTCATCAGCTCCAAAACAAACCAGCACAGCAGCACCCTGGCCTCACTGGGGCCCAGCCCAGCGCCCTGGCTGCCTCCCCTGCCTGCTGGGTGCCTCCGAGGGAGATCTGGGTGCTGGGTGTTCTCTGCAGCCTGCAGGGACTGGCTGTCCTTCTGGATGGCTTTGTTCAGAAGCCCCAGCGGCCTCTCGGTTTTTACACCCCTTTTTCCTAACAGGGATAGGCGGGTGGCAAAAACAAAACAAAACAAAACCACTGAAAGGCCCTTAAAAGCCTAGAAAGGAAGAAAGGACAATGGAACGTGATGTAAGGGCAATTAAACAGCCAGTGACTCAGCGCTTCTGCGCCATCAACACCAGCTGCAGTCCGCGGTGGCAGCCGCAGTGGCAGCTCACAGAACAAGCACACACACGCACACACACACACACACACACACACACACACGCAGTGTAAACATCTCACAGCCTGGAGAGCAAAAATTCTGGCTCCTAGACTGTGCTGCTGACAAGACACAGAATCAACGATTTCTGGAGCTGCATACTTGGCAGAATGTATAAGGATGTTGCATGTTAATTCAGCTTTCCACTAACATCTTTTCCTAAGGACCTGGACATGTATCCCTGGGGTGAAATTCTCCAAACCGGAGCTAGTATCCACCTGTAAGCACAGCTATATCTCACAGCTATTAAGTCCCTGAAACACCACAGGATGAAGTTTGGTTAACATGGTGGTAGATTTTAGTATTGGCTTCTCAAGAAGACCCGGGGGGAGAGGTACAGGGGTGGGGGATGAAATTCCCACCCTTTGTGAGTCATGGAAGGGGCTGGGAGACCACAAATGGGAGTAGGACTTTGCCCCATGGAATTTTTTTTTTTTTTTTTGCGGTACACAGACCTCTCACTGTTGTGGCCCCTCCCGCTGCGGAGCACAGGCTCCGGACACGCAGGCTCAGCGGCCATGGCTCACGGGCCCAGCCGCTCCGTGGCACGTGGAATCTTCCCCGACCGGGTCACGAACCCGTGTCCCCTGCATTGGCAGGCGGACTCTCAACCACTGCTCCACCAGGGAAGCCCCTGGGCCTGATTTTTGTTTCAGTCTCATGTAGGCACCGTGATGCCCTCCTCCTTCTTCCAACTGCTCCTCACACACAGATTCTCTTTCCATCTGACGATCCTCTCACCCCCTCACCTTCTCAGGCCAACTCGTAGATCAAATTTAGAATGTCTCCTGGCCTGCTCTCTCCATCGTGAGGCCCATGTTGGTTGGTTCCTACTGTCTGCGGTAGGGCAGTTCTTTCTTTTTTAAAAAAAAATCTCTTATTTTTTTAATCTCTTTATTTGTGTGTGTTTCTTGGGCTGTTCTTTCTTAAATGAAGCCCTGTTTTCTCTCTCTCTATTTATTCCCACAACCAAGGCTGCTGTAGCCTCCCCAGGAGTTCCCCAAAGTAGGTCTCAGACTGGTTTTCCTCTTGTAATTTGATATGAAGGAGGCAATGAGCCCCAGCTCCACCCCTCTTACAGAGGGCAGTCCAATCATAACTTTCCTCACAAATTCCCCTCTCTCCATTTTCTTGATCCTTCTATATTCCTTCACGGATGGGGTTTTTTAAGGGTTGTAAAAAGCTGTGTTGAGATATTTCTTTTGAAAACCTGCATATGGTCTGTCACAACACACATGCCTCAAATGAATATACTGTTCAACCAACCACCTGTGTGGGGCACAGACGAGTTTTCATCTATAAACTGGGGATAATAATATCTGCCCTCCTTACCTCACAGAAGTAGTGTCAGGATTTGGACAGGATCAGACAGGAAGTTCTGGTAATGCATGCCGTCAGTGGTGTGCAAGAGTCTGCTCATATCCGCTCTGAAAGCACCTTTGGAAACCCAACCATCGTGTTCTGTGATATCCTAAGAGTAGCTCAAAATCGGCCATGGCGAGAGTATTTACACCATGGAAATGAGCGGATGCTACACGTTAGAGCTTTCTCCCCTCTCCCCATCTTAAGGTAGCTTTTAAACATTTACCAGCACACCACTGCATGCAATTATAAATGCAATAAATCTTATCATTATATATTTTTTATATCTGAAGCCCTCACATGACATGGCTGGAAGATACAGCTCCCAGTTGGAGCCATAAGAAGAGGGCAAGAGAGTGAAACCTTCACTTCATGTAGGAATATCCCTGGGAGTGGCCAGCAAGGATGTGCCGAAGGGAAGGACAATAGCGCTCTCAGGGCCTGAGGAAGCACCTGTTTTCTAGGAAAAGTAATTTACTAACAGATGGGAGAGAGAGGCGGGTCTGTGTTCCTCAGAGTGGACAGGCAGTCTGGGGCAGCTGGAGAGTGGCCCACCGGGCAGGGCTGCCCCATTTTCAGGCCTGGAGGAGTCTCAGCTCTTCCAGGCCTTTCCCAGGGCCCAGGAGCAGGGAAGGTGCACTCCAGCCCCACAAACAGTGTGGCCGCCATGGCCCCTGAGCTGTGCTTAACCTCTGGTCTTTGAAGGCAGCAGAATTGAGGACAGCGGAGGCCACTCACACGAGGAGGAAACAGAGGGGCTTCAGCAGCCGTTGGGGATGGTGGAAGCCTTTTTGGGAGCTGGCGAGGCCAGGAGGACCTTGGCTGTCTGCCCCCAGCAGGGATGCAGTCATGTGGCTTGACATCTTTCCCTATGGTGTGAGGATGAGCCAGACTTGGAGGAGGGGGCCAGGGTTGGTGATCATCCAGGCTCAGGGTGTGGAGGGCCAGCTCCTGGCTGTGACAATTACGATGATCCCTGGAGAGGGTAAGCAATCAGAGGAAAGCCTGAAACTCAACAGTGAAACAGCCTGTGGTAATGACCCAGTGAATGAGTCACTGTCAGTGCCAGGTTCCTAAAGGAGCATTAAGGTGCTGGGGGTGAGGAATCAGAACCCCACACAGGTGAACTGCCTCTGAGAATCTACGACCCCTGAAGCCCATTTGAAAATCTCTCTACCACCTTGATTCCGAAGCTAAGAAAACCTTTACAAAGCAAATCCACTCTGTTTTCTCTATTTCTCCGGGTTTGTTTTCTTCTTGGACTCATTACCTTCACTGAAACTAGGTCTAATTGGATTTTTTTCTTTCTCTACCAGCCATGGATAGCCCCATTAACATTCTAATACCATTAGAGAGTCTTTCAATTATGTTAGAAATTAAGTCTAACTCGCCATTCTTAAAAATGTTTAAATTTCCATGCAAGTCCCCTTGACCTGGTTTTCTTTTGTCTTCTTGGGCACAGAATCCCTGCTACTGACACCTTATGACTCACTGCGGAAGATCGGAAGACACCAGTGTCAGAGGGCAGTGGACTCTGGAAACCGAGGAGGGACGGAACGTGAGAAGAGCCGTTTCTTTCTGCCACAGGTCACAAGTTACGGGGGAGAAAAGTTGCCAAACACTAGCCTTGCTCCTTTTGAAAATATCAACTTAGGATCATATAGACATGAGGAAGTGGAAATTACATTCTAATATAAAGAAATGCGTTTGATTCGATGGTGGATAAATGACAGCTCTATCAGAGAGTAATGATAAGTTATATACTTTAATATCCACATTTAGAAAAGCAGTGAAGCCAAAAGCCGTGCTAAGGGGTCTCAGAACAACACCTCCAACCCCGTCAGAGCATTCTTAGGCTTCAATGATAATTGTCTCTGATCTGAAGGTAACAGGGCTTCCTGCAACCAAAAGTAAGTTCTGCTACCAGTCTGACTTTCCATGGATTCTTACGTAGGACAGAGGTCCCAGGCCCAAATCTACCCTGTTGCGCTGACAAGGACCTGATAGCTCTACTACACCCAGCCAGACCGAGCGTGTTTAAACAGGTGAAGAGACTGTCCCTCTGCCCCCAAATTATTATGCCTATTACTATACTACCATCTAATGGTGAGGTGCATTAAAACATAAACGTAACCTAGTCCAAGGACCACTGGCAAATAGTTATCATGTATCTCTCTGTCTCTCCAGATAAGTCACCAAATGACATAGTTCATAAAACATGGCTCCAGATCTAAGATTCCTGCTAAGGAGAAGGTAATGAAATCTCTAATTTGCCTACCTGAGAAGAGATTGTGTCAACATCAGGGAGAACGGCAAGATTTCTAAAACACTCCCAAAGTGTGCAAGCTAAGAGAGAACTATAATTTTAGGATAGATGTCGGTTAAACTTTCCTATATATGAAAATTGAGTAATAACAGAAGGATTTGTACAATACAGTATGTGCATAATGAATTACTGTCTTACACAGAGGAGGATAAAAAATTAAACCACAGTCGTATGCAGAGACTATCCACTGCTCTAAAAATAAAGCCCCACGGCAAAAATCAAGTTTTAATTGTTATAAAGAAAACAGTAATATATTATCAACCCTTTGCCCTCTGCTCTTGCTGGTCAAGATTTTAGATTTTTTAAATCTATTTGGGGATTTTCCTTCAGTGCTAAATGTTGAAAGTGGAGATTATTTGGGGAAATTTACTGAACCATGAAAACAAAGACTGCCCCTCTCCCCCTCCCCCCTCTCCCCCGCCCTTTCTCCAAACACACAGGACATACATATCAGGGATTTTTCCACTTCCTGAGCAGTTCCATTAGTACCACCAATAACTCAACTCGAGATCACATCAGAAGACAGACAGCACCTCAAGAACTCCTGGGATGCAGCTAGCTGGTCCACAGTGCATCAAGGCTGGTTGCAGAAACCCCAGAGCAGCGTCCTCCATGGGTGGCCTAGACAGATAACAACCAGATACCCGGCCAGCTTGTGAGGGTTGAAATGCCATGGGAACAGCAAGCAGGAGGGGTAGGTAGAATTAGGATACCCTGGAACACGGCTTCAAACACCCGTTATGCCATGGAATTTTGAGAAACATCATTAATAAATTTACAGCAACCTAAAAATGCAAACTGCAAGTTGACTTCCATTCCGGGAAGTGGGCAGGGGTCAGCATAAGACCAGAGAAAAATCCTTCCTGGTTGAGATCCACATTGATGTGCGCCTTCCCAAACGGCATCCCTCCCCAACGTTCTACAGAACAGTAGAAATGGTGTGTTACTGTTATAAACACACCCAGAAGCACTGAGCTGTGCAAAACCACCACATCTCTTCCTCTCCTGACCTTGATTTCACCCCAGCACAGAGATAAAACCACCAGTCTAAATCAATGGTTCTCTAAGTGTTGTCCCCAAAAAGCAGCATTGCCCCAGAACTGCTTAGAAATGCAAATTCTTGGGCTCCACACCAATGCTACTGAACCAGAAACCCTGGGAATAGGGTCCAGAAGTCTGTGTTTTAACAAGTTCACTTGTGGAACTTGTAGATTCTGACGCCCACGTAAGCTGGAGAGCCACGATTATAAATGAAGACACTGCAGGAACCCACAGGGATGCAGTCTGTTGGTTAACTGACGGCAAAGGAGGGTGCGACCAAGTTAGCTAAAACCTGCAGCTCTGGAATCAGCAGTTTCATCCTGCACCCTCAGCTCCCTCCAGTGTCAAGCACCATGTCATCTTGGTCCAGACTCCCCTGCCCTCAGCAGCCTTAGTGGGTGTGCCCACCTCCTCTCCCTGGAAACCGGAACAAAGCACAGGACAGGGTTAGTAATCCACGGTAGAGTCAAGCAGAGAAGTCCCCTGGGACACTACATCTCCTTATTTTGTTTTTTAATCTTTGGGATCAGTGGTTCACTTCCAGGTCCCGCAAGAATGGTTGGCAAGCCATGGTTGTTAGGTGGGAGAAACACCGGCCTGTAACACTGAGATCTCGTTGTGCTCAAAGGAAACGGTGTGGCCTTGCTGGCAGCTCAGGAACTGAGATAGCAACCGAGCCACCGACAGAACCTTGGGTGTGAGGGCACAAAGCAGTTGATTTCAGGGGTTTTCTTTTTCTCTGATAAATGTAAACGTTACATAAAAGTCTAAATAATACTTTAACTAAAACCCATACTGTTTTGTGTCACATGAGAAGGCAGTGTTTTAAAGTTGTAAAATGACTGCCTGTGGCCATGAGCTGGGAGAGGGTGTGGGTACAGAGGACAGAGTTAGAACAGGAAGAAAGGGGCGAAGTATTTCTGAAATACTTTTTAACAAAGAACATCCCTGTTCTTTTATCAGAAAACATTTTGACTATGAGGCTTCCACATAGCTACTAATAATAACTTGTAAATTTGCCTAGCTGGAGGCTGGAGAGTTGGAATTTACAAATAATGAAGAGCAGAATAAGAGCTGAAGAGGAAGCCAGCTCTTTTCCTTGGGAATAAACAAAACATGGTTTGGACAACCACCGCCTGAAGAGAGCAGGAAAGAAATCAGGCTGGTCCAAGAGAAATCAGGCTATAGATCATCAAAGCGTAAGGCTTTCCCGTCTCTGCTTCTACAGCTGGAGCCAAACCGGGAAGCCCTAGAAGAGAGAATCATCACCAAGGGCATTTCCCTCCCGGGCTGACCTTGGAGTGCTGCTTGGTGTCCCCTGTCAAAGCCAGTAGGCAGTGAGAACGAGTGCTGAAGTAAGGTTCATGAGCCTCTAGTGCTTGTTCCAGGCTGGGGACGGAATGGATGTATCTAGACTGTAGAGTTCGTCTCCAAAGAGGACAAAGCCACATGGTGCTGAGCTGGCCCAGGAGCAGGCAGGAGGGCCTGTCATCTTTGCTCTGATCCTGCCAGTTTCACAGCCGCCAGAGCAGCCCCCATGGCACATTTAGAACCTCCAAAATGAAATCACCTGTGGCACTGAGGACCTGCTTTTGTTTTTATTTATTTATTTATTTATTTAAGGCTGTGTTGGTTGGGTCTTCGTTGCTGCGCGCGAACTTCTCATTGCGGTGGCTTCCCTTGTTGTGGAGCATGGGCTCTAGGCACGAGGCCTCAGTAGTTGTGGCTCGCGGGCTCTAGAGCACAATCTCAGTAGTTGTGGTACATGGGCTTAGTTGCTCCACGGCGTGTGGGATCTTCCCGGACCAGGGCTTGGACACATGTCCTCTGCATTGGCAGGCGGATTCTTAACCACTGCGCCACCAGGGAAGTCCCTGCTTTTGTTCTTTGATAACCTCATTCCGTCAGTAAAGGGAAAAGATATATTAAAATACTCATCCTCTTCCCTTAACCCCGCCTGTGAATCTCATCCTTGCTTGGACAAACCCATTTCTCTTACAGGCAGGACAACGATGGAGGGGGGCAGGGGAGTTCTTTTGGCTGTACAAGAGGGCCAGAGGAGGAGAAACTTAGGCTAGAAACCCACTGGGTACCTCCTTTTTGTGTACCTATTAGAGAATTTAATAATGTTAAGCATGCAGCTCAGCTGGGCAGCCTCAGCTAACCTTCCTGCACCCCCTGTCCAGGTGCACAGCTGCATGGTGAGAACATGTCCCCGTCTCTATCACTGGGTCCCCCCCCGGCCCCCCCGGCCCCCCCCCGAGAAATGCTGGGTGCTGTCACAGTCACAGGCTTTGTGAGGACCAGGTGCACCCCGCTGCCCTCTCCCGACTTCCACACACACGCCAGCTGTGCTTCGTCCCGAGCCTTCAGAACCTCTATCAGAGAAGCGTGTCGGCTGCTGCCAGAGCAAACTGCCAAGGAAGCCTGCAGAAGCATTCAGTCTTATTAAAAGCCAATAACATGAAATGAATTTTTCACCTGGTTTCCTATGGAAAAAATAATACTGGGGAGAAAAAAAAAAGAGTGTACCCTGTGTGTGTGCGTGTGTGTGTGTGTGCGTGTGTGTGTGCGTGTGTGCGTGCGCGCTCTCCTCGCTCTCATCTCAGAAATTTATTCTTTCAGCCAATAAACATTTTTGATACTTACTATGTGCAAAGCTCTGTGCTAGATTCTGTTAACAGGAGTGAGACACAGTCCCTGGCTTCCAGGAGCTCACAATCTAGAGGAGAAAATCATACATAAATAAAAAACTAGGAAATCATATTATAAGTTCTGTAATAAAGGCTCATGGATCTGCTCAACAAAGATTTACTGTGCATGATGTGCCAGCCTCAAGTATGAACAAATAATTTTGAGAGCACAGAGGCCAAATATAACTACCATTCCTCTTTCAAGCAGGAAAGATACGCTAAAAGAGCTCCCCATGCCTATGCTCTTAAAGGATAGAGTCCAGATCTTTTCATGTACCCATCACACCTGGTGTGTGGCAAACAAAAATGCCTTCTACGCATGAATTTCCTGTCCTGTTATTCACCAGGCAATTTCAACCTAGTCTTTCTTTGCCATTCATTCATCAATTCTGTAAACATTTATGGAGCACCTACAATGTGCTGGGAACAGGGGCTACAAAAACAAGAAGATCTCTGGTTGTTCACAGCTCAGTGCGGGAAACTAGCAAATAACCACCAGACAATACGACAAGTACTCCTTCCTGAGCACGGGATCCCTGTGGAGTGTGCACTGAGGAGGGGACTCTCACCCAGCCTGGGGCAGGAGGGAAGGGTCTGGGAAGGCTTTCTGGAGTGAAGCCTAAGTTGAGTCTCGAAGGCTGATGCATGGGAGTAAAACCAAGTTGTGTGTGTCAGAGGGACGGCGTTTCAGACAGAGAGGATAACTTAAGAAAGACAGAGAGGGGAAATGCAGTAGGGGTTCATGGGAGTCTTCAAGCAGTCCAATATCCTGGGCTGTGCACGTCTGAAACCTTGATCTTGTCAGAGATGCTTGGCGTCCAGTCAGCTTCCTTCAGCTAAACAAATTCTTGAGAAGATGTAGCACGTAGAATGACAATTTCTCAAGTCAGAGTGACTCTGCCTAGTGGGCCAGATGTTCATGTGGGCCCTGGAATCCGGATATGTGCAGAAGGATACTGAGTGAGCATGAAATTGGAGCAAGTTGCAAAGCCAATGATCCTGTCATCAACTTCTGACAGCCCCGTATCTGTCTCCACTACCAGCTCCTCTCCCCCTCCTTTTGCAGCCAAGCTTCCAGGATGCAGCCCTTTTCTCTACTTCCTCAGCCTACATACTCCCCACCGCACCATAATCTGGATTCTACCCCTTCTCCCCTGAAGCTGCCTTCACCTAGGTCACAAACGCTCTCTTTGTTGCTAAATACAGGGCTCCTTTTAGTCCTTCTCGTTCTTGGCGTCTCTACAGCTTCTGCCCCTGAGACCTGCTCTCTTCCTACCGCATGTATCCTCTTATTTTCCCTCCGATGCTTCTAGCTGCTATTTCTCAGGCCCCTTGGTGTCTTCCTTTTTCTCCGCCAATCCTGCAACTGATCGTTTCCCTCTCTATCCTACTCTAGGTGAGATCACAGCTTCAGTTGCCATCTATACAGTCTAAAGATTCCCAAATTGCTGTCTGTGGCTCAAATGGCTTTTTAAAAAATTGTGGTAAAATACAAATAACATAAACATACCATCATAACCTTTTTTTTTTGTTTTTGCGGTATGCGGGCCTCTCACTGCTGTGGCCTCTCCCGTTGCGGAGCACAGGCTCCGGATGTGCAGGCTCAGCGGCCATGGCTCACGGGCCCAGCTGCTCCGCGGCATGTGGGATCTTCCCGGATCGGGGCTCGAACCCGTGTTCCCTGCATCGGCAGGCAGACTCTCAACCACTGCGCCACCAGGGAAGCCCTGTGATTCTTTTTTATCATAACCATTTTTAAGCGTACGACTCAGTGGCGTTAAGTACTTTCACATTGTTGTACAACCATCACCATTGCCCATCTCCAGAACTCTTTGTCATCTTGCAAAACTCAAACAAGGCAGTCATTAAACAATAACTTCCCATTCCCCACTCCCCCAACTCCTGACGGCCACCATTCTACTTTCTGTCTCTATGAGTTTGACTACTCTAGGTACCCAAGTAAGTGTAATCATACAGTATCTGTCCTTTTGTGACTGCCTTATTTCACCTTGCAAAACGTGCTCAAGGTCTATCCATGATATACCATGTGTCTGAATTTCCTCCCTTTTTAAAGCCGAATAATATTCCACTGTATGTATATACCACAATGTGTTCATCCATTCATCCATCAATGAACACCTGAGTTGCTTCTACCTCTTGGCTATTGTGAATAATGCTGCTGTGAACATGGGTGTACAAAAATCTCTTTGAGACCCTGCTTTCAATTCTTTGGGATATATATATCCAGAAGTGGAATCACTGGATCGTATGATAGTTCTATCTTTAATTTTTTGAGGGACTGCTTTACTGTTTTCCACAGTAGCTGCACCATTTTACATTTCCACCAACAGTGCATAAGGGTCCCAATTTCTCTACATCCTCACAAACACTTGTTATTTTCTGGTGTTTTGATATCAGCCATCTTAACGGGTGTGAGATTCAAAGGACTTTTAGCAACTCTAGACTTATACAGCCAGCTGCCTACTGGACATCTCAGTCTGAATATCCTAGAGAACCCTGAACTCAATTTGCCCCCAAACAAATCTTTTCCCCCAAACCTGATGCCCCGTGGTGTTCCCTACCTTGGCAAACCCCACCACCATCCCTCCAAGTGCCAAAGCTGGAGACCTGGATGGCTTTCTTGTCAGTTTCAGCAATTCTAGCTCCCTGGTATCTCCTGAATCTTCCCACTTCTCCCCACCTGGACCCAATACTACCATCTCAGTTCATCTCACATCTGAATGCCCATGAAGAGTCCCTGCCTCCTGTCCCTGTTCCCTCTGATTTATTCTGCTCACTCCAGCCAGTTATCTCTTTAAACTGCAGATTTGAGCCCATCTTCTTCTGTTTCAAATCCTCCAGGGCTCCACAATGTCTTCAGGATAAAGCCCAAAGTCCTTAGAATGACAAATTCTGTAGTGTGGCCCTTTATGATCTGGTCATATGATGTTCTGATTCAAGCCTAATTTCTTGTCACTTCCTGGCTTTGTCTTCTGAGCTCATTTTGAATGACTAGCCATTGCCCAAATGTGTTACAGTCACAATGCCTCTCACCAGGAATTCTTGATCTGGAACATCCTTCCCCTCTCCAGCTTCCTCTCTTGCCTGACTCTGTTGAAATGTTACATTCTCTGGGAACCTCCCACCCTCACTGGGCTGGGTGCTCTTTCCATGTTTCCCATAGCACTCACCACACCGCCCTCTCTCCTACACTGTGAGCACTTTTAGGTTCTAGACTCTGATTTATTTATCTTTGGATCTCCAGGATCTAGCACAGAGGTTCGGACATACTAAGTGCCTGTCTGAGTGGTCAAGGGAGGCTTCCTGGAGGAGATGACAACTAACCTGAGTCCTAATTAATGGCTAAGAATTGACCAGATGAAAACAGGTCAAGGAATATCTCAGGCAGTGGAGGCAACAAGCAAAGATGCAAGTATGTGGTATAGAATGAGGCACCAGAGAACAGCAGGCTATTCAAGGTGGCTGGAGCACATGCCATATGAATGACCAGAGACAAGCCTGGGGCACTTTTACCAGTAGACTCAGAGGAGAATCTATCAGGCAATCCCGGGCATGGTACCACGGTATGGAACTATTATATAAGGTGAGTTAGGGGCGACTCATGAGCACCAATATTCAAAATTAAAGAGCAGGGCTTCCCTGGTGGTGCAGTGGTTGAGAGTCTGCCTGCCAGTGCAGGGCACATGGGTTCGTGCCCCGGTCCGGGAGGATCCCATATGCCGCGGAGCGGCTGGGCCCGTGAGCCATGGCCGCTGAGCCTGCGTGTCTGGAGCCTGTGCTCCACAGCGGGAGGGGACACAGCAGTGAGAGGCCCGCATACTGCAAAAAAAAAAAAAGAGCAAATGACAGATGACAGATAAACGTGTTGTCCTCCCAGAGTATGTATGTTTGAATTAAGTGGTGGTTGGGCCATTTGCCAAGTAGCTCCTCATCCCATATTTGTTAAACTCAACCACTAAAGCATTAAGATAAAAAATATTGATAATAATAATAAAATCTATAATATACACTAAAATATAATAATATTAATAAAGCTATGAAAGGAAATATGACACTTCAGGAAATGAGTCAGAGGATGAAGGAGATATGCATGAGGTCAGGAGAGACTAAGCTTCCTGAAATTGGGAACCACTAGTTCTTTCTACTCTCTAAAGATCACGAAGTCAGAAGGGTAAGGTGGGACTTCCCTGGTGGCACAGTGGTTAAGAATCTGCCTGCCCATTCAGGGGACACAGGGTCGAGCCCTGGTCCGGGAAGATCTCACATGCCGCAGAGCAACTAAGCCTGTGCGCCACAACTACTGAGCCTGTGCTCTAGAGACTGCCAGCCACAACTACTGAGCCCGTGAGCCACAACTACTGAGCCCGTGGGCCACAACTACTGAAGCCCACACACCTAGAGCCCATGCTCCGCAACAAGAGAAGCCACCGCAATGAGAAGCCCATGCACCACAGCGAAGAGTAGCCCCCGCTCGCCAGAACTAGAGAAAGCCCGCGCGCAGCAACGAAGACCCAACGCAGTCAAAAATAAATAAATAAACTGAAAGTCAAAATCAGCAGTAGGGTTACATTCACAAGTCTTTAAAAAAAAAAAAAAAAAGAAGGGTAAGGAGTAGAAGCAGAAAGTGTGGGGACAGAAGAGAAGGGGTTGAAAGGGGTCAGCTGGTGAGCATCTGGCAGAGGGGAGTGCTAACGGGGTGGGGATGCCGGCAACTTACCCTGCAGAGTAAAAGCCTTCATTCACACGTTGTTCTGTCCATGCCTAAGAACCCGAGCAGTGGGAGACGAAGTCCTGAATGTGCTGCCCCATGTGGCTGCAGACCTTTACCCTTTACCGTACAGGAACCAGCCCGGGCCCACGGCGAGACGGCTTTGGATGCCGACTTGTGTTCCTCCTGGCAATGTGCCCCCCTAAACTGACCTTCAGCTTACTGTGTCCCTCACTGGGTCTTTGTTCTTTATACTTTTCACACCCTGCCACTCAACCTCTGTCTTTCTCATTCCTAACCCAGAGGGTTATGTTCACTTGATCAATCAGTCCTTTTACGTCATTGGGGTAATTTGAACCTGTTCCCACTGGCCTTTCAGAACTGCTCTTCCGCTCTGGCCGCGCGTTCTAGCCTCCCTTCCTGGATCAAACCCACCTGACTCTGGGTGAGACGGTCCCTGCCTGGGCTTTTCCCGCCTCCCCCGGACATAACTGAGAAGGGCTTGCTTAGGCTTGCTTAGGGGTTTGATGCCCAGCCTGGAGCAACAGGAAGGAGAAGAAAGGTCCCCTTGGCCCTATCAGCCTGGCCCGAGTGCTCTGTGATAGGCGGGGATGCTGACAAGAGAAGCCTGTGCAAAACCACCGCAGCTGAAAATAAAGAGGCTCTGGCCACAGAATCACTGAGCAAATTCAGGCCTTGGTCTACATGAAAAGCTCCCCGGCTAAGTCACACCCTCCACTGAGGCAGCTCAGAAAGGCTGGGGAAAGCTCTCTTTTCTGGGAATTGGGAATGTGGGAAACACTCCCAAAAGGAGTCAAAATCCGCGGGCTGCAGGAAACGACGGTCAGGCCACGGAAACAGTGACCGGCTAGTTTTCGTGTGCTGCCACCTTCCGGGAGACTTAGAAACTGCAGAACCGCCGGCCGAGGAAGAGAGACGCTGACTCATTCTCTAGGTATTTTTTGTGCATCCAGATGTGGGAGGCATAAGACGGGGTCCCCGACTTTGATAAGGATACAGTTTAAGTAATTTGTTGTAAATGCAGTCGAGAGAAGTGTGCAAGCCAGAATGCTGGGAACCCTCTCCACCTCCAATCCATGATCAAGTCCTCGTGATTCCACGGCCAAGATGCTCCTTAGATCCATCCACTTCTCTCCACTTCTGCTTCCTTCTCTCCTGAGTCAAACCAGGACTTTCCTTTTGCCTAGCTTCCTGCCTAAATATTCTCCTTCTCTCCATCAATGCACTTCCCTCAAACCATAGCAGCCTGCTCTAACCATTTAAGCAGGTTGCTTAAATGGAGAAAGACCAAGCTCCCTACTGCAAACCAGGGCCCCGCGTGGCCTGGCAGCTGGCTCATCTGGTGCCCGTTCCTCCTGACTCTCTCACATCCGCACACAGATCTTCCTTCAATTCTCCAGACCAGACAAGCTCGCTCTTGCCTTCTTGTGCTTCTCCGTCCCTTCTGCCGAGCACCGTCTTCCTCATGAACCCCCTCTATCTACCTAATTCCATTCACCCTTCAGATGGCAGCTCAGACATCACTTCTTCAGATAACAGGTCCCTCTGCGATCTAATCTAAACTTTGTGTGCTTCCTCCTCACGGCAAGCATCACAGTTTAATTCCTATGTGCCCATTCAGTTGACTAGTGTCTCCTTCCCCACAAGCCTAAAACTCAACACTGGGTCACCAGCGCCTAGCATGGTACCTGGCATGTAGTAAATGCTGAATAAATATTTGTGGAATGAATTTGAATGGGCCTGTGGACTTCATACATTGAAGAAGGGAACAGTTCGGTTTGCTCAGTGAATACAGACATATACTCCCCACCATAGGAGTAGAGCAGGGCCGGGATTTCCCCTGCCACCCAGTAAGATGCTGTAACCACAGTGACACCTCCCTCTGAGCCTTTCTGGAAGGCTCAGCATTGCTCTGTCCTGGATGGATGGTCCTTAAGGTGGATCATTGGTGGCCGGGTGGGAAGGCTAACGACAGAGGGTGGCTGTGAATGGAGCAGAGAGCAGAGAAAGGGAGTAGCAAGAGACCGTTAAAGTCAGAAGGCCACTGGACTGATAACCTCTAAGGTGTATGAAGTCCCCACGCACTTTCTCCAGGTGTCAGAGAGAATGGTGCTGTATATACACTATGAGGAGAGTCATCGTCGCCCACTTGGGTGTCATTACCTGGGGCTCAGGCTGGTTGAATTCATTCATTCGGTAACCTTTACTGCCCTCGGCCCGCAGAGGGCACCCTGGAGGCACTTCTGCGCAGCCTGTCCTGCACTCAGGTCCGAGGAGCCCGATGTGAAAGTCGCTGAGGCGGAAGCCATCTGATTATGAAGCAGGCTGGGTGGAGGAGGGGGGGAGAGTTTCCCACGTGTGGTTTCCGCAGTGGTGAGGTGGGTTGATTAGTCACGTGGCTGGTAGAACGTACAGCAACAGAGGTACGTATAGCAGCCATTTGGTTTTTTAATTGCCCAGCGTTCACTTCCCCGTTATTGGAAATATCACCCCAGTTTTTGTGTGTGGAGTTAAGCCTCTCTCCTGTGTACACTCTTGGTGGGAAAGTAAATCAAGGGACTTTCCCGCACAGCCGAAGGGTGGGCACGTGATGCGGTCCAGGCTGTTCAGACTCTCTCCTGAAACTGTAACTTTTTTGGGCGGGGGGTGTGGGGTGGGGGGCTGCCCTGCACGGCTTGCGGGATCCCAGTTCCCCAACCAGGGATCGAACCCGGGCCCTCGGCAGTGAGAGCTCGGAGTCCTAACCACTGGACCTCCAGGGAATTCCCATGAGACTGTGACTCTTGAACAGAGCCAGGCATCAGCAGCAATGAACACTTGGAGCACACCTGTCGCCTGGGTAACTCTCAGGTAAAGCAGATGACCAGTTTCTGTTGGTTCCTGTCCCATTTCAAGACTGGGTGTCCAGCCTCCTGTCTACTCTGTGAGCTACCCGAGAGTGTTTCAACAAGCATCTCCTTTTGTCTGACTTGCTGAAGCAGGTTTTTGTTCCTTACCACCAAGGAACTGTGACACATTATCATCTGATTCATAACTTCCATTTGGCCGACTACAGACGGTGCGCAACAGTGCAAAGGCTTGGATAGGAGCTGCCAAAAGAGGAGGTGTCTGGGAGTGCCTGAAATGTTGGCCGTCAGAGTCCTTGGAGGATAAACAGGTTGACACTAGTCGATGAGGATAGGCGATGAGGATAAGTGCACTATCTTGCTGACAGTATCTCTTACTGTTAGGCATGAGCCAGCCAAGGGTATATAAACACAGAAGGTTGGAGGTGAAGCCCAGAGATCACATATTCCAGGGACATTTGGGACTGGGGAATGTGCAGTGATCCTCAGATGACCCCAGGCACAAATGCCAGAAGTGGTGCCACAAGGCGGGATGTCATCAAGCGGAAAACTGAGACAAACGTCCCTTTCTGAAAAGGATATCCGCCCCCTACTCCTGCCAGATTTGGAGAAAGAGAGGCACGGAGTGGCTCCGTCCTCTGCTGGAGAAGTCATTCACTCTCAGGAGTGAGAGGCTGGGCTGGCTCAGGATAAACTGGGACTGTGGCAGAGGTGGTGGGTACTTGGCAGTGTTGGGGACAGACTTCTGAGGTGGAGTGAAAGTCTGAGTCCTCCAGGAGATGGCTCCTGCTTTATAGGGAGCTGGGGCCACGGGTGATGACACTAAGCTCTTGACATGCTCGTCATGAGCAGCTGGATGGGGAAGGGCTTAGGAGTCACACCCCCTCTTCAGAGGGTATGTGTGGGCAGTGTCTGTCTCCACCCAGGTGGCCCTGGGTAGTGTTGGAAGCCTGCTCTGTCAGACCAAGACAAAGTCTTTGCTCCACAAATCTCCTCATGTTCTGAGTCCATAAATGCTCTGATCCAAAGGCAGAACCCTACCCTTCCCTTGCCCCCTACCTGCCCTCAGAGCTCCAGCAGGCTGTGAAACTCCCCGCCCCCCACCACCACCACTGTGGCCATGGCCTGGTGACAGGAGTCAGGGACCAGGCCGCTGGCGTCAGGCCCATCCTCTCCGTAGTCATGAGGATGGGGGAGTTGGGGGCTGTGTAGCACGGCCCTGAGGAGGTGTGCTTCAGGGATCTTGGTTGTAAGCAGCAGAAACCAATTCTAGCAGGTTAGAGTGGCAAATACACTGAAAAGATACTGGATAGATCAGAGAGGCGCTAGGACTGGAAGGTCAGACCCAGAGCGGACAGGAACAGAAAGCCCCAGTCCACTGCTGCTTGCACCGCTGACACCGCCCACACTGGACAGCGGACACTACGGCCACCATCCTGACACTTGTGACACTGGGGGTGATCGTGACTGTAATCTTGTCACAACTAGGAAGGATCCCTTCTTTGTTTCATTAACTCTCAAGTCTGACTCTAGGGCGGTGCTTCAGATAGCTGAGTCTAAAAAAACAAAATATAAGAGACAGAAAGAAAAGATTTCCAGTAGAACTCCCCTCTACCTCCACTTACTCCTTCACTTTTGTTTTGTCATCTGAATTCTTCCATACACATTTTATAAAGAAGAAATCTGAACTGCCGCTCTAGTGGTTGCGGTGATGCCTGCCCTGGTCCCATCCCAGCCGCTGAGTGCTGGCAGCTAACATGTCACAGCTGCTCCTTTTTCCTCAGCTTCTCAGGAGAAATGCCCTTGGCTGGCAAGAGCTGCCTGTTGGGAAGATACAAACCCTTTTCCCCAAGAGGAGGGGGCAGCTCCAGCCACTGACTGACTGATATGGGGGTACAAAAGCTGCCCCCATGCCTCAGGGCAGGTTATGTTCCAGAGTCCCCCTCTGTTAGCCTTTGCCTGAGACCACGGCCTTCAGCTGAGTTAGAACTTAACCTGCTTGAAGCTTGCCCTCCCCTTACCTATTTTGCCTCTTTCTCCCTTACAGGTTTTTCCTGAAAACAACCCCTCAATAAATCGTGAGCCTGTCTCAGACTCTGCTTCCCCAGCCCTGCTTTCATCCTCATCTCTCTCCCCTCTCACTCCAAGCCCTAGAGTCTAAGGTGTCTTGGCTTCTGCTTCCTGGGCAGACAAGTGATAGTGATGAAGGGCAGGCAGGAGAGAGAAGCTGGGCCCCCCCGCAGGAGAGACAGGTATTAACCCAGTAATCACACATGTAGATTGTAGGGTAGCGATCAAGACAAACCTTGTGAAGGAAAGTCTGTGTGAGAGGATCCAACCCAGTCCGGAGGTGGGGAAGTCTTCCCTGAGGAAGTGAAGTGGAGTAAAAGTGTAAAGTGGGCCGAGCAGAGCCTTCTCACACGAAGGCCCTACGGCAGAAGGGGATCTGGGATGAAAACAGGGCCGCTGAGATTGGAGCAGAGAAACCAGAGTCTGGTGGCACTGCGGCTGCGGGGACGGAGAGGGCCAGAGGGGATGACTTGGCTTTTTAGGGAATCTGGTCTTCATCCTAAAACAAAAGAAGCATTGGAGGGTATTCCGCTCATGGGAGAGGGGTAAAGAGACACGATCCGTCTATGGTGGAAAGATTTCTCTGCCTGCAGAGAGGGTAAGAAAAGGGGTTTTATTTTAAGAGCAATGGGAGGTCACTGGTTGGTTTTAAGTGGGAGTTGGTATGATGAGATTTCTCCTCTGAGAACATCTCTCTGTGTAGAAAGCAGAGGAGAGAAGGGCAGGGGCTTCTGCCCCTGAATCAAGAAGACCAGTGAAGAAGCTCTAGCAGTGGCTCAAATGAAACTTGGTGGCGGGTGGAAGTAGAGTGTTGGCGATGGAAAGAAGTGGCAGATGGGAGATGTAGAACTGACAGGACTCACCTGTCAATCAGATGTGGAATGTGCGGGAATGTGAGGATGAAGAACACACCTGGCTTTGGGGAAGAATTGGATGCTAATGCCACTTACAGAGATAAGAAGGCCTGAGGAGTGAACTAAGCGAGGGGAACCAAGAGTTCCATTTCAGATCACGTTACATTTTAATATGCCCATTAGGTAACCAAGTGGAGATATCAAGCACGTAGTTTGATATGAGTTGGATTTCAGAGCTAAGGAGAAAGGGTTGGGCCCTAGAACTGGATGAGATTATTAGGAAGAAGAGATCCTGGGACCCAGAGCTGATGACAATATCTAATCCAGGCAGAATAGTAAGCACTTGCTTTGTGGAATATTTTTATTATAAAACTACGTGTGTTATATAGGTTTTCTGAGTTGCAGATAACAAATGTTCACGTGGATAAACTCAGATATTCAGGATTTATTGCCATCATGCCCAAGAAAATAAAGATGGGAACTTTAGCCCACAGCCTGACTTCATAATAACTCAGGGGCAGCCAAAGAGCCATATTATTTTAATATAGTTTTGAGGAAATTTCAGTAGGTCTATGCTCCATGGAATCCAATGACCCTAACTAAACTATGATTATGTTTTATAACACTACTTGCTTTAGGCCATAGAGCACAATGCTAGTGCATGGGTCTCTGTGAAAGGGCAAAGGCGTATATCAATTTGAAAGTCTGGTTTAAATGAAAGAATGATTTTAGATTAAGTAGGGAAATGAATTGACTATGTATTTTTCAGACTATCCCTCATAGATACTATTCTTGCAACCAAACTTTTGATATGTAGTCTTGGAGGTTATACTCCCAAATTGTATCTGAAGAGCCTGGTAGATAGTAGTTGTTCAATAAATATTGTCTGAATGAATGAGAGTCATTTTATGTTGCTGATTAAGAGCATACTTTAATTATGGACCTCCCTGGTGGTCCAGTGGTTAGGACTCTGAGCCTCCAGTGCAGGGTGCATGGGTTCGATCCCTGGGCAGGGAAGTTCTGCGTGCCACATGGCACAGCCGAAAAAAAAAAAAAGAACATACTTTAATTAGAGATAGGTCACTTGACTGAATAAAAGCCTAATGTACAAAGAAGGGCCAAAGGACTGTTCATAGGTAGAACACATTTTATTTTAGAAAACAATTTTGGTTTCTTTTTTGGATTATAACATATATATTTATTGACAACTGCTTGATGTGTTGAAGAGGTCACAAGAAACTGAGTACAATATATTTTCCCCACTAGTTGGAGGAGAGATTTGGTTTCCTTCTGGTCTCCTTCCACCATTCAGGAACTAAGCTCAACAAGTATTTATTAAGCATTTACTATGTGACAGGCATCGTGTTATATACTAGGCATAAGGACTTATAAATCACTTCAGAAAACAGTTCTGAGTCGATTCCAGCACAGGACAAATGGGTGACTAAAGTCCAAATCTCTATGCCATGAAACATAGTCATGATAACTTTTGCTTAGAGGTTTTTTTCCAGAAGTATTAACAAATGCCCAAAACAACCATTATGAAGTCTCAATAAAGTAGTCGTAGAATGTCTAACTCCAAGAAATCAATTAGCTATATATATCTAGGGGAATTTCTAGTCTCTATTCTGTTTCATTGATCTGTATATCTTATCATATACCAATACCACACTGTCTTAATGAATTTAACTTTATAGTAAATATTACAATCATGGAATATAAGTCTTCCAACTTATGTCTTTTTCAACTTTTGGTTAATTCTAAGACTTTGCCTTTCCTCATAAATTTTATTATCAGCCTGTCTGTTGGGATTTTAACTAGGATTCCATTGACTCTGTAATTTAGACAAATTGACATATTAATGTTGAGTCTTCTAATCCAAGAACAAATGATATCTTTTTGTTTATTTAGGTCTCCTTTAACTTCCCTCAGCAGTGTTTTGCCTTAGAGGTCATTCCATATTTTGTTAAGTTTATATAGCCATGTGCTGGTGAGCCAAATCTTGGGGCAAGGTGGGAAGTCATAAAGTCCTAATTTGTTGTTTGCCAATTTCTGTGGTGTAAATACTCACACCATGACCAGCTTCAAGCTCTCAATGTGATGTCACCCGATGTAGAGTTCAAAAGAGATGACACAATCACCTGTCGTGTAAGCCAGTTCCAACACACATGGGATTTATTCATAAATATTTCATGGTTTTGTTGCTATTTTAAATTCCTGACATTGTAAACGTTGTTGAGCAATGGGATTTTTCTTGTCTTCCTTTAAAGAGAGTTAAAGTCTGTTTTGTTGGTCAGTTGAGTTACTTGCAAATCAGGCTGACCTTTTTGAATTATTAGAGCCTCATTTTGAGGTCTATACTATGGGCCAGTTTAGCTCTTCTACTAAGACACGACACTTCTGAGGTCCTTACTCTGTACCCCAAGGGTTCAACAAGTGCTCTCCACTCTGCACAGTAAGAACTCAGGTCTCCCAGCCCTGTGTCAGCTTTGGGAATTGTTTAGCTTATAGATTCCCATCAGTTGCTCTTTGTTAGGCCTTGGGGGTTTCATCCAACATGGGCTCAGGTTAACATTCACACAAAGTCTCAAGGGAATCCTCATGCAGATTTCTGAAGCACTTTCTTTTTTTTTTTAATTTTTAATTTTTATTTTATATTGGACTGTAATTGATTTATAATGTTGTGTTAGTTTCAGGTGTACAGCAAAGTGATTCAGTTATACATATACATATGTCTGTTCTTTTTCAAATTCTTTTCTCATTTAGGTAATTACAGAATATGGAGCAGAGTTCCCTGTGCTATACAGTAGGTAGTAGTGTGTATATGTCAATCCCAAATTCCCAATTTATCCCTCCCCCCTACCCCGCCCCCTCACCTTTCCCCTTTGGTCACCATAAGTTTGTTTTCTTTGTGAGTCTGTTTCTGTTTTATAAATAAGTTCATTTGTATCATATTTATTTAGATCCCGCATATCAGTGACGTCATATGTTGTTTGTGAAGCACTTCCTTTATATAGTGTCTTCCTCTTTAATCCTCTGCCTTGCAAATTCCCTTGGCACCTGCCCCCTCCTCCACCCCATATACACAACGCCAGTTTTGTCTTTTTAATTCAGCAGGATCTCATGGGTTTTAACTGGGTTCCCAACCCCTGCAGAGCAGTTTAAAAATTGCCTTCGGGCAGAAAGCTGGAGCCATCGTAGGGCTCACCTTATTTGTTTCTCTTATCTCTGGGGGCACATTCTTCGCTGCCTCTTGTCCCAATATCTGAATACAGTCGTTTCATAGGTTTTGTCCAGTTTTCTAGTTGTTCATGCCAGAAGGGCAAGTTCCATTTCAATGACTCCTTCACTGCCAGAACAGAACTTATTGGTTTGTTTTTTAGTCCGAGTCAATACATGCTTAATCGAAAACATTCATGTTAAAAGGGCTGCTTTATGCATTGAGGGCTATGAGAGCAATAGGAACAGAGTTAGAAATGTGCATATTCTAGGTGAGGGGAGAGAACTGAGAAGGCTTTCAGGAGAAGACACTCAAGGTGAATCTTAAAGTATCTCAGACTTTTCAAACCCAAACCAGAACCGCTGATATTCCCTCCAAACCTGCTCCTCCAAGTAGCCCTATCTCAGTTCATGCCAACCCCATCCTTAGAGCTGCTCAGACTAAAACCTTTGATGACATCCCTGTCACCGTTCTTTTTCCCATATCCCACATCCAATCCATCGGCAAATTCCATCAGACCTACCTTTAAGCTACATCCAGAATTCAACCATGCCTCACAGCCTCCACTGCCCCCACCCTGGGCCAAGCCACTAGTGGTTCTTGCTTGGATTTCTACAGCAATCTCCTAACAGGTCTCCTGCTTCCACTCTTGTCTGCCTACAGCCTGTTCTCAACTCAGCAACCAGAGGGATCCTTCTAATATGTAACTTCCCTGTTCAGACCCTCCAATAAACTCCTCATCTCACTTAGAATAAAACTTTGCGATGGCTTACAAGGTCTCCCCTTATCTTTCCCACTTTGACCTTCACTCGTCTCCCCCTTGCTCACTCTCCCCAGACCACACTGGTCTCCTTCCAGTTCCTCCCATGTTTGAGGGCTGCCCCTGCCTCAGGATCTTTGCCCTCGCTCTTCACTTTTCCCTTAATACTTTTCCTCCGAATACTCACCTGGCTGGCTCCTTCACTTCCTTAATTCTTTGCTCAAATGTCCCTTCTCAGTGAAGCCTTCGCTGACCATTCCATTGGAAATTGCAATAACCTCCACACCTTCTCCGGCACCCCGCCCACATCCTTCTTCGCTGCTTCATTTTTCTCCGTAGCACTTACCCCTCCTAGTCTGTTATATAATTTACTTATTTATTTCACTCCTTGCCTGTCCCCTCCCACCACTACCATCACCACCACTAGAGAACAAATTCTGTAGGTCAGGAAGTTTTGTCTGTATTATTCACTGATGCTCAGCGCCTAAATTAGTATCTGGTGCGTAGTAAGCCTCAGTAAACAGTTCATGAATAGATGAATGCCGAAGCAGTGGGAGCGGAGGTAACTAGTGAAGGATAACCATTTCGGGCTGAAGGAATGGCATGGAGAAGCACCGAATGGGGAAAGAGCGTGATATGATCAGGAAACTGAAATTAGATGGTTATAGCCGGAATGAAGGGCCTGTGGGGAGGCAGGGGATGGTCTGCCATGCTAAGGTGTTTGAACTTCAGCCTGAAGCAATGGGGTATCACTGAAATGTTTTAAGCTCGGTGGAGAGGGCTGTGAAACCTGATCATGTTAGTAATTTAGAAAGATCACTCTGCCAGAAGACATTGGTTTAGAGGTGCTGAGGCCAAGCACAAGGAGACCAGTTGTTTCTAATTTCAGCAGCTCTGATGATGAATGATGAGGACATGAATTAAGTCAGTAGCCAGAGGCATTAACACAGAGAGGGGGTGGATTTGAAGGGGAGTTAAGTGAAATCTTCAGGATTTGGTAAAATGAGTTGGTTGTGTGTTGCGAGACAGAGCAAGTGTTCAGGATGACAGCCAGGTTTCTAGCTTTTGGGTAACTTGAGGGTTGATGGTGCCGTTCACTGAACACAGATGTAAAGCAATCATCCAGACCCAGCAGTCATCTTCCTGTTATTGGGCAACCAGGGCCCAGTGATGATGGGTGTAAAGCCCAAGCCATTCATCTGCATTCACCATATGTGGACACCCAGCTGGTGGCAGGAAGTCTGACCTGTGCACCATTAGTCAGCAAGCAGCCTCCCTTCCATTATGGAAGACCAAGCCTGTAATATAAATATTGCTTTCATTTGTTAGACACGGCTTTGTGGCTTCTTGCCCCACCTTGACTGCCCTGTGAAGCAACTGGAGAAGGAAACTGGGTGTGGGTTTCCCTAAAGAGAAGTTTAGATTCGTTTAAGATTATAAAGGTACAGGCAGCAAGGATTGTCACTACCAAAATCTGCCATGACCATGAGTATTTATGCAAAATACAGTGCTAGACACTAAACTAAGCTCATGTGCCATTGAGGTGCTACTTTATTCTTTGCCTTCCTGAGAAGATCTTTTTCTTTAATTGAGTGGTGAGGGGAGTGGTGAAGAAGACACTTGGCTGACCAGGCTGGTCATCCTTGGAGTCAATGTTCACTGTAGTCAGATCACCTTCACCACCAAGTCCAAGCTGTCTGAACTTCCCTGCTAGGCTGGGGCTGGGTGGAGAAGTGTGGCAGGCTGCAGGATAAGGAGTCCAGGGAGAGCACCCAGGAAAAGAGTCTGAAGCATCTTTCAGCTTTCAGAGGGATCAGGCTGATGGGTGAATGTTGAGTGTGAAACAAAGGGGCTATAAGCAGAGTCAGCAAGAGAGAAGAAGTCAGCTTAGTAGGGTAGAAGGGAGGCATCCTGGAAAGATTCTCTGAGGGTCCAGAAAAGAGAAGCAGAACCTGCCTGTGAGTTTGGAGAAAGCTGTTGAAGCAACTCACTTGAGCGCAAGCAGCTTATACAGCAATGGCGCCACGTTTTGTGTGACGGAAGTGATAGAGAATGGAATAAAGGGGTTTAGGACTTAATGGCACGCACTAGACGAAGGTAGAATATTTGCATTCATTCATTTAGAAAGCTGTTATCCACTACCTACATGCACATAAAACAAGATAGCCACATGAATGGAATAGACAGATTATAGGCTGGTGCAGTTGGAGGAGGATTTTAACACATCTATAACTTCTAATGAAGTGTTATTCCTAATTAGAAGAACGACACGTATATAATTTCTTTTTTGATGATACTGCTAAAGATGGCAATTCTGAGTTAAGTATATACTTTGTAAGAGTTTTTGTTTGTTTGTTTTTGTTTTTTGTGGTACACAGGCCTCTCACTGTTGTGGCCTCTCCCGTTGTGGAGCACAGGCTCCAGAAGCACAGGCTCAGCGGCCATGGCTCACGGGCCCAGCCACTCCGCGGCATGTGGGATCTTCCCGGACCGGGGCACGAACCCGTGTCCCCTTCATCGGCAGGCGGACTCTCAACCACTGCACCACCAGGGAAGCCCACTTTGTAAGAATTTTATCCCATGGTTTTGAAATAGATAATTTTTCTTGGTTATTAAATTTACCCTCCTATGAGTTTTCTTTTTTCTTTTTTTTCCTGTGAGTTTTAATAAGTGACTCAAGTCAGGAGACTCACCATCACGATGAACATTTTAAAAATGATAAATGAAATAAAAACATTTGAGTTCAAAAGATGGTCATGGATCCTTTGCTTTTGCAGCTACTTGTACTGTTCTTTGGAGAACTGTACAAGTTCTTGAACTATTGAGAACTGACCTGCGTTAGTGGACAGAAATGAAGAAAATAATTTGTCCTGCATGGCCAAGCAGATCTTGTATAGCCTGATCACTCAGAATGGAAAGAAATTGTTCTCTGGGGCTTTTACATATATGTAAAACACGGGTAATATTGTATGCTACTGCACCAGCTTGTTTTTACTTTTCCATATATGACAAATAGCCTTGTAGAAAGCAGCAGGCCACCATAAAAAATCTATCTAGTTAGGCAGGTAGATATAAATATGGAGATATATATCTTTTACAAAACAGCAACCCTAACATCTTGCTTGAGTACAGTAAAATGCATCTGGGTCACTAAGAAATTTTAGGGTGCCCCTGTTGTTCACCCTCTAAATATATATAAACAATTATAGATTCTTCATGAGAGTTTAACTTGTGTTCTGATGGAAGACAGACTAAGACTATTAAAAACTGGGCTTTTTAATGCAGTTTGGTTCTTTTCAAAGAGCACATTTGTGAAACAAATAATCTGATACGTGATGCATTGTAGGCAAAAGGGACAATCTCAGTAGTCCAAGTTCTAAAGATGCTATTTGGAGCTTCTCTGCAGTAACGTTCATTTTCAACATTTAAATGCTTCTTTCTGAAGAGAGACTATCTCTAACTGATGGCTGGGGAGATTAACAGTAACTTACAATGCATTTCAATTCTTCTCCCCCAGTGACACTCAATTTTATAAATCAATAACAAACATACTTTCCACGTCAGAGGATTTCACTTTTACTATGACTGCAAAAAGTTACCCCAAAACATGGTGCCTTGAAGCACAATAATTGTGCGTTATATAATGTATTATTTTTCACTCTTTCTGTGGTCAGAAATTCAGACCAGGTATAGAATGGTTTCTGACCCACAATATCTGAGGCATCAACTGGAAAACTCCAAGGCTGCGGGCCGGAATCGTCTGAAGGATCATCCACTCGTACTGTATGACAGCGACTGATGCTTGCTCACGGCTGGGGGCTGGCTGCGGCTGTCAGCCAGGGTATCTTCACTGGACCCCTCCCTCTATGTGGGCTGGATTTCCTCACACGTGATGGCTGAGTGCTAAAGGCAAGTATCCCAAGAGACGAGGAGAAAGAGATGGAGATTGTATCTTTTGTGTGGCCTGGGCTTCAAAGTCACATATTTAGTGGCATTCTGCCACACTCCAGTGCTTGAGGCAGTCACAGGTCCCTGTTCAGGTTCATAAGGAGGGAACAGAGATCCCATCTCTCTTTGGGAGAAGTGTCAGGCTCATTGTAAGGCAAGCATGTAGGATGGGATAAATGTATAGGTAGAGCCGTCTTTGGAAGATACAGTCTGCCCCACTGTACTTCTAGAAACGTATAGGAGATTCATCTCCTAGTTGCTACATGACTTAAATTTTAATATATTTTATAATAAATATAATATCTGCTCATATGGAAAACTTAGAAAAATATGAAAAGAAAATAGTCCAGTACAGTCCTAATACCCAAATAAGCCATAATTAGAGAGGATTAAAGTTTTTGTGTTGTCACATATACCATTTCCCCCTGTGGTTTCTTTTTTTTTTCTTTTCTTAATATTTATTTACTTGGCTGCGCGGGGTCTTCGTAGCAGCACGTGAGATGTTCAGTTGCAGCATGCGAACCCTTAGCTGGGGCATGTGGGATCTAGTTCCCTGACCAGGGATCGAACCAGGGTCCCCTGCATTGGGAGCTCAGAGCCTTAGCCACTGGGCCATCAGGGAAGTCCCTCCCCCACCACCTCCACACTGAGGTTTCTTTCATTGCCTTTCCCTCCCAACTTTTTATGAAGATTTTGAAAGAGTAGTTCCAAGAACATCCATTTGCTCTCCACATAAGTTTAGTAAATATTAACATTTTGCAATGTTTGCTTTATCTTTTTTTTCTTGCTGAACCAATAGAAAGTTAATTTCAGATATCACGATACTGCCTCAATATATTGCTATTGCAATATGTATCTCCTGAGAATAAGGACATTATCCTAAACAATCACAACACCATTATCATCTAAGAAAAGTAATAGTCTCATAATGCTATCTAATATCTATTCTATATTAAAAATTCTCCATTTACTTCATGACCATCTTTCATAGCTTTTTTTTTTTTTTTTTTTTTGCGGTACGCGGGCCTCTCACTGTTGTGGCCTCTCCCGTTGCGGAGCGCAGGCTCAGCGGCCATGGCTCACAGGCCCAGCCGCTCCGCGGCATGTGGGATCTTCCCGGACCGGGGCACGGACCCATGTCCTCTGCATCAGCAGGTGGACTCTCAACCACTGCGCCACCAGGGAAGCCCTATAGCTTTTTTAAAAAACAAATCAGGATCCGCTCAAAGTTAACATTTGGCCCCTGGGTGACTTTGGCGAGTTTCCTGACCTGGCTCCTGTGCCTCAGTACCCACGTCTGTCAGATATGCACTTAGCGATAAGATCCCTGTCCACCCACGGAGTTGTTGTGAGCATCACATTCATTCATTTCAACTGATACTTATTGGACACGTACTGTGTGCTGGACAGCAGTGCCCTCATGGAGCTCACACTCTAGACAGATGATAGAATAGGCTTTGAAAATTAACAGTGCTATATAAATATAGGGGATTATCCTTTTAAAGGACTGGAGCAAATCTTGAAAAAAAAATCTCCTTTATACAAAATAAAATGGATTTGGATTAAAATTAAATGATTCCTGTTCTGTATAGGTGATTGGCAAGCTCAATGAAGAGATGAGTAGCACTGAGCAGAATGACAGCTTTGGAGTTTAGGGTGTAAACAGTTTCTTCTGCTTCTAATGAAATAAAATTATGTATATGCATTTCATCACATAATATTTGCTAATTTTGACTTTCTCAGTTATTATTTTTCTAAACGCTTAATAAGCAAAAAAAACCCATATTAGAACACAGAGATGGTGAGACTCACAGAGGTTAGAGCTGGAAGGGTCTTTAGAGGTCATCTAACCCAGATTCCACATTTTTACAGATGATCTCATCAGTGATCATTTTAGAGGAATTTGCATGAAGTTTAAGGCTCTAGACACACATAGTTTCCGTATGTAGAAGCCCAATTTTGAAATCCTGCACGTTAGATAAGACAGTCCGAATCTTGTATTATCCTAATCTTTGTTCCTCATCTCCCAGTTACATGGATTTTCTTGTTAGTCCTGTGAGAGCTGAAGTAGTAATGGTGTGACAGTGTAACAACCGTGGTGCAGTGGTGCTTGCCAGTCTGGAGATCTATCTTATGCCACTAGAAAGGTAATGGATCTTCTTCAGCAATATGGGTTAAGCAAAGGTGAAAGAGATCATTTTGGAGCCTTTCCCTGGAACAGCTGACAAGCATTGCCTGTTCCTGTCCTTGGCTCTAAGCTGCTGGGCAATGTGGTTGGCGAGTAGATGCCAACACTTGGGGATTTTGTTCTCCTGGATCAACAGTTCTTAGCGCTGTTGGCTCTCAGGGAAATTCAGGACAAGCTCCTTTTGTTACTATCGGGTTGGCTTGACTGGAGAGGGGTTCTGGCCAGCTGAGGACAAATTGAAGTCATTTGTTCATTCATGTACCAGTGCTCCTGTATTCAGGAACAGTTGTTCTATGGATGGCAAAAGTGGAGGACTTCAGGATTTATGATAAAACTGAATGGTCAGGGACTTCCCTGGTGGTGCAGTGGTTAGGACTGCACACTCCCAATGCACAGGGCCCGGGTTCAATCCCTGGTCAGGGAACTAGACCCCACATGCATGCTGCAACTAAGAGTTCGCACGCCACAACTAAGGAGCCATCAAGCCGCAACTAAGGAGCCTGCCTGCTGCAAGTAAGACCCAGTGCAACCAAATAAATAAACAAATAAATATTAAAAAAAAAAAACTGAATGGCTGTCCTTTTGGGATTCCTTAGGGACTTAGCCGTGTCCCATGTGTTACACTTACCCTGAGTTTTAGGTTTCTTTGTTTTTTATTACTGAGAATATTCTATAGGTTTTCTTAAAATAAACAGTCAGCATCTAGATCCAAATTTACAATCTTTGATGATCTTCCAGAACTTAATGAATAAAACAATAGCTAGCAATGCCCCATTAACGCATTTAAATATACTGGAGTCTGCCAACGTCCTCTTATGCCTCTCTCCAAAGGAGGCTTGAGGTTTGAGCATATGATGATAAGGAAACATTTAGTACAGTAGAGCAAACCCAGTATTTAACCAAGATTCCAGGAATGTGATAAAAGCTGGCTATACAGAACCTTGGAGAATGGTGGTGGGGATGTCCGCCTTCCAAAGTATGGCCAAGGCATGGTCCAATCCTTTTCCCAGGTCTTCTTCGGCATGGCTGAGAAAGGCAATCATTTCCAGAAAGAAGTTTCTGAATACCGTTGGGGGTGGATGGGGAGGTGAATTAAACATAAAGAATAAAAGAAACATAACATCACTTATTCAATCATTCATTCAATGACTGTTCACTGAGTATCTAGTATATGCTGGAGACAAGCAGTGAACAAACTTTAGAGAATGCTTGTAGCTTTTAATACCCTTTGCCTTATCAAAAAAGGCAAAAACAACTTGCAAAATACAGGGGATGGAAAAGGAAATCTGAAAAATATCACCTGTGGTCTTTGTTCTCACGGAGTTTCCATTTTAGTGCTGAAGGTGGTACTTGGGAAGCTAGAGAGTAAGTAAACAAATGAGGATGAAATATGTTAGCTGGTGCTATGAAGAAAAGGTGCACTTTAGGTGGTATGGTCAGGGAAATCCCCTATGATGAGGCCCATGGACCTCACTCTGTCCTTTCTAGTCTCAAATGGCTAACCTAAATTTGCAAGCACTTGGTTTACCAGGCCCCAAAGTCACCACATGGAGGATCCTTCATATAGAAACCAGTTTTGTAGACAACTTGGGTCTTTGTAGTCAAGGAGCAGTGCTTCCCTGTGGTTGACCTGAGGCTTGCCTCTCAGTGCCAGCTTCTGGTCTAGGAGCCTGTATTCGTTTCCTAGGGCTACTGTAACAAATTATCACAAACTGGGTAATTATCACAACTCTGGAGGATAGGAGTTCAAAATCAAGATGTCAGCAGGCCCTACTTCTTCCAAAGCCTCAAGTGGAAAATCCTTCCTTTTCCAGCTTCTGGTAGCCTCAGGTGTTCCTTGGCTTGTGGCAGTATCACTCCAATCTCTGTTTCCATCTTCATATGGGCATCTTGTCTCTGTGTTTCTTCTCTTCTTATAAAGACACCAGTCATACTGGATTAAAGAACCCACCCTACTCCAGAATGAAAATATAACTAATTATATCTGCAATGACCCTATTTCCAAATAAGGTCACATTCTGAGGTACTGGGGTTAAGATTTCAGCATACCTTTTAGGGAGGACACAATTCAACAAATAACAAAGACCAAGAGTCCAGCCAATTTGGGAATTCTCTGGTGGTCCAGTGGTTAGGACTCTGTGCTCTCACTGCCCAGGGCCAGAGTTCGATCCCTGGTTGGGGAACTAAGATCCCACATGCTGTGTGGAGCAGCTAAAAAAAAAGAGTCCAGCCAATTGTTCCCAAAACAAATGACTAGGCCATGGGTGACTGATATGAAGACTGAATGGGCACAAATGCTGAGGATATCTTAATACCTTTATATGATGAAAACTGTATGACAATACTTTGCATACAGTACAAATTGCACACATTTTGTGACAGGAGGATGACTAGGTCAGCCTCTTGGTTTATTACTAACTATATGTTTATTGGTAGTAAACAAGGAGAATGTGGATTTGAAGAAACTAGGGGTATCTATTTAATCTTCTTAAAGTGATCGTAAGAATAACTAATACTTCTTGAGTATTACTACTTGCTAGGTGCCAAGTTCTGTCCTAAAGTGTTTTTTTTTTTTTTTTTTTTTTTGCAGTACGCGGGCCTCTCACTGTTGTGGCCTCTCTCGTCGCGGAGCACAGGCTCCGGACGCGCAGGCTCAGCGGCCATGGCTCACGGGCCCAGCCGCTCCACGGCATGTGGGATCTTCCCGTACTGGGGCACGAACCCGCGTCCCCTGCATCGGCAGGCAGACTCCCAACCACTGCACCACCAGGGAAGCCCCTAAAGTGTTTTATGCATGTTAAATCATTTAATTTTCACAATAACCCTAGAAGTTAAAACTATTGTCTTTTTGTATTTTGTCTTTTTGTCTTTTGTATTTGCAAGTGAGGAAACCGAGGCATGGCACGGTTAAGTAACTTGCCCAAAGCTACTCAACTGGGATGTGACAGAGCCCTATGAGCAACAAAATGTTGGTAACCTTTGCAAATCCCTGTAACATGGATCTGTTTCTGGATTGGAAACATTATTTTAAAAGGATTATGCATAATCACAAAGGGTAGCAAATCTGAATCTCTTCAGTGATTATTTTTAAACCATTCAAGAGTCCATCTTAGTTATATTCACACCTCAATTTTGTCTTTCTCCTAAAAGATCACAAATAGTAAAATTAAGCAAAAGCAAGAGGTGACTGGATAAGGGAGGTGAGACATTACTCTCCTCTTAATGCAAAGAGCCTTTCACGTTGAGTTATGTCAACAGCTTATTCATTCATTTGGCTTCCAATAACTGAAACCTAGCCACTTAAAAAATGAAACACAGGGCTTCCCTGGTGGCGCAGTGGTTGAGAGTCCGCCTGCTGATGCAGGGGACACGGGTTCATGCCCCGGACCGGGAAGATCCCACATGCCGTGGAGCGGCTGGGCCCGTGAGCCATGGCCGCTGAGCCTGTGCGTCCAGAGCCTGTGCTCCGCAACGGGAGAGGCCACAAGTCAGAGGCCCGCGTACCACAAAATAAATAAATAAACCACAAATGCCACCTTTTCTTATGGCGTGAGATAAAGAAATACTACTTAAGCAACAAATTCTGAAGCTGAGCTGCTTAGATTCCCTATACATTTAACTGTTAGAAAATGTACCTTTTATACATTTATATTAACAGACCCACAGCTGTTGGTATATAATTGAAAGTTATATTATATAATAGAGTAGTAATTTGATTTTTTCCATTTGTATGCAATATGATATAGACATCAGAAGTTCCACTGACCACATACTCAATAGCAAGAAGGCATAGGGGAGGTGAGAGACCTTTGAGGAGCTGAGAAGGATCCGTTACTTTGGGGAACATGTAAAAATAAGAGCATTCGGTTCAGTCAGGAAGGGAAGCCCATGGTTCAAGGGAGAGCTCTTTAGGAGACATTAGTCTCACTACTTCTAACATGACTGGATTGAGCCAGAGTTCAACTTTTCCTGCTTTTCTCAAATTAATTTAAAGAAAATATGGTATTTTTATTTTCATTTTTATCAGCAGGGTTTTTCTAGGTCATTACTCCCATCTTTAATTATTTTAGAGCTCTGGAGTTGCTGTTACCTTTAGAAAACTTTTGCATATGGTTGCTCTTTCCCTATATATTATGGCAATATTCTTGAAAGTGTCCTTTAAGCTGGTGAAAATGAAGGAAGAAAACTAATATTTGTTGAATACCTACTATGTGTTTGGCATTGTTCTCGGTGTTACATAGCATATGTAATTTAGTTCTCATGACAACCCTATGAAGTAGGCACCACTATTATCCCAATTTACAGATGAGAAAATAGGTGCTTAGAGAGGTAAGACTTGGAGTCTTCAGAGTACTGAGGTGAATGGCAGGATATAAAACCCTCACCTTCTTGCTTCTCTTTCCTCTGTGAGCCTATTGCTGGGTTATACTTGCTGGAAAAGTTTGCTATTAGTGCCAAATTGTGCAACAATAACAACAACAAAATAACAAAACAAACCACTATTTATTGTACACCTAGCATTCCAGGCACTTTACATGCATCACCATTAATTTTGTTCCTATAATAATAGCCCTATGAAGTTGGTATTATTTTTCAATTTTATTGCTAAGTAGCCTGGGCCAGAATGTAAATCAATGCACAGCTTCCTTCATTGAGAAAGTTTTCCTTTGAAAGAAAAAGTCAGTGTGCTTAGTGACATAAATGATTCCGTATTCTGGCACTAGTTCCTCATCTCCTTGAAGATTTGTCCAGACAGTCTAAAGATCACACTTGGGGTAGCAATGGCTTAGACAGATCAAGTAAATCACTCACGGTCTCATAGGTAATGGGTGGTAGGGACAGGATTCCAACCCAGGTCGACTGCTTTCCCAATACCACACTGTCTTCCCAGTGTTCAAGGAATGAGGTACTGGCCTCTGCAAACAACTCTGCAGAATGTACTCTCTTCCTTGTGCTTTCTCTCTCCCATTCCTTGCCACAATTCCACAGTATATATGTTATATGAGGAAAACAATAGCTATTGTAAATGTTCCGTTAGAATTATAGAAGAGTGAAATTGGTACATAGTAATTCGTGGAGGTGAGAACAAGGTATTGCCCAAGAAATTAGAATAAGGGAAATAATAAACAAACAATCCGATTAGAAATTGGGCAGAAGACCTGAGTAAACATTTTTCTAAAGAAGACATACAGATGGCCAACAGGCACATGAAAAGATGCTCAGCATCATTAATTATTAGAGAAATGCAAATCAAAATCACAATGAGATATTACCTCACATCTACCAGAATGGGTGTCATCAAAATGTCTACAAATAACAAATGCTGGAGAGGGTGTGGAGAAAAGGGAACCCTTGTTCACTGTTGGTGGGGATGTAAATTGGTGCAGCCACTGTGGAAAACAGTATGGAGGTTCCTCAAAAAACTAAAAATAGGGACTTCCCTGGTGGTCTAGTGGCTAAGACTCCACGCTCCCAACGCAGGGCGCCCAGGTTCGATCCCTAGTCAGGGAACTAGATCCCACATGCATACCGCAGCTAAGAGCTCACATGCCGCAACTAAAGAGCCTGCATGCCGCAAATAAAAAAAGATCCTGCATGCCTCAACGAAGATCCTGCACGCAGCAACGAAGATCCCGTGTGCAGCAACTAAGACCTAGTGCAGCCAAATAAATTAATATTAAAAAAAAAAACTAAACTAAAAATAGAACTACCATATGATCCAGCAATTCCACTGCTGGGTATATATCTGAAGAAAACAAAAAACATTAATTTGAAAAGATACATGCACCCCAATGTTCATAGTAGCATTATTTACAATAGCAAAGATAGGGAAGCAACCCAGATGTCCATCAATGGATAAAGAGGATGTGTTATATATATATACAATGGAATACTACTCAACCATAAAGAAGAATGAAATTCTGCCATTTGCAACAACATGGATGGACCTAGAAAGTATTATGCTTATGAAATAAGTCAGAGAAAGACAAATACTGTATGTTTTCACACACATATCACTTATATTTGGACTATAGAAAATTAAACAAATGAATGTATATAACAAAACAAAAAGAGACTTACAGATATGGAAAATTAGTGGATACCAGTGGGAAGAGGGAAGGAGGGGAAGGGCAAGACAGGGGTGTGGGATTAAGAGATACACACTGCTATGTATAAAATAGATAAGCAACAAGGATATATTGTACAGCACAAGGAAATATAGCCATTACTTTGTAATAACTTTAAAGAGAGTATAATCTATAAAAATACTGAATCACTATTCTGTATGCCTGAAACTAATATTGTGAGTCAACTATATTTCAATCAGAAAGATAAACAGAAAATAAGATTGCCCTCTGAAAATCAAACAGATGGAATCCACAGGTATCATGGATAGACTTGACCAACAGTGAGAATGAATTAAGAGATTGTATGAATAAATGTTTGGTTGAGAGGTGTGGAAACGCCCAATATACTACTCATAGTGACCTAGAAACAATCTCAGGGAGACCAGCCTGATTGTTTCATCAGCAAAATCCCGATCTGTTGTACGGGGCTTTGTCTGGATTGACTTTGTACTCAGACTGGCGATGGTGAGCCTAGTGTGGGAAAGGAAGTCAGGGACACGGAGTTGGGCGTGTTTATCCAACACGGACTCTCCTCTGTTGTGAAGCAATTATGAGTCATCAGGCTTCCCAGGCCTGGATGAGATCTGACTCAAAACAATGCTCCCTTCTAAACTTTGATTTTGTGTTCACCAAGTAATATTTTGATTATTCTGTTTCCCAGGTACCTCACTGTCAGAAAAGAGGGTTCTCTGGATATGAGTTACAGGGACCTTAGTTAAAGCAAGAAAGTATCCACTATAGTACTGTAATGTATTGTAAATGAATACATTAGAATTTGGGTTTATATATGAACTTATGAATGTGATTCCTACAAGTCATTCTCCTTGAGACAGAGGAGCTCTCTAGGAGTCCTGGCATGGCCACGTTTCTGTACCTCCAAGGCCAAGACTAGAACCAGGCTCATGGTGCTGTCACCCTGAGAGGGTGTGCAGGGGCTGCCAGCCAGGTGCCATCTCTCTCATCCCCCTTCTTTTCAACTTCAAAAACAAGCACAGTGGTTGGCTGTATAAATGCCAGGAAATACACAAAGGTCCAAGAGGTAAGAAAACTTTTCAGAAGGCTAAAAGTGAGTAAGGAATCAGATGGCATAAGAGCTGAGAAAATGATAGGAACTATATTTTTTTAAAAAAAGAACCACATAATTCAGAAAAGTGACACAAGGAGAGAACAAGCTTTGGAAGCGAATGAAAGTATTGATAAAAACCATGTTGTAGGGAGACCAGAGGAGAATTTCACAGCGTACATGAGGAACTCTATCATGTCGAGATAGGTGGATCCAGAAAAAAATCAGGAAGCGATCAGGGTGTCCATGTGAAAAAAACCTAGGCTGGGGAGTGGGGATCAGGAGAGTCAAAAGACAGTGACATGAGGACGATGGCCCAACTGTCAACAGGTAGAAGGGTTTAGCATTTTCCATTTTCATTGCTCACTCTTTTGGGAAAGACAATCAACTGCAAAAAAAAAAAAAAAAAAAAGGCTTAAACACCAACATTTATAGAATTATTGCGAGCTTTAGATTTCCGTCACCTTTTTGTGGTCTAAAACATCTCAGGGCACTAAAGATTTGAAATGGCAATAGACAGGAGGACTTCTCTAATTGAAACAAGTCTTCAGTCAGAAACTGTCAAGCTCCTCGGCACAAACCATACCCAAGGAGTTCCTCAGGAAGAGCAGTGAACCGCTTTGAAGCGGGTCCAGCAGAGGATCTACCTCTGCTTGGATACAGTGTCTGGATTGCCGGTTAGGAGGTAGATCAATATGAGCTGTAAATTACAGCCCATGTCTCACAGAATCTACTTTTAATTGATATTAAAGGGAGATTCCCATGTTTGTTTTTATTAACAGATACCTCTTTATCTTTTTTTTTGTCTTCTTTTCCTAACTCCACCAATAGAAGAAAAAATGTATTCACTCATTTATTCAAAAAAAAAAAAAAGTGAATACCTACTAGGTGCTAGGTACCTTGCTGAGTGTGGAAAAAAGATGACAAAGACATTGTCCCTGCCCTAACAAAGCTCACAGTGTAGTGAGAAAGATAACTTATAGAGTAATCAGAATACGGGGTAGTAGGTACTGCAATGGATCCTTGAACACTTTCTTATTTCAAGGCAGCAAGCTTCTCAACTGTGTGCAGATAGCAACATCATTCATTAGCTTCCTTTGCCTGGAGTACCCTTTCTATTAACTTGCTGCCAACACATCAGATAATAGCAGCAATTTGGTGTAAGATTTTTTTTTCTGGTTCATTAAGCTGGAAATGTTGTTTCTCTTTCATATCTCAACTGTGTTTTGTTTCCTGTCTAGTTACCCATGTTCATGTTTTAACATGGGCAGGAGAATAGATTTTATTTACATTGCTTGCAGTTGTGTCATAAAGGATAATTTATTTTCTTCTAGTTGAAAAAAATGAGACACAGGGACTTTGATCAGAGACAAATGAGAGACAACCTGGGGTTGCCTATCTAGGTTTGCCAAAACTACACACAACTTTGAGCAAAAATCTTATTGAAACAAGCTGGATTTGGTAACTTCTAAGGGTCCTCTGACTCTGATAATCTATGAAATTATTATTTGATAATATATGAAATTATATATTAGGCAAATTAACATTAAAAAAATCAAGGACCAGCAAATTGAAAAAATCTTAATACAATGATGGAATGTAGCCTGATATTTTTGTAAAACAACTCATCCAAAAAGACAGAGAAATCTGCTCTATACCGTCACACGTTGTTCTTATTGATACAGCTTAAATAAGTCATCTGATGTCCAACAAAGTGTTGGCAATAGCAAATATTTGGTAGAAGTTAAAAGTTTACTACAGGGCTTCCCTGGTGGCGCAGTGGTTGAGAGTCCACCTGCCGATACAGGGGACACGGGTTCGTGCCCCGGTCCGGGAAGATCCCACATGCCGCGGAGCGGCTGAGCCCGTGAGCCTTGGCCGCTGAGCCTGCGCTTCCGGAGCCTGTGCTCTGCAACAGGAGAGGCCACAACAGTGAGAGGCCCGCATGCCGCAAAAAAAAGAAAAAAAGTTTACTACATATTTTTACACAAAATCCTCACAACAGATGAGGAAACTGAGACTTGGATAGTTTAAGATCTTTGTCCATGGATGCACAGATAGCAAAGGGTTACATCAGAGATCAGGATTCACATTTACATCTTCTCCCTCTGAATTTAGTGCTTTTTATGTTTCAACAAGCTGCTTCCCAAAGTGCTTCATATATTCAAAGAAATTCTCAGGAGACTGCTGCTTTAAACCACATGCTGGAGGGGTTGATCCCAGTGCATTGATGTTGAGGCTTGTCCAGAATGGGATGCGGCTCACTCAGGCTGATACTGGCCTGTGAGCCCCTGATGGTCTGGGGAGAGTTGAGGGCTGACACAAAGTTGGGAGCTACTGTCTCAGATCCCCTTTTCTCTAGGAGGTTGACATTACGCAGGTTTGAAACGTGCTAGGAAAACTAGCAAAGGAAAGAAATGATTTTAATTAAATAAAAATTTAAAAAGCACTTGGGGTTTACGTACTCCAACTGTCATGGAATGGTTTATTGAGATTTCATCTACATTACAAATGGTTTCCAAATCAGCTGGAATTATTCTCAGATATGCCAAAGTTGGTTTTTACACATCACTTTGTCCTTTTATGTTTCTGCAGCACAACTCCATCTAAGTCTTATAGTATTAGTACGACTGCGTTTTACTCTTTGAAATCTTTATGACCTTCAAATTGAAAGATTCTTGATCTTCTTTTCTAATCTCTGAACACTGTAACTCAATAAGACAATAATTCTTACACAATGGTTCTGTTGTGTCCCTCCCTACCCTCCGTCCCCCTTTCTGGTTTCCACTGTCTACCCTGCTGACAAGGTAGCTCCTCAGCCTTATTTAGTAAAGGTTTACCAAGTGCCTATTTTTCCAAAAGCTGCTCCCCATTGATGAGAAAACATATGTTTGTCTGAGATAGGATTAAAAGATTACATAACTGTTGCTGTGTCAATCGCCCAAAGAATGTAAGAACCTTCTTATGATACAAAAATATAAGTGCTAGGGGAACGTGGGTGACAAGGGTGTGTCTTGTCATTCACACTTTAAACCAAAGCGCTGTATTATAGTTAATATCTGAAATTTGCCAACTGTACTAAACTTTCATGTCTATAATCTGTGACAAAGGTAATGAAGGGTAGTTATCTAACTTTAAATTTAGACCCTTTAAAATAAGAGAATGCAGAATCAGAAGAACAAAAGAAATCCGAGAGATTATAGAGCTGTTGTTCAAAAACGCTCCAAACGTAAAAGTGACAAGCCTTCTTTAAAAGTGCCTTTCGTCCAACTGGTGGGAAATAAGTCTGTGATCCAATGAATTCCAGTGAATAAATGGCCTGACCTAAACCAGAATGTGAAACTAAAATATTCCTATGACAAACTAGTACACTGAACTGAGAGTTCATTATAATTATCAATAAGATACTTAAGAAAGAGTTGTAACTCTCTTCGATTTTAAAGAATTTTTATAAAAATATTTCCAACAAAAAGTAATTTGTCATTTAATTATGCTGTCCTGATTGCATTACTGAGGGACACAAATATTGGTCTTGCCAAGCTTTGTATCCCCAGTGCCCTAAGTAATGACTAGCCCATCAAAAGCATTCAACAGATATTTGATGGTTGAACAAACAAATGAATGAATGACAGGGAACTGAAACAAAATAAAACTATTCTGAAAAATACAGTTTGGAATCTTAAGGATGTAATTTCGGTTTCATTGAAGTTCTGTATTGTTTTCTTCACTAAACAAGAATTATATGGTCTGCTAATAAATAATTCACTTCTAAACCCTAAAGGTCTTTGACATTCAAACTTATTCTCAAGAGAAGAATGCTCTAGGGCAGGGGTTCCCAAACCCTGGGCCGGTCCGAGGACTGTTAGGAACCGGGCCACACAGCAGGAGGTGGGGGGGGTGCGAGCAAGCGAAGCTTCATCTGCCGCTCCCCATCGCTCCCCATCGCTCGCGTTACCGCCTGAACCATCCCCCCCTTCCCCCCGTGGAAAAATTTCTTCCACGAAACCAGTCCCTGGTGCCAAAAAAGGTTGGGGACCGCTGCTCCAGGGCATGCTGAACTTTATTCTGGGCATTCCACTGCTGGCTGTCCACTTAGGGCATCCTAGTTGACATCTTGTTTCAATTTTCAGACTTTTCATGGTGAAAAATTGATACCGTGTCACCCATGCTTTTCTTCAATCAAATCTAACAAGTCTACCTGAAATTTATTAAAATGCCATTCAGAGGATCCAAGAAGGAGTAAAGATAGAAAAGGCAAAAGGAAAAAAATCCCTATAGTCTATAATATAAACCATGTAGAGATATTGTTTTGACTAACAAATTAAAATGCTTTGAAAACTTACGAAGCACCATGTAAACATCCCAGTTCATATAGGACGTGCAAGCTCAATGGGACTAAACTAAATTCACAAGAAAAAATAAGACTGAGAATCCACCTAATAAACTAGGCACGAAGCATTGTTAAAATGGGTGACCTATTCCCTCAATGGAATATCAGACTTGACTGTTCTCATTTCCATCACTTTCCAATGCTGCAGAGCCAACTTTTCTTACCCACCTGGTTTCCTTAGGGGCAGGATGCTTCAGGCGAGAGATTTGTGACTTGTGAACAATACTTGCAACACCATTGACTAAAAGAAGCATAAAAACTATTATGTGCCCCCTGGAATTTGGCATAACAATGCTCTAAGGCAAGCATGAGTCTTGAGGAATTAAAGGTTGAAAAATGAAAACTGCAATGATATGTGAGTACATAACCTGTAGCTACCCATAGCAGAATTTCAAGATCCATCATTGACAGTGTTCTTTGGGGTTAAGGAACAGAGAAATCATAACCATGATATGTTTAGTTAAAACATACAGATTTTTAAAGTAACTTTAAAAGAGGAAGATGTGAAAGAAAGGGAGAGGTAGAAAGGGGAACAATTTTTAAGAAGAAATTAAAATGTGGTACCATGTCTATGACAAATATTACCAGTGTTCAGAGAAAGAAATAAAATCTGTGGAATTTTGGGGATACCATTCATGAAAAACAATTTTTCAACTGCATAAAAGGCTATATTTTAATGGCAGAAAAATATTTCTATTGCTTTTCTTTAAAAACTTTAGATTTGATTCAATGTCTATTTTTTAAACAAGTATAATCCGTCCAAAAATATTTGTGGCAAAACATTTGACAATCTGTTTCCCCCTCTATAGAACGAGATGTTTAACTTAGAATATCTCTAGGGTCCCTTTTAATCTAATATTCTATATTTTGCTTTTTGAATGGTGAAATCAATAAATATATACTCTTTCACTAAAAATTATTTTAGCACTTATTTATATGCTGGCCACTATGCCATCACTGGAAATGTAGTAGGGAACATGAAAAATGACTCTTCACTCACCAAGTTTATTGTCAATTGGAGAAATCAAGGTTGGGGTACTCCTTGCTATAAAAAATCATCTCCACAAAATTGATGAAAACGTAGCTGTTGACAGAGGCACCGCTTCTATGTGAGACAGAGAAGCTCTGTTTTGTTGTTATTGCTAAAATATCAAGGTTTTTCCCCATTACTTTGCAAAACAAACAAGATCTAATTCAGGACACTTCAATGAGGTTCTTTTTCTTTTTTTTTTTTTTAAAAGATTTTCAAGCCACTCATTTCTTTTTGTTTTCTTTTTTTCCCATTTATTTATATATTTATTTGGCCACAATGCGCGGCATGTGGGATTTAGTTCTCCAACCAGGCATCAAACCCGCGCCCTCTGCATTGGGAAAGTCCCCAGTGAGGTTCTAAATTCTCCGAAATTAGATAGCTGTCTGTTGCTCCCAGGATGCTGGATTGGTACTGAAATAGCATCTCTTGAATAAAACATTCCAAATGGAAGCGTGAGGGTCCACACTAGTCGTTATCATTTTCTAGGCCTTTTACCAAAATAACAAATGACTGATCATATAGGGGGAAAGGGAATGAAGTTCTTTTTTTAAAAATTTAATTTAATTTATTTTTTATACAGCAGGTTCTTATTAGTTATCCATTTTATACATATTAATGTATACATATCAATCCCAATCCCCCAATTCATCCCACCACCCCCACCCCCACCACCCCTGCCGCTTTCCCCCCTTGGTGTCCATACGTTTGTTCTCTACATCTGTGTCTCAATTTCTGCCCTGCAAACTGGTTCAACTGTACCATTTTTCTAGGTTCCACATATATGTGTTAATATGATTTTTTTTTTCTCTTTCTGACTTACTTCACTCTGTGTGACAGTCTCAAGATCCATCCACGTCTCTACAAATGACCCAATTTCATTCCTTTTAATGACTGAGTAATATTCCATTGTATATATGTACCACATCTTCTTTATCCGTTCGTCTGTCAATGGGCATTTAGGTTGCTTCCATGACTTGGCTATTGTAAATAGTGCTGCACTGAACATTGGGGTTCATGTGCCTTTTTGAATTATGGTTTTCTCTGGGTATATGCCCAGTAGTGGGATTGCTGGGTCATATGGTAATTCTAGTTTTAGTTTTTTAAGGAACCTCCATACTGTTCTCCATAGTGGCTGTATCAATTTACATCCCTTTTCTCTACACCCTCTCCAGCATTTGTTCTTTGTATATTTTCTGGTGATTCCCATTCTAACTGGTGTCAGGTGATACCACATTGTAGTTTTGATTAGTTTCTCTAAAAATTAGTGATGTTGAGCAGCTTTTCATGTGCTTCTTGGCCATCTGTATGTCTTCTTTGGAGAAATGTCTATTTAGGTCTTCTGCCCATTTTTTGATTGCGTTGTTTGTTTTTTTAATATTGAGCTGCATGAGCTGTTTATTTTGGAGATTAATCCTTTGTCTGTCAATTCATTAGCAAATATTTTCTCCCATTCTGAGGGTTGTCTTTTCGTCTTGTTTGTAGCTTCCTTTGCTTTGCAACAGCTTTGAAGTTTCATTATGTCCCATTTGTTTATTTTTGTTTTTATTTCCATTACTCTAGTAAGTGGGTCCAAAAAGATCTGGCTGTGATTTATGTCAGAGTGTTTTTCCTGTTTTCCTCTAAGAGTTTTATAGTGTCTGGTCTTACATTTAGGTCTCTAATCCATTTTGAGTTTATTTTTGTGTATTGTGTTAGGGAGTGCTCTAATTTCATTCTTTTACATGTAGCTGTCCAGTTTTCCCAGCACCACTTATTGAAGAGACAGTCTTTTCTCCATTGTATGTTCTTGCCTCCTTTGTCGTAAATTAGGTGACCATATGTGCGTGGGTTTATCTCTGGGCTTTCTATCCTGTTCCATTGATGTCTATTTCTGTTTTTGTGCCAGTACCACATTGCCTTGATTACTGTACCTTTGTAGTATAGTCTGAAGTCAGGTAGTCTGATTCCTCCAGCTCCGTTTTTTTCCCTCAAGACTGCTTTGGCTATTCGGCGTCTTTTGTGTCTCCAAACAAATTTTCAGATTTTTTGTTCTAGTTCTGTAAAAAGTTGCCACTGGTAATGTAATAGGGATTGCACTGAATCTGTAGATTGCTTGGGTAGTATAGTCATATTCACAATATTGATTCTCCCAATCAAAGAACATGGCATATCTCTCCATCTGTTTGTGCCATCTTTGATTTCTTTCATCAGTGTCTTATAGTTTTCTGCATACAGGTCTTTTGCCTCCCTAGGTAGGTTTATTCTTAGGTATTTTATTCTTTTTGTTGCAGTGGTAAATGGGAGTGTTTCCTTAATTTCTCTTTCAGATTTTTCATCATTAGTGTATAGGAATGCAAGAGATTTCTGTGCATTAATTTTGTATCCTGCAACTTTACCAAATTCATTGATTAGCTCTAGTTGTTTTCTGGTGGTATCTTTAGGATGCTCTATGTATAGTCTCATGTCATCTGCAAACAGTGACAGTTTTACTTCTTCTTTTCCAATTTGTATTCCTTTTATTTCTTTTTCCTCTGATTGCCAAGGCTAGGACTTCCAAAACTATGTTGAATAATAGTGGTGAGAGTGGACATCCTTGTCTTGTTCCTTCTAGGTATTTTTTTATATATAAATTTATTTATTTTTGGCTGTGTTGGGTCTTTGTTTCTGTGCGAGGGCCTTCTCCAGTTGCAGCGAGTGGGGGCCACTCTTCATCGTGGTGCACGGACCTCTCACTGTCGCTGCCTCTCCTGTTGCGGAGCACAGGCTCCAGACGTGCAGGCTCAGTAGTTGTGACACACAGGCTTAGTTGCTCCGCGGCATGTGAGATCTTCCCAGACCAGGGCTCGAACCTGTGTCCCCTGCATTGGCAGGTGGATTCCCAACCACTGTGCCATCAGGGAAGCCCTCCTTCTAGGTATTTTTGATTTTCTCTTTGATTTCTTCAGTTATCTCTTGTTTATTTAGTAGCATACTGTTTAGTCTCCATGTGTTTGTGTTTTTTATGCTTTTTTCCCTACAATTGTTTTTTAATCTTATAGCATTGTGGTTGGAAAAGATGCTTGATATGATTTCAATTTTCTTAAATTTACTGAGGCTTAATTTGTGACCCAGGATGTGATCTATCCTGGAGAATGTTCTGTGTGCACTTGAGAAGAAAGTTAATCTGCTGTTTTTGGATGGAATGTCCTATAAATATCAATTAAATCTATCTGATCTATTGTGTCATTTAAAGCTTGTGTTTCCTTATTAATTTTCTGTCTGGATGATCTGTCCATTGGTGTAAGTGGGGTGTTAAAGTTCCCTACTATTATTGTGTTACTGTCAATTTTCCCTTTTATGGTTATTAGCATTTGCTTTATGTATTGAGGTGCTCCTATGTTGGGTGCATAAATACTTATAATTGTTATATCTTCTTCTTGGATTGATTCCTTGATCATTATGTAGTGTCCTTCCTTGTCTCTTGTAACGATCTTTATTTTAAAGTCTATTTTATCTGATATGAGTATTGCTACTCCAGTTTTCTTTTGATTTCCATTTGCATGGAATATCTTTTTCCATCCTCTCACTTTCAGTCTGTATGTGTCCCTAGTTCTGAAGTCAGTCTGTTGTAGACAGCATATATATGGGTCTTGTTTTTGTATCCATTCAGCGAGCCTGTGCCTTTTGGTTGGAGCATTTAATCCATTCATGTTTAAGGTAATTATCGATATGTATGTTCCTATGACCATTTTCTTAATTTTTATGGGTTTATTTTTGTAGGTCCTTTTCTTCTCTTGTGTTTCCCACTTAGAGAAGTTCCTTTAGCATTTGTTGTAGAGCTGATTTGGTGGTGCTGAATTCTGTTAGCTTTTGATAGTCTGTAAAGCTTTTGATTTCTCTGTTGAATCTGAATGAGATCCTTGCCGGGGAGAGTAATCTTGGTTGTAGTTCTTCCCTATCATCACTTTAAAAATATTGTAGCACTCCCTTTTGGCTTGTAGAGTTTCTGCTGAGAAATCAGCTGTTAACGTTATGGGAGTTCCCTTGTATATTATTTGTCATTTTTCCCTTGCTACTTTCAGTAATTTTTCTTTGTATTTAATTTTTTCCAATTTGATTGCTATGTGTCTTGGCATGTTTCTCCTTGGATTTATCCTGTATGGGACTCGCTGTGCTTCCTGGACTTGGGTGGCTATTTCCTTTCCCATGTTAGGGAAGTTTTTGACTATAATCTCTTCAAATATTTTCTCAGGTCCTTTCTCTCTCTCTTATCCTTCTGCGACCCCTATAATGCGAATGTTGTTGCATTTAATGTTGTCCCAGACGTCTCTTAGGCTTTCTTCATTTTTTTTCATTCTTTTTTCTTTATTCTGTTCTGCAGCAGTGAATTCCACCGTTCTGTCTTCCAGGTCACTTATCCATTCTTCTGCCTCAGGTATTCTGCTATTGATTCCTTCTAGTATATTTTTCATTTCAGTTATTGTATTGCTCATCTCTGTTTGTTTGTTCTTTAATTTTTCTAGGTGTTTTTTCTTTAATTCTTCTAGGTCTGTGTTAAACATTTCTTGCATCTCCTCAGTCTTTGCCTCCATTCTTTTTCTGAGGTCCTGGATCGTCTTCACTCTCATTATTCTGAATTCTTTTTCTGGAAGGTTGCCTATCTCCACTTCATTTAGTTGTTTTTCTGGGGTTTTATCTTGTTCCTTCATCTGGTACTAAGTCCTCTACCTTTTCATTTTGTCTATCTTTCTGTGAATGTGGTTTCCCTTCCACAGGCTGCAGAATTGTAGTTCTTCTTGCTTCTGCTGTCTGCCCTCTGGTGGATGAGGCTATCTCGGGAATGAAGCTCTGAACTGGGCACACACTTCCCTTTAATCTCTGCAACAGCTCTGCAAGGAAAATAAGTAACATTAGCCTTTCTTTTTAGATGAGAAAAGAAGCTGAGAAACTGAAGTAATTCCATTAGAATCATGTTGCTAGAAAGTAGTGAAATGGATTAAAACCCTAGTTTGTTTGGTTCCAAATAACCATGTTCTTTCCACTACGCAGTGCTTCCTCCAGTAATGGAAGGCTTTGAAGCCATGTTTACCAGTCCATCCTGTGGAACACTAATGAGGCAAAATGTTCCACAATCATAAATGGATTCATGCCATGGTCAAGTAACTTTGAGAAATGCCAAGCATATTAAAGACAGTGAAGTATTACGTAAAAGAAATGTTTAATTTCATTTAGTCCCCTTTCCCCCAAACTCATCTGATTACAAAACACAGATTTTTTTCCATTTTAACAGTTATTAACATCTCTGGAAAGTAAAACAATTCGGCATATGCTCAAATGACTGAAAAGAGGAAAAAGGAATTAATAAGAGCTTTAAAGTGGAAATTTGGTTTACAAAGCAATTGAAATAAAAAACTAGCAATTATGAGGGAAGCATTAAAAAAGTATAAGACACAGTCTGCTCTCATTGTAGCTGGGAGATGGGGATGCTGGGAGATGGGGATGCTGGGTGGGTGGAGGGAGTCTGAGGCAAAAGGGGAAACAGACATAAAATAATATGCACAGCATATATTCTGTGTGAGTTCTTAGTGATTAATATGGGCTGAATTTGAGAAGATTTGTGAGAGAAAAGAGACTTGAGCTGCACCGTTTTCAGTGGAAGACACTGAAAAGGAGAAACATGTTTGGAGGAAAGTGAAGAAAAGATTCTCAGAAACTACATAAGGTAATAAAATAGGACAAGTAGTGTTGGTCCAGATTATAGACAATCATACAGAAACCATACCAGCATTCTGTCATAATTATGCAAAGAAAGATTAAAATCTGAAAGATCATTTTAGAAAGTCAATTAATCTGGATAATAAGTATGATGAGACAGATTTTTGAATTTTACAACTGGCAGGACAACTGGCAGCAAAGTTAACAAATGTTTGTCTGACGAATCCATTGAACCTCTAATCCAGCCATTCTTGCTCTCTAAATCTGATAACTGAAGCCCAGAGAGGTCACTTGATTTTCCTAATGTCACACAGCTCATTAGCAGCACACCTGAGTTGAGAACTCAGGTCTTCAGACTACCGAGAAGTACAGCACCCAAGAATTGGGCATAAAATGATGCCAAGGAAAGGAAGTGTAGAATGGGGAGCAAAGCAAGCACATGAATTAGCACATCTGACTGCAGAGTAGCTTCTGTTTGAAGAAGTCTAAAATAATTAAGACATACAACCAAAAACCTTTTTAAAAAAATTTATAAATTTATTTATTTTTGGCTGTGTTGGGTCTCTGTTGTTGCTTGTGGGCTTTCTCTAGTTGTGGCAAGCAGGAGCTACTCTTTTTTTTTTTTTTTTTTTTTTTTTTGCGGTATACGGGCCTCTCACTGTTGTGGCCTCTCCCGTTACAGAGCACAGGCTCCCTGTGGACGCTCAGGCTCAGCGGCCATGGCTCACGGGCCCAGCCGCTCCGCGGCATGTGGGATCTTCCCGGACCTGGGCACGAACCCACGTCCCCTGCATCGGCAGGCGAACTCTCAACCACTGCGCCACCAGGGAAGCCCAGGAGCTACTCTTAGTTGCAATGCAGGAGCTTCTCATTTTGGTGGCTTCTCTTGTTGCAGAGCACAGGCTCTAGGTGTGCCGGCTTCAGTAGTTGTGGCACGTGGGCTCAGTAGTTGTTGCTGGCGGGCTCTAGAGAGCGGGCTCAGCAGTTGTGGTGCACGGACTTAGTTGCTCCGTGGGATCTTCCCGTGTCTCCTGCACTGGCAGGTGGATTCTTAACCACTGCACCACCAAGGAAGTCCCCAAAAACCTCTTTTAACTCCTTCTCCACCACAACTTAGCCCAGTACCTTTTGCAAACAAATGTCACGTTCAGAGGTTGCTGTCAATAAAGGAACAAAAATTATGGAGAAAAGGATATTACATTTCTAAAACATACGGGAAAGGGTAACAGAAGAGAATAAACTTTCCTGATTAAAAAAAAACGTGGCCTGCTAGAATCCTACCTCTACCTCCCATTATAATTCTTTTATTTGGAATTTACTATTGTGGATATATTCCACACGTTTGAAGAGTGTGTGGTGCTGGGACTTACTTCAAAGATACTAACAACAAATGAAAGAAATTCCACTATGAAACCCCAGGGTGACCAAACATGCAACACTGACTTGGGGTAAAATTTTGACTTAGAAGATTAGACTAGACCTCGTGAACATCTCTGGCCACGAAAGCACGCTCGGATGTTTAAAAATACAGAGAGGGAAAGAAGCGTTTTCCCAAAAGTCAGGCGCCCACTTTTGGCACGGAAAGCCGGAGCAGGGAGAAAGAAAAACACCGAAGGCAAAGATTATCATTCTGCCGCCGGCAAGCGGATCCAGAAGATAACGCGGCGACTCTCCCGTCACATTAGACACCCAGCGGGATCGCTACGCGAGCGCTACTTCGGGTACAGACTACCACTCCCGACTCCGCGCTGAGCCCAAGGGCTGGGCGACCAGAGCGGTTTAACGCGCAAGGCATTGTGGGGTTCGTAGTCGTTCTTCCCTTCAGCTCTTTGGAGGTGGGGAGATCCAATTTTACAAAAAAACCCTGCCCTTCCCCACCCTGTTTCCCTTTCCTCTCTTTCCCTCCCCCACCTTTTTTCGCAGAGAGTTTGAAATTCCCGCAGAGCCGGCGCCCAAGGCCGGAACACTCGCGAGAACTCAGGTCCCAGTGCCGCGATCTCCTTGCCGTCTCACACTTCTCTCCGCCCTTCCCCGCCCCTCCCCTCCCCTCCTGGTTGTTTGGGACTGTGTGTCGGCCGGGTGGTAATGCGCAAAGACGGGTCATCGCTGCGCGAGCGGAAGAGACAGAGTCGCGTGGGGAAGGCACCCGGGGCCGCGGCGCAGGCAACGGCTGCGTTTTAGTCGCTGAGCGGTCGGCAGGCCTGTTGCCGGCGAAGGCGCTCGCGGGGGTTGTGCGGAGGTGTGCGCGCCCTGCCGGTGTGCGCGCGCTGCCGGTGGCGGCTGTGTCTCTTGGGAGATGCTGTGACGGACCCGCGCGGGAGGAGCTCGCGCCCAGCCTCGCGCCCCCGTGGACTCGGCGGCCGCGGCCGCTCGGTCACCCGCCCTTCTCAGGTAGTGGGAAGGGAAGGAGGAGGTTGGGCCGGGACGGTGGAGGGCTGGTCGGCGCGGCCTGGGCCCGGAGCGGCGGCCCGGCTTCTCTCGCCGCGCCTGGCCCGCCGGGCCCTCCGCGCGCCGGGCCTAGGCCGGACTTGTGGCCGCTCAGCGAGCAGCGGCGGCCCGGCTCGCGGAGCGGCCTGACTCGCGGAGCGGCCCGACTCGCGGAGCTGGCCCGAGGGGGCGAATGCGGGCGTTGGCGGTTGTGGCAAGCTCCAGGGCTCTGGGAGTTTGTTATATAACCTCGGCGGAGCGGCGGCACATGGCGGCGTAGAGGCGCCTCGGGGTCCAACCCCCGCGCCTAACGCGCCGGCAGCCGGGTGCTCACGCTCTCCCGGCGGCCTGGACCGCGGCGCCTCTAACCTACTGTTCTTTGGTGCGGTTGAGACCTTGGCGGGCCTCCCTCCGGGGGAACCTGCTCGTACTTTGAGTCTGTCTTAACATTGGTGTGTGGTCCCCATGCTCCTGGGCCTGGCTGGGATGAGTCCCGGGCGGAGAAGTTTGCCTCGTGATTTGAAAAGTGCAGTGAATTGGTTCGATAAAGGAGATTTAAAATAACTATACATCTTGGAGTGGGTATTAATTTGCCTTGCTTGTGCCACCTGGAAACTTGAGGACGATTACTTTTGTTACTCGTGGACTGGGGGGGCGTCGTGGACTGGGGGGGCGTGGGGAGGTTAATTTGTTCTCAAAGCCAACGAGGTTCAAACTGGCCGTTATTATCTTTTTTCAAATGGGCAGTTTGAGAAGATACTTGATAAGAACCTGGGTCCTTGAGGATAAAATATAGGTCTCTTGGAAACTCTAAACTTGAGTGTATTCTTAAAATATCCTAAAGAGCCAGTAGATGTTAAGGACTTTTCTTTAGTGAGCTTTCATTGATTAAGTCTGTAAGGAGAGAAGAAATTAGGGTAGGTTTACTTATTTGGGAGGATTTGACTAGGGATGACAAGCCCAGCTCAAGTTAATGTTTGAGGCATGCTCTGAGTGTGTTAAGCGCTAGGGAAAGTCTACATTCTCCCCGTACTGTAATTTTTGATTCTAATTTTTCAATAACCTAGTGCCAGAATGTCACCGATTCGCAGAACAGCAATAATTACCAAAAAAATTCTTTTTTAAAGATTGTTATACAGCAGTTTTGGGATGGACGCATCTCGATTTAAGAGGACACAGAACATTGTTTCTTTCCTAACCATAAAAATTTTCCGGAGATTTTTCGTTTTCTTCTTCAGATTGAAGTCTCATTTCCCTAGGTTAGGTCAGCGGTCTCTACAGTAAATCTTGTCAGCTGTCCACCCTCAACTGTTCACGAATTTATGCTTCGGCTCTTCCAGAATCATCACCAATCCTGGGCCCATTTTCTTGAAGATGTACTTTAATGTTCCTTTGCTCCTGTCCTTCAGCCTGGAGTGCCATCGCTGCCTTTTTCAAGTTTTCAGCTTTCAAATCCTCCTTAGCCTTAAATGCCATCTTTTCTATACACTCTTTCATTTCTCTTTATCCCAGTTCTTTCCTGGGGTCTCACAGAATATACACCTTTATTGTAGCATTTATTTTCATGGTTGATTATGTATCTCCTAGAATGTAAACTCCTTGAGATCAGGAAGTAGGTCATCTTTCTGCCCTTGCATTCCCTTCCCAACGCAATGTTTTAAAAGTAGTTCGTGATTGGTAACTGTTTGAATTAAGTTTGAAAGAACAACTGCTAAAAGGCTGGACGTTTTTGGGTCCACAGCTAGTTTACATTTATATCATAATTCTTAGTGTTTTTTTTTTTTAAGTCAAAATGCATACAAAATGTTTTGTAGAAATGTTCGCTCAGTATATGGTGCATTATAATTATTGAACAACTAGATTAAAGTTTTACTTTCTGTTGTGGAGTTTAGCAGCCTTCTAGGATGTGTGTATTTCACACAACTGATTTTTCGTATTGTGTCAATATCTTTCCTAGTACTTTTGCAAATTTTGCTTTGCTTCTTAATATTGAAGCAATATATACTTAAAAATAAGTGGGATCCAATATTAAGCTTTTTTTTTTAAGAATCAATTTAATTAATTAATTTATTTTTGGTTGCATTGGGTCTTTGTTGCTGCGTGCGGGCTTTCTCTGGTTGTGGTGAGCGGGAGGCTACTCTTCGTTGTGGTGCGCGGGCTTCTTATTGTGGCTTCTTGTTGCGGAGCACGAGCTCTGGGCGTGTGGGCTTCAGTAGTTGTGGCGCGCGGGCTCTAGGGTGCACGCTCCGTAGTTGTGGCGCACAGGCTTAGCTGCCCCGTGGCATGTGGGATCTTCCCGGGCCAGGGCTCGAACCCTTGTCCCCTGCCTTGGCAGGCGGATTCTTAACCACTGCGCCACCAGGGAAGTCCCTGAGCTTTCTCTTTTTAATACACTTTATTTTTTAGAGCAGTTTTAAGTTCACAGCAAAATTGAGTGGCAGGCACAGAGATTTCCAGTATACGTTTTCTCTGCTCCTATTCATGCATAACTTCTCCCATTATCAACATCCCCTACTAGACTGGAACATTTGTTGCAATTGATGAACCTGCACTGACACATCCTCACCCAAAGTCCATAGTTTACTATTCATTCTTGGTGTTGCACATTCTATGGATTTGGGTCAATGTCTAATGGCATGTATCCACCATTATGATATGATTCAGAGTAGTTTCACCACCCTAGAAATCCTCTGTGCTCCCCTCTCCATCCCTCCCTCTCTACTGATTCCTGGCAATCACTGATCTTTTTGTCTCCATAGTTTTACCTTTTTCAGAATTGTCTTATAGTTGGAATTATGCACTATGTCGCTTTTTCAGATTGGCTTCTTTCACTTTGCAATACGCATTTAAGTTTCTTCCACGTCTTTTCTTGGCTTGTAACTCTTTACAGCACTACATAATATTCCATTGTTTGGATGTACCACTGTTTATCAGTTCACCTGCTGAAGGACATCTTGGTTGATTCCAGGTTTTGACGATTATTAATAAAACTGTTAAAAATATCCATGTGCAGGTGATCACCAAGTCATATGGTAAGAATATGTTTAGTTTTGTAAGAAACTGCCCAACTGTCTTCCAAAGTGGCTGTACCATTTTGCATTCCCAGCATCAGTGAATGAGAGTTCCTGTTACTCCACATTCTCACCACCATTTGGTTGTTGTCAGCGTCCGGATTTTGGCCATTCTAGTAAGTGTGTAGTGGTAGGTCATTGTCTGAATTTGCATTTTCCTGATGACATAAGATGTGGAGCATCTTTTCATGTGCTTATTTGCCATCTGTATATCTTCTTTATTGAGGTGTCTGTTAGGTCTTTGGCCATTTTTTAATTGGGTTGTTTGTTTTCTTGTTGGGTTTTAAGAATATTGAGTTTTTAAAAATTGATGATATTTATTGTTCAACATGTCTTTTCCTGTCCCTGCTAGTATCTTGCTATCCTAATTTATGACATGTTTAGGACCTGTTAGTTGCAAGGCATTGTGACCCTCTGGAATTCACAGGAATAAGGTATGATTTTTGTCTTTTAGGAATTCATAGTATTGTGGGGAAGACCGGCAAATACAAATAACGGATTTCAAAAATTATTTTTAGGATTGCTAACATAAATGTGGAAAGGAGTGAGCTCAGAGATGAGATTAAATAGGAAAAGGATTGATCTACCCAGACCACACTGGGAATCTGGTCCTTAAATGGGGCTTTGGCAGAAGGAGGTACAGGAGGGAACAGCATAAATAAAAGAATGAATACGCGAGGCAGTAGCAAACTGATGAAGGAAGGGACGTGGGGAGACAAACGTTGTAAAGATAGTCTGAGACTGCCAGATTGTGGAGGGCCTTGATTACCTGTGGCTGAAGATGTCAGGTTTTATATTCAGTAGGGGAGTCATTGAAGGTTTTTGTGAAGGGAGTGAAAATCCATCTGTGCTTTATAAAGACAGTGGACAATATTTTCATTGAAATTAGGCACAGTTTTCTTGCTCTGCCTATCTAGACCTTGGAAGGATTTGAAACTTTGTAAATTACTTTTTAGAGTTTGCCAATACTGGCATGTCAGGCTAGGACTGTACTTAATTTTGTACAGTACTGGCCATAGCTGCTTAATGTATTTTCGTGAAGACGTATATATAGATATGTCTTTATATAAGATGTTCTTTCTAATATAATATTTAGAAGTTCTCTTCATTGGGCTTAAAATGTTAAAATTCACACTGTAAATATGGGATTTGAAAGGTCTGGAAACCAGAAGCCAATTTTTGCCCTATAGATTCAAAGGCTAACTTCTAAATTTGGAAAACTTTTTCTTTCACTCACTGAACCTTTTTTTGAACTCCTGTGTGTCAGAATTGACCCCTTTATTGTTATGAAATGACCCTCTTTATCCCTGGTAATATTCTTTGCTCTGAATTCTACTTTTAAAAATAATTAATTAATTAATTAGACTGTGTCAGGTCTTAACTGTGGCATGCAGGATCTTTGTGCGGCATGCGGGATCCTTCATTGTGGTGCTTGGGCCCTCTAGTTGTGGTGCGTGGGCACCAGAGCGTGTGGGCTCAGTAGTTGCAGCACTTGGGCTCTCTAGTTGTGGTGAGTGGGCTCTAGAGCGCATGGGTTCAGCAGTTGCAGCACACGGGCTTAGTTGCCCTGTGGCATGTGGGATCTTAGTTCCCTGAGCAGGGATCAAACCCGCCTCCTCTGCATTGGAAGGCAGACTCTTAAACACTGGACCACCAGGGAAGTCCCGTGAATTCTACTTTGACATTAAGCTGCTTCTGCTTTTTTTTTATTGTTAGCATGATATATCTTCCATTATTTTACTTTTAACCTATCTAAGCTTTTTATTTAACTTTGTCTTGCTTTTTTATCCAGTCTGACTGATATTTGCTTTTTAATTAGAATGTTAAAGTCATTTTGTTAATGTAATTAGTGATGTAATATGGTTAGGTTTCAATCTACCATCTTCCTATTTTATTTGTCCTACTTGTTCTTTTTAAAATTTTTTATTTTATATTGGTGTATAGTTGATTAACAATGTTGTATTAGTTTCAGGTGTACAGCAAAGTGATTCAATAATACGTATACATGTATCTATTCTTTTTCAGATTCTTTTCCCATTTAGCCATTTGTTCTTTCTCTTTTTATACCATTTTTGGATTAACTTTTTTTATGTTGATATTTTATTTTTCATTGGCTTATTATATCTGTGTGTGTGTGTTTAATGTTTATTTTAAGGTTTCTAGTGTCCATCTTTAAATTACCATAGTCTATTTTCAAACCACATAGCATTTCATGTATAGTGTAAGAACCTTGTAACAATATGCTTCTATTTCTCCTCTCTAGGCCTTTGTGCCATTGTGTCATTTGTTTTCCTTGTAAATATGTTATAAACTCCTCAGTGTATTGCTGTCACTTTTGCTTCGAATAAACAATTGTCTTTTAAAGAGATTAAAAATAAGAAAAAAAAGTGTTTTGACCTTTTTTGGAGGTCTGTATTCTTTTACGCAGATCCAGATATCCATCTGGTATCATTTTGCTTCTGCCTGAAGGAATTCTTAAACATTCCTTGTAGTGCAGATCTACTGGTGACTATCTTTTCAGTTCTCCTGTGTCTGAAGTGTCTTTCTTTTGCCTTCATTTTTTTAAAATTTATTTTTTAAAATATTTATTAATTAATTTATTTTTTGGCTGCGCACGGGCTTTCTCTAGTTGTGGCAAGTGGGGGCTACTCTTCGTTGCGGTGCGCAGGCTTCTCATTGTTGTGCCTTCTCTTGTTGCAGAGCATGGGCTCTAGGCACATGGGCTTCAGTAGTTGTGGCACGCAGGCTCAGTGGTTGTGGCTCGCAGGCTCAGTAGTTGTGGCACATGGGCTTAGTTGCTCCATGGCATGTGGGTTCTTCCCAGACCAGGGCTCAAACCTGTGTCCCCTGCATTGGCAGGTGGATTCTTAACAACTACACCACCAGGGAAGCCCTGCCTTCATTTTAAAAGGATATTTTCACTGGATATAGAATTATAGGTTGACAGCTTGCTTTCTTTCAGAACTTAAAATACATTGTTCCACTTTTCTGGCTTGCATTGTTTTCAGTGAGATGTCTCCTGTAATTCTTTGTTGCTCTGCAGTGTGCTACTTTAAGATTTTCTGTTTGTCCCTTGATTAGGATGTATTAATATTTTGGTGGAGTTTCTTCATGTTTCTCATGCTTGAAGTTTACTGACCTTTTTGATTTATGAGTTTGTAGTTTTCATCAAATTTAGGAATAATTTGGCCATTAGTTTTCCAGATGTTTCTGTCCTCTTCTTTTGGAGATTCCTATTACACATATTAGGTCACTTGAGGTTGCCTCATAGCTCAGTGATGCTCTCTTCTTTTGCTCCTCACCCCAGCCTTTTTTCTTTCTGTTCTTCATTTTATTTAGATAGTTCCTACTGTGGGTGTTTAAGTTAACTAATATTTTCTGTGTCTAATCTATTAATCCCATCCAATGTATTTCTCATCTCTGCACATTTAATTTAGACATTTTTATATCTTCCAAGTCTTTCCTTAACGTGTTCATGCTTTCCTCTATCTTGTTGGACTTAGGGACTATAGCTAGAATAACTGATTTACTGTTCTCATCTAATAATTCTAACTTCTGTGTGATTTCTAGGTCCGTTTCTATTTGTTGTTTTCTCCCCTTATTATGGGTCACATTTTCCTGCTTTTTGCAGGCCTGACAGTTTTTGATTGGATGCCAGACATGGTGAATTTTACTTTCTTGAGTACTGAATATTTTTGCAATCATTTGTATATTCTTGAGCTTTGTATTGGGATGCAGCTAAGTTTCTTGGAAACAGTTTGATTCTTTTGAGGCTTGCTTTTTGAGCTTTAGACCAGAGCAGCCTTTAGACAAGGGCTAATTTTTCTCCCCACTCCTGAAGCAGTCAGTACCTTTCTGAGTACTCGACTCATTGCCCATGTATTAGGCTTTTTTTCACTCTGGAGCTATACCTAGGCATGCATACACTTTGGGGATTGTTTCTCCTCTGCTTTTCCAATGATTTATTTCTTGGCTTCTGGTAATTTCCTTACATGCTTATATTAACCATGTGAAGATTCAGGAGAACCCACTGCAAATCTCCAGAGCTCTTTGTATGACCCTTTGTACTGCAGTACTCTGTCCTTTGAATTCTAGCTACCTTTGGAATTCTCAACTCTGTCTTCTCAACTCAAGGCGACCCTTGGGCTCTCTGTGGGTTCCCTTTCTCTGCTCTGTGTTCTGGATACACGCTATACACAGTAACCTGGGACAGTCCTAGAAGTCATCTTGTTTGTTTTTCTTTTCTTAGGGACCACTGTCCTGTGCTACCTATTGTCTGGTGTCTGAACAACTTGTTTTCACATATTTCGTTTCTTTTTTTAGGTGGGAGAATATATTGGGAATGGAAATTACAATTCTCTTTTTAAATATTGCGACTGTTTGAGCCACTACTTCCACGTCGTAATCTTTGTTTTACATTAAAAAGAGCATAACAGAAAACACATCCAGCCTGAGAAATGGAACATTTATTATATTTCTTTTTCAAAAAATTGATTATTGTGCACCTTTCAGATGAATTTTAGAATCACTTTGTGGAAGTCATCTCATAATTCTGTTGGTTGATTGATTTGCATTGATCATGGAACTTTTTTACCTAATGTCCATGAACACTCCAGTGACTATACTTTGGGAAAAGCTACCCAAAGTGTACGGAATTTTGGAGGTTTTAGCTTTAGAGAAATGATTTGGGTTTTAAGTTTAATAGGAAAAATGTGTTAACTTCAGTTTACCATTACACTGTTCTTTTAAATCAAGACTAGAGAAGGCCATCAGAGGTGAAACCAACATAATAACAATGTGATTGTGGCCTTTCCTACCTAAATTTGTGTAAAATTTTCTTTGGTACTAAAATACTTAGGAGAGGGATACAATCACTTTATGAAAACATAATGCTTTCAGCATCTAAAGCTTGAGCCTAGCACCGTCATGTATATATAAGATGTTAATATAATTGTAAGAGGCTAAAGGTCATTACTTCTCACTGACTATATGTTATAGTAGTGATAGTCTAATTACTTTATATTTGATTATACTTTTAGATCTGTTTTGGATTAAAAAAAACCTTACACTTTAACTAGGAAGTCTCAAACACAACTTTTTTTGAGTTTTTTGAGTTAATGGTGACATACATGTTTTTTGACGTAGTTGATCAGATTTTTGTCCAGAAAATAGCATTCAGAGCCTGGACAGAAAATTATAACTCATGTTTTTGAGTAACCTTTTCAAATCTATTTTTTCTTTTCACATACATTGGTAGTGAGAATAAGTACTTGCCAATTATAGAATGACCAGAAAGAACAGGAGACTGGAGATCAAAAGACCATTAGTCCAGGGCTTCCCTGGTGGCGCAGTGGTTGAGAGTCCGCCTGCCGATGCAGGGGACACGGGCTCGTGCCCCATCCCACGGCTGGGCCCGTGGGCCATGGCCGCTGAGCCTGTGCGTCCGGAGCCTGTGCTCCGCAACGGGAGAGGCCACAACAGTGAGAGGCCTGTGTACCGCAAAAAAAAAAAAAAAAAAAGACCATTAGTCTAGTTTTTGATAAAGGCTGAGTCACTAGGAAGAGAAATAATGGACTAGAAGGCAGAGGTGTTTTGTTTTGTTTTGTTTTGTTTTGTTTTTTTTGTAAAATGGGCAGTTTTTGGTGACCCCTTGTATTGCAGGGTAAGGGGAGGAAAAGGAAACCATTTATTCATGTAGTCAACCAATATTCTTTGCCCCCTCCAGGGTGGAAACTACTTGGATTAAAATAAGTAAGATCTAATCTGTCCCCTTAGAACTTTCTAGTTGGGTATGCAAAGAGGAAATTATAGAGTGCGATAAGTACCATCCATGATAGGGGAAGTACCAGGTTTATCAGGAGCAAATGAAATTGTAACTTAACCCGGGCAAGGAAAATTTTTTTTGAAGAATCATTGTTTTAACCAAGTCCTCAAAGTTTCTGGGTAGGTGATGGAATCATTAACTGAGAGAAGAAACAGAAGAAAAGGAACAAATCTGTAGAGAGGAGGGAGAAAGATTGTTTCATTTTGGAAATGTTGAATTTGAGGTGCAGTGGAAGCATCCACATAGAGAATGGTTAGTAGTGTCTGTTACTTTGGAAAAAATATGGTGTTGCTGTCGTACAGTATTTGAAGCCATGGAGTAGCAGGGATCTCTTTCTCCTGATGATCTGGTGTGATATGATAATGAGGTAAAGTTTTTTACCTGTAGGAAATAAAAATTCTAGAATTACCAAGTCAAAAGATTTGTCTGCATAAAATTAGGGCCTGGCAAATTATCTTCCAAAAAGGCTTTTGGGGTTTATGTTTCTGCAAGAGTGTATAAGCACATGTGTGTTTTCTCTATACCTTTAACAGTGATTGGCAAAAATGGTATCATGATTTAACATGGCATTTTGTTGATTGTTAGTGAATATTAGGTTGATTTGCACCTTCTTCCCATCTTAGATTATATAAATATCTCCTGTATTTTCAAAGTTTTTTGTTTTAGTTTTTTTTGTTTTTAAAAAGTTCTTTACTTAATTCAGTTTATAAAAATGAAAAACATTTAAAAAAATCCAAGCCATACCAAAAAAGTATAAAGAAAGGAACAAATCACCCCAAATTTGGGTCACACAAAAGTAAATAGTACTAATGTTTTGTATTTCAGACATCTCTGTAGTCAGATATATAGGTAGAAGATTTCATACAGAGACTAGTTTTATGAAATGCAATAGACTATAAATGTTATTTTTTAGAAAATTAATTTTATAAGAAAAAACTAAAATTAAAGAACAGGAATTATTAAGCTTATGATAATTCTTTTAACACATCAGTCATTTCTTTATAAAAGTGGTGTTTGGTTTTTTTTTTTGTTTTTTTTTTTTAAAGAAAGATCTGTTAAGAGTGGCTGTTAACTATTGTTTTGACATAGGTTTCAGTTTGATAGTATTGATTTTATTTTCTGAGAATGGCTTGGGCTGAGTGTTACAATTGTGTGTAGGCCCTGCTGGGGAACCATGTACCTAGTAAAATGACTTGTACTTGGTATCACTCTCCTGCCAGGGAGACTCCTTTGGATGTTAATGCCTTTCTCCCAATAAAGCAGCACAGTGCCCTGGAAGATGGCCCACTGATGAGGTTCAATGGTATGTAGTATGTAATGAGAGGCTTCTAGACCTGGAATTTTCCTAGGGCTATCTGTTCACTCTTTTAGTTCACTTCTTTCCAAACTGAAGGATATTAGAATTCTATGGATTTTTTGAACTCACCTTCTTTCTTCTGTATTGTTTCATGATGTACACATACACACACATATACTTTTATTCATTTTCTAGATATTAGGGGAGGAGTGTGTAGTATGTGTGTGGGTAATGTGTATAACTTTGCTCTACCAATGTGTAACTTCTTTCCTGGAACAAATTGTACTGGTAACATTAATTGAATAGTCCATACTTCTGCTCCGATTTGAAATACCCAAATATGCTTATATCATCTACTAAATTTTTGTGGTTCTGTGTCTAAATTATCTGTTTCATTGATCGATTTGTCCATTACTAGCATATTATTATCACAGTTTTAATTATTATAATGTATTGAATAATAATATGTTTTTATAATCTAATAAAGTAAATTATATTTTGTTTGGTTATTTTTAGTATTTTGTTTGGTTATTTTTAGTATTTTGCTATTAAGGAAACTTTCTACTAATATATACGTTCTTATGTATGCCTCTTCCTATATATATTTTCAACTTGGATATGTAACAAAGTCTAAGATAAGTCAAATGTCTCTTCATTCTCAAGACAACAAGAGAATTACAGATGCTTTATTTAAATCCAGTACTTGACCATTATTATTGTTGCTGTTATGTTGTCCATATTTTAGATTTTTCCATTTATTTACCAGTACTTTGGCATACCATTCTTTTGTGTCTCAGAAGTTGTGTCTGATCATTATTCTACTTGAAGCCTTCTTTTAGAATTCCCTTTAAGAGAGGATCTGTTTGTGCTAAACTCAGTTTTTGTCCAAAAATGCGTTTTCATATTTGTTTTTGAGGATAATTTCAGTGATATATAAACTGTATGTTGACAACTATTTTTGCTTAGAATTCTGAAGATATTCCAGACTTCTGACTTCCACTGTGTTGAAAAGTCATTTCTTTTCATTTGACCTAGGATTCACTGTTCTTCCTGATTTCAGAGAATTAGTTTGTCTCTACAAATCCGGGAAATATCTTTTAGAATATTGCCTCCTCCTTGCCATTCATGTTATATTTTGGGGGAATTCTGAATAAACGTATGTTAGATTTTCTCCCTGTATTGCCTGTAACTTTTAACTACTCATCTCTTTGTCTCTCTGCGCTACATTTTCTCTCTCCACTGCTTTTCTTATCTTTTGAGTTTGTTTTTATTGGCTTAAGTAGGTACAAAAGAATATTTGTAAGTTATGAAGAACCGTGATGCAAAGAATACCTATGTTCTCGCTACCAAGTTTTAGAAAAAGAAAATTACCATTACCTGGAGTCCCTTGTGTATTCTCCATTCCATTCCCCTTTCTCTCCTCTCATGGGTAGCTACTATTGTGGACTTTGTATTTATGGTTTCCTTTGTGTTATTCATACTATTGCTACATGTGTTTGTATTCTTAGGAAATATTTTTTTTAGTTTTGTAGTCTTTTAAACTTTATATAAATGTAATTCTGCATGTATTTTCTCTACTTCTGTTTAATAATATACTCTGATGTTTGTTCATATTGTTGCACTGTAGCTGCTACATTCTCCATTGAGGTTTTTTCCCCATTGAGTTCTAAATTTTACGTCATTTTTCATTCCAGAAGTTCTTTTTTTCCCCCCTAAATCTACTTGACCAATTTTCATTATAATTTTTTTTTTTTTTTTGGTACGCGGGCCTCTCCCATCGCGGAGCACAGGCTCCGGACATGCAGGCTCAGCGGCCATGGCTCACGGGCCCAGCCGCTCTGCAGCATGTGGGATCTTCCCGGACTGGGGCACGAACCTGGGTCCCCTGCATCGGCAGGCGGACTCTCAACCACTGCGCCACCAGGGAAGCCCCTTCATTATAATTTTTAAAGTTTATTCCTCATTAGCAAACTAAATCTTTGATTTCTTTAAACCTATTAAACATATTTTCTGTTCTCTGATCTTTTCAGTATCTGAATGAAGTCTTTGATAGCCTGATTCTGCTGGCTGTTGATCCTGCTATCCTTGTTAAAGTTTTGTTATTTTGATTGTAAGCTCATTTTCTTTGGAACTTCATCTTTGAGAACTCTTTGAGATTCCAAAGGGTTCTGTTCAAATATTTGGTGGTTTCTGTGGGTTGCTTGGAGCATTACCAACCTGAAACTACTTTATAATATTCTTCACCTGAGTATTTTCTGGTACCATAGCTTGAATTCTGGCCACTAATTTGTATGAAGGGAAATTTTCTTTTTCTGTGTAGAAACTTTCAGCCATGGTCAAAATGAACAGCTTTATTGCTCGCAGTCCTGCACAGAGGGTGTTTGTCTCATTCACCTTTATGCTGATGATATAGCCCTATGGAGTTTAATGGGGGTGGGGGGGTTAGCCCTAAGCTTTTCCTTCAGCCTCTGTGGACCTCAGGATGCTCAAAACAAGATCAGGGTCACCAGAACTGTAGCTAACCCTCAAGACCCAAGCCAGCTTATATATTTTCCAAAATTCCTACTGTTTCCACTTTTGGCTTTGCCAACTCTGTAATCTTTCAAAAAGATACTTTTATATTTCAGCCATCATTTTTCGTTGTTTACAATGGAAGAGTCATTTAGGAAATCTACTGTTGTATACATTGTAAATGAAAGATAATTTTAGATTTTTTTCTGTGCAGTTAAAGACATGTGCCAAACCCAGTTCCTGAGGTTACTGTGGGTTTGGACATTTTTCATGCACTTTCTCCTCTTTTACTGTAGTGGTAACTTTCCTAAAATAATAGCAATTTTTCCTGTTTTGTGTGTGAAATGTTCTTTGAGAGTAAATGAAGCAATAAGATTAATTGCGTTGAACCCAGTCTTCGAAGAATCTAGGCACTCATGTATGTCCTTAGGACATCTGGCTTAATGAATCTTTACCCTCCTAAGGCTGTTTGGGAAATACTTTCTTAGGAGAGAATGTCTCAGACCCAAAGCACATAATGTGTAGTTCATAATCAGATTTTAGTTTCAGTTTATTTACTTTTGTATGGTAGCTTTTTCTTTTTCTTTTCTTTTTTCCCTTTCCCCTTGGTTAGAGATAATCAAGTGTCTTATAGTACAAATATATCATAATAATCTTACTTTTAAAAATGTTTGCAGTGGAAGTATGCGAGACCTAACAGCCCAAGTGACTGTAACAGCACAATTCCCAGAAGTGACTATCCAAGCCCTTGGAGAAGATGAAATAACATTAGAATCTGTGCTTCGTGGAAAGTTTGCTGCAGGTAAAATAATGTTGCTGAAAATTTAGCAACATTATTGCTAAATTTAATAAGATTAATAATAAACATATATTAAGATAATATTAAGCATATATTACAGTTCCTTTGAAGTAGAAGAAAAAAAAGCAGAACTGCTTAGAGTGGTCTTATATAACTATATTACGTCTACAACTACATATATATTAATTTCTATCTACTTGAGCACATTTTCATTGAATCTCCTGGGGTATTATAGTTCATTTTTCCTTTTTGCAATACCATATATTTTATATCTCTTAGTATTGAGTATCTGCATTTGGAAAGTAGAAATGATACATGGCTGGTTTTCCTTTATAATTAGTAAGTTTTATCGGTGATGAGTTTAGATTAGAACCTGAACAGTCTTATGAGTAGAAAAACCTGATTGTAGTGCCCTAGGTGATACAATATATTCTGAAAGTCTTAATTCTATTAATCTGAACAAGATCTTAATAATAATGATATTTTACATTATATAATACAGCAGAGAATTAGACCAGAGAAGCCATTAAATTATGGATTTCTGTCTAGTGAAATATGTTGCAGAAGACTTTTCTGAAAATGAATTTTATAGCCATCCTGCCTAGCAGGAAGACAACAAAACATATAGATCAGTAATTTAGCTATTTATAGTGCTATTCTCTTGAATATTGAAGGTAATAACAGTACTACTCTTACATACTAGGTACTGTAACAACTTTTCATTGAGGTAACTACTAGGTTTCTCTAATTAGGCACTATTCTATGTAACTGAGAATCAAATAGGTTAAGTAACTTGGTCCCAGTTACATAGAAAGCAAGTGGCAAAAATGAGCTTTGAACTCATGCATTCTTGGTCCCCACTGTGCCATGCTATTTTTTTTAAAACTCTTTAGTCTCTCTCAGCTATAATCTAGTATATACAGCTATTTATTTGGATGCATAGTAGACATCACAAATTTAGTAGTAAAAATTAACATCATTCATCTAAGCTGTTCAAGGGAAAATTCAGGGTCTAGTTCTTGATTTTTCTGTATTACTCATCTCCCTATATATTATTCATCAGCAAGTAAATCCTTTTAGTTCTGCCTCTGAGATGAATCTCCAGTCAATTCCCTTTTCTCTATTCATGGCCACCAACCAAGCATAAGGTACCATCTCCCTACTTCTGCTCTGGTCCCACCTTATTGTCCATTCTCTGCTTAGCATCTGGACTAACATTTAAAAATGTAAATCAGATCGTCACTGTCCTGCTTAAAACCCTCCAGTTACTTTAGATTGCATGAAGAATAAAATCCAGACATGACTAGTCAGAGGCCAAGAAGGGCTTCTGATATTTCCTATTATTATACTGGTTATGTCTCATCTTCTCAGATTTTGAACTCTTCAGTGACAGAATCATGAGTTATACTTTTATAACTCTCATAACACCTAGTTTAACTCTTAAGGTATAATGTAGTAAAAATATGAGTTTGGGAGTTAAACAGATTTGCGATCCACTTCTGGCTCTGGTATTCGTAGCCATGTGGGTTTTGGGCAAGTCATTCATTCATACAGTTGTATGAAAGTTTAGTTGCCTTATTTCTGTATTGAGGTGTAACAAGGAGTAAGTGAGATAATGTATTTAAGCATATAACATGGTACCTTTACTGAATGGTTACTTTATTATTATTGCATTAGTAGTTGTTCAATTTATTTTACTAATTAGAGGACCACTCTTCTGTAAATGCTTAGATTTCAGTTTGGAGATAATGAGCTGTATATTATATATGTAAAAGAACTAACTGCTATTTAGTTTTGTTGTATATATGCAATATTAAAATAAGCAACATTTTTGTTTTTTTTCTTCTAGGGAAAAATGGACTTGCTTGCTTGGCTTGTGGTCCGCAACTTGAGGTAGTAAACTCTCTAACAGGAGAGCGGTTGTCTGCATATAGATTCAGTGGAGTGAATGAACAGCCTCCTATAGTCCTAGCTGTGAAAGAATTCTCTTGGCAGAAGAGAACTGGATTGTTAATTGGATTGGAAGAAGCAGAAGGGAGTGTTCTCTGTCTTTATGACCTTGGTTTATCAAGAGTGGTTAAAGCAGTTGTTCTTCCTGGAAGGGTAGGTACTGCTTAAGATATGTGGACATTCTGCTTTCAAAACCGAAACCCTGCTGGTTACATGGGTGTGTTCACTTTGTAAAAATTCATTGAGCTATATACATTTGTAATTAGATTACTTTTATGGAAGTTTATTGTTTTTCATTAAAAAGTTTAAAATAAAGAGGTTAAAAATATATTATCAAAGCAACATAACATTTAAAATAAAACTTTCTTTGGACAAAGAAGATGTGGTGTGTGTGTGTGTGTGTGTGTGTGTGTGTGTGTGTGTGGGTATACACATACATACATACATACATACACACACACAATGGAATATTACTCATCCATCAAAAAGAATGAAATAATGCCATTTGCAGCAACGCGGATGGACCTAGAGATTATCATACGAAGCAAAGTAAGTCAGAAATATTAGACAGTCTAATGTTTAGACTCTAAAATATTTCAGTGTATCATATTTTAGACTCCACATATGATATCACTTATACGTGGAGTCTAAAATATGATACAAATCAACATATCTATGAAACAAAAACAGACTCAGAGATAGAACACACTGTGGTTGCTGCAGGTGGGGTGGGGGTGGGGGGGGTGGGTAGGGGAGGGAAGGGATGGGAGCTTGATACTCACAGAGGCAAGCTATTATGTACAGGATGGATAAACAACAGGGTCCTGCCGTATAGCGCAGGGAACTGTATTCAATATCCTGTGACAAACCATAATAGAAAAGAAAATATGTGTATATATATAAAGAATATATATCTGTGTATATGTATAACTGAGTCACTTTGCTGTACAGAAGAATTTAACACAACGTAAATCAATGAAATTTAAAAAAAATTCAAATACAACTTCCTTATTCTTGGTTAGAAAATTAGAGTAAAAATAGTGATGACATGTAGTGTTCTTATATATGAAAAGTATCATCTGAGTTTTGTTCTTACATCCAGGTGTGTTTTATGAGGATACCAAGTTTATAAAAATATTATATTCATTACTATGCCATTTTTTCCTTGCCTGTTTTTTTCTCTTTTAATTTGAGACTGTAGCCTTGCAGCAGTATGTAAAATGTCTTTATTACCATTTAAGATGTGAATAATATATTTAAATAGTAGTTCATTTATATTCACCATTTATTAATTCTAACATATGTATGCCTTGATATGCCAGGCATCTTATCCAGTAGTAATTATAGAAGTTCTTTGAATTCAGGTTGTTTCTTCAGCAGATTCATTACTGCTCTTTTTACATGGTGAGAAAATGTATACACTTACAAATACACACAGACAAAAATCATGGAAGAGTAGAATTCTTTTTCTACCAGTGTGAAAGAAGTATGCACTTTACACACAAAAGTATATGTAACTATGTATGCATATATATGTATGTAATGTATATTGTCATAGAATAGAATTTTTAAAGTTAAAAGGGAGCTTAATGACAAAATAATAATGTTTTTATAGTGAGGAAGCCAACCCAGTGGGCCAGTGTGGGGTCTGAAGTAATTTATAGCCTGGTATCTTATATGTACTTGCCAGTGATGATGATTTTAAAGACAGAATTATTTGGCAATTTATTGAGTGCTTACTGTAAATCAAGCTATGTGCTAGATTTTGGGGGTAAGTAGATGAATTGAACTTGGTCCATGCTGTCCAAAAAGGCTTGTAGTCTAGTGGGAGAAGACAGATTATAGGATGATAGCATAAATATAATAAGTGCTTTGATAATTTTAGCACTTGAAACGTGGAGAACACCTGGATGATTTCTGTTCAAAAAGGTTGGACATTTTAGGCAAAGAGACCAAAGTGCCAGAAGTCACAAGAGTATGGAACATTTGGAAAACTAATGTTATTTAGAGTGGCGGGAGAAAAGGGAAGGAGGAAGTGAGTGCCAGAAATGGTGAGGATTGAGATTGTGAATGGCCTTAATTGCAGTTAGGGGCCTCCTCTTAAAGTCTGTGGTGAAATCATTTTAAATTTAAAGTGGAATTGTAGTGTAAAAAGCTATTTGGTTGGGGTAGTTCAGGTAAATAAGGATAATGGACTGAACCGAGGAAGTGGCATTAGAAATGGAGAAGATGGGACATATTCAAAGTAGATTCCAGAGGTAACATGGACAGGACTTGTTGATCATTTGGATAAGAGTAATTGAGAAGGAATAAGAATTAGATAAATTATTGGTTGCTTAATTGGATGAATGGTTGATATCACATGGAATATAGGGGAAGGAAAAGATTGGGAGAGGAGTGATAGATACCTTCAAAAGGAGTTCAGTCAACTAGCTCTTTTTTGACTAGGGCACAGTATCCCCTCTTAAATTTGTTTTTAACTGCCTCACTTTAAAATTAATTAAGGTAGCATTGTCGATAACTTCATGTATAGTATTTATATGAGGAATGCAAACAGATCCCTTACCCTTCACTGAAGGAATTAAAGAGAACATGCTTTAGTATTTATAGACATTATTACATAATTTAGAAAAGGAAGACAATCCATGAAATGACAGCTTTCAGAATTAGAAACACTAAGGAATGTTTTGTGTACTAATGAAATATTGAGAAAGCCAGGGTTTTGTCTGTAATAATAAATTACAACCTGAAACAAACTTTAACCTTACATTAACACGTAAACCATTGATAGCAAATTTCCTCTTTTCTTTCTAGGGTATTCATCAGTATTATAGTAGAAATCATCAAATACTTAATTATCAAATATCATACCTAATTAATTTTTGTGAATTAATAAGAAACAGAAGGAAAGCTAAGTGTAAACTAAAATACAGACTATTAGGTACAGACATTTAAAATTTGACTCATGAGATGATGAGGAAAAATACAACTCCATAATGTAGCTACAGTATGATTTTCTTTAAGTAATTTCAGTCCTTGTTAAATGTCAGTGATCCAGTTACTGCCAAAGCTTTGTGTGAAGTCCATTATAATGTAGCCCTTTTAAAGAAGGTTAGACCTCTTCAGGCTTTAGGGCATAAAAAGGACCTTTTTAAAAAAGTGTAAACAGTAAATTTATCTGGAATGATTTATTTTTAGTCTTCCTTAGAGAAGAGGCTATATACTTATACAGTAGCTGGTTAAGAGTTTTAAAGTGAGAAAAATCTAGGTTTCAGTTTTATACTTAATGACTGTGTGACTTGAATAACTCAGCTATTCTAAGCCTCAGGGTGTTTCGTCTTTAAACAGAGATAATTATATATAGTCTGATATCAAAGGGTTATTGTGAATTGATTAGCATAATGCCTGGAATATAGTAAAGTCTTGATAAACATCAGTTATTATTCCATCTGCACCATGTAATTCTTGTTATATCTGAACATTTCATTATGTTATTCAGATTTGCAAGTATCAAATGCAGATTTATGATTCTGTATTGGAAAATGTTAACATCTGTATAACTAATACCTGCTTTAACCTCAAAATCTGTTGTGTTTTCTCACTTTGTATAAGAAAAGCAAATGATATATTCTGCCTTCTAGGTAACAGCTATTGAACCTATAATTAATCATGGGGGAGCCAGCGCAAGTACTCAGCATTTACACCCAAGCCTGCGATGGCTTTTTGGTGTGGCAGCTGTGGTAACTGATGTTGGACAGATCCTTCTTATTGACCTGTGTTTGGATGACGTGTCATGCAATCAGAATGAAGTAGAGGCATCAGGTAATTAATTAGTCATTCTTTGCTTGAAACCAGAAATTAAGCACCTGAGTATTCTGATGGAATGGATTGATTTTTTTTTTAATAGTCAAAAAATGTTATATAGGAACTTCTTTATGTATCTTTTTTAAAAAAATGTTTGCTCCTATTGTTTTGGGCACTATGGAGATTTTTTTGCATGAGTTATTCTACTTTATTGATGAAGTGTTTATAGACTAGGTCTTGAAAGAGATAGGGGTATGTTTCCAGATATACACTTGAATAATATATTCAAGTTATTAAGTAAATGCCAGAAGAAGAGCTGAAAGGTATAAAATCTTGTTCCTACAGTAAGCCCAAGACAGAAATAAAGCAATAAATAACAGTAATTTAAAAGTCTTCCCTCACAAAATAACATCCTAAAATAGAACTAACGCTACTTATGTGAAGAGAGATAATTTTCCCCCTTTAATACTAATGCATATATTTATAAATCTACTCCTCAAGTGTTTTTTGTTTTGTTATTTTTGTGATTTATGAGACTCTTACTTGATTGGTTTATGTAGGGAGGAGAGCTAACCTAAAAACTTCTAAAAATGTGTGTATTACCAATAAAGTTTCACGAAAGGACTATTCCTTGAGGACCTTCTTGATTTTTAAAATAGTCCTCTTGGGACTTCTGGTGGTTCAGTGGTAGGGAATCTGTCTTACAAAGCAGGGGACTCGGGTTTGATCCCTGGTCAGGAAACTAAGATCCCACGTGCTGCGGGTCAACTAAGCCCATACCCTGTAACAACTGAGCTCAGGCGCCTCAACTAGAGAGCCTGTGTGCTGCAAACTACAGAGCCCACGTGCCCTGGAGCCTGTGCGCCACAACTAGAGAAGAGAAAACTTGCACACACAACTAGAGGGAAGCCCGTGTGCCTCAATGAAGATCCCGCATGCCGCAACTAAGACCCGACACAGCCAAAGATAAATAATATAATAAATAAATAAATAATAAATCTTTAAAAAAAATAGTCCTGTAATATTAGTGCAGATCTGTTTATTTATGGATCAGCTAAGAAATGGATACAAATAATCAGTATTTTGTCCCAATTTATAATGAGTATAACTAATAAGAACTGTTGGTATGTAATAAAACCGATTAAAACTGCAAGTGGTAAAAATTATGTTTGACCAGAAATTAACTGAAGAACCAGATTATCTGATCAAAATTTAAATCTGCAAAATATGACATGAAAAAGTTTGATTTGGTAGAAATAATGGCCACACATGCACTTAAGGAAAAAAAAATTCTCATAGTGATGGAAACTATACCTGGAAATTTGATATGTATTAAGATCTGATTGATCTTAATAAAATCCCGGGTAAAGTTGAAATGAAAAGAGTTGATTAGTATAAATAACAGTAACTAAAAATGAATTTGTAGAATATTAGAAATGATTTAACTGCTCTTTGTAGAAAATTGATGAAGGAATTAGTCTTGATGGAGTTTTGTTCCAGAGTGTTTTGTAGATGATATCGCTATAGGTCTAAGGCTAATTAAAATACCTGTATTCATAATTAAAACTCTTCAGATCAAAATAGTAGAGGTGAAACATGCTTTATTTCAGGAGTCAATAGTTAGTAGTTAAATTCAACACAAGGGTAATTTTATAATGAAACTCTGGATTGTAATCAAAGATCAGAATCAGTTTCTCAATTCTGAGAATTAGGAAGCCATTGAATTTTATAGCATACAAAAAGTTGAGTTTTGGGGTTTAATGCAAAATTAATTTTTTGTTTACAGAAGTAATTTATAATTACAGCTATTTAGACTTCACTGAAACACACACAACGTAGAAAATGAAGTTCCTAACATGATAAACATATTATAAATACTATTTTGCAACTTTTTCAAACTTAACAGTTTTTCTTATACATCTTCCCATATCAGTGCATATAGAGTCTACTTTATTCTCTTGAATAAGTTTACAGTATTCCATTTATTAACTAGTTATTTTGGCAAAATGTAATCACTTGCTGTTTTCTGGGGGAAAAAATCAGAAGCAGAATGGATTAGGAGGGTAATCATTCAAGTACAATGTGATAGGATTTTTTCCCCCTTCATAACAGCATTGAGGGAATCTGCTCTTGCACAACAGTTATATCAATGAATGGGCCTGAATTTTTTTTTATTTAAACATTTCAAACATCTTCAAGTAGATAGACCAGTATAAAAATTCCCACAAACCTGTTACCTAAATTCAAGTCAGTTTTCAGAATTTACCCGTATGTGCATCTGTTCTCTTTTATTTCCCTTTTCCCCCTTCTCTCTCTCTTTTTTTTTATTTTTATTTTTGGCTGCACCGTATGGCATGCGGGATCTTAGTTCCCAGACCAGGGATTGAACCCTTGCCCCCTGCATTGGGAGCACGGAGTCTTAACCACTGGACCACCAGGGAAGTCACCCTTCTCTCTTTTTTACTCTGTACTAATCTAAAGCAAATAACAGTTATTTTACTACATAATCATGATGTGGTTTACCACTGTTAACGACATTAAATCTGGACTCACATTTGACAGTTTGCGTCTCATGTCTATTAATTGAGAGCCGTCCTACCTCTATCCTCTCCTTATTCATTTATTTATTTTTAGTGCCACTGACTTGCTGAAGATGTTAGTTATCTGGTAAAATGCCCCACATTTTGGTATTATCTGTGTGTCTTCATGTGATGTCATTTACATTTTGTATTTTCTGCAATTGTTAAGTTAGCTCTGATTAGATTGATTTAACACTTGACAAGTATACTTCAGAAGTGCTGGATATTTCATGATGTATCACAGCAGGAGGCACATGGTGTCTTGTTTCATGTTCAGTGATCAGTGGGTTCAGATGACGACAGCATGATCCATCAACCTTTGTACCAGTGGTTCTCGGGTGATTTTTTGCCCTCTAGATTTTTGGTCGTATCTGGAGACATTTTTGGCCATTAATACTGGGGGGAGATGATGCTACTTGGCGTCTGGTAGATAGAAGCCAAGGATGCTGTGAACATCCTATAAAGCACAAGACAGCCCCCACAGCAAAGAATTATCTGACCCAAGATGTCAGTGGAGCCAAGGTTGAATGAAAAACCATACTTTGTTTCATCCACTGAGATTGTTGCCTAGGTCTCTTGTGTCATTAGGGTGCAAAAAAAGATGATTTTAAAGTTCTGTTAATCTAAAGAATAATTTTCTGATTAACTAGGGCCATTTGTTCACCTTGAAATACAGTTTGTACAGAAAAGGGAGAATAAATGCGTATATTACTATTTCTTTAAGTACTAATTTTCAGAGTAAGAAGCTGGTACTCAGCTACTTTCAGTGTTTCAATTCATTAAGGTCTCTTGTAAGTAAGGAGGGCAGGAACCCATGGGGTTTTATATATTGTACTTAATGTGTTTTATTCATTTTCATTATTTTCTTCTCATGCTCAAAAATGTTCTGTTTTTGCTAACGAAGGCACCTTCATGTAGTCTGACACATCCCCTCAGATTTTGATAGCTTCCTAGATTTCTGGCACAGGATGTGCCAGGCTCATCATATATATTTTCTGCTTCTGACTTGGAACCAGCCATTCTCCAAGGGGAATATTTAGGTTGTTAGTTGTAAATTTGAATAAAGAAACCATCAGCTTTATTTATGATTGTTAAGGAAATTGTTTAATTCTTTTAAAATAAAGAGTCTACTTTAGATAATATTTGATGTGTGCTATGAGATTTTTAAGAAATTATACAATTAAATATATTTCGAAAATTATAGCATTTAAAATAAAGGCGGTTATTTTATAGTTCAGTATGCTTTGTTATCACTAATCTTATTTTAATTGACCCCAGTAGTTTTCAGTTGCTGCTTGAATAATGGGCGACACACTTGCTTTTATGATGTTTATAGTTCGTTAATCTTACTTGTCTTATTTATTTTTTAGACCTTGAAGTTATAACTGGTATCCCAGCTGAAGTACCACACATCAGAGAAAATGTGATGCAAGAGGGACGCCATCTGTGTTTTCAATTAGTAAGCCCATCAGGAACAGCTGTTTCAACCCTTAGTTACATAAACCGGACAAATCAGCTTGCTGTTGGTTTTTCTGATGGGTATCTAGCACTTTGGAATATGAAAAGCATGAAAAGAGAGTAAGTACAACTTTTTCTCTTCGATTATGTGATTATTGGTAATTTCTTTGTGAATGTAACTTGTTCTCAATTACTAATATTTAAAAATTAACATAAAAAATTAACATAAACAGGAAAAGGTAGGATAATGATTGAATGACTATGTAATTTTCCATTGCATTAAATTATAACTTTGTATAATAAAGGAGTGACCTAGCACATGAATTTCGGTTGATTCAGTATATTTAAAAGGCATTTTAGGGAATTTCCTGGTGGTCCAGTGATTAGCACTCTGTGCTTTCACTGCTGTAGCCCGGATTCAGTCCCTGGTCGGGGAACTAAGGTCCTGCAAGCAGTGTGGCTCGGCCGGGGGAAATAAAGGCATTGCAGTCATTGTGGTGTTCAATTTGCTAGTAACTATGACTATATCAAGATAAACTACATATTTGTATAGTATGAATTCCTTCAGAAGTACTTTTCTACATAACCATATGTGTAAGGTAGTTTAATAGTAGTAGTTCTCAGTTCACAGAAAAACAAAAGCTTTTTTAAAAAGTTACAAAATACTGTGTTAAAAATTTTTTATGCTGTCAAAAACTTCCCCCAAGTATAATTATACTGATACTTTTCTATTAATCTTTATGTTGTTAAAATTGCTGAGGAATTGACTCTTTATTGAGGGAGGTAAGGCACTATAGGTTTTAAGTCTAATCTCTGTTAAGAGTTAAGTAGATACCTATTTGTCTCTTAAGTTGTCAATTTAATATTTATTTCTTCTTTTTTCTTCCAAGTAATATTGGAATATTTTCTTGAGTAATTTGTCTTGCAAATGAGTCAACAAAATACTCACCCTTCCAAACTTTCTGCTCAGTTCGTCTCACCAACAAATTGGTACCTACTTGGCTGTGTTTGGTTATAAATATTTGCCAAGTTTGAAGTGAAGGAAAAAGAGAGAAGTAGAAAATAAAGATTCTCATCTATACCCATTTTTTACTGTTGGGTTCTTTGATGATATTAGAGTGTTACTAGCCCCTTAAGTAAACATTAACGGTCCTTGCACCTCCTCAAAGTCAAATTTTTCTGCAAAGTGCCAGTGATGAAGTGGCAATGCTATTGCCTAGTAGCTCCCTATGGGAAGTCCATCTCAACTCTCTTTGTTGATACCTTTTTATCAGCTCTTGTTTTTGCATAGCTCCCAAAGGAGTGCCTGGAGAACCTGGCTTTTTCTTTAGCACTATCATCCTTCACTGATCATGATTTTCCAAAGGGTTTGTGAGAACTCTTCAGATTCTAACTCATTCTGTTGTCATAATGGGGAAATTGACTCTAAACCCAAGCAGCTGAAATAGAGTGTTGTGGCAGTATTTCATCTCTTTCTAGAGTACCTGTTATTGGGGAACAGTACATCGTGGAATACGTTTACACGCCTGGAAGGACTAGTTCACGCATGTGTATATGCATGTGCTTTAGTAATTTTAACCCTTCCCAGTTCTACCTGGGAGATGGGGTGCCATGCTCATTGTCTTGATGTCTTGTACCCTGTGTATTTTTGAAGATAAGACGATTGTATGAACAGCAGTTGCTCTAACCCAGATTCTTACATGAGGCATCTTCTTCCTTTTCATGAAATTATAACTTAAAAGTATGAAGTGTACTGATTTTTGTGCCTGTTACAGATACTACACACAGTTGGAAGGTGGAAGAGTTCCTGTATATGCTGTCACTTTTCAAGAACCTGAGAATGATCCTCGTAATTGCTGTTACTTGTGGGCTGTTCAGTCTACACAAGATAGGTAAGTGTGATACATGTGGTTTTAAATATTTGTCAGGAATGGAGTAGCAGTTAATTTCTTTTGCAGAGCTTTGTACTGTGTTGTCTCTTTTTAGTGAAAGTGACAAATTCAGTGAATTAGAAAGTGGTAGTTGAAATGACTTTAAAAGGGAAATGATTATTTCTGCATGTTTGAGTAATGCTGAGATATCAGTAAGAAGAAATTGTGCTTACTTGACCTGTTCAGGTGTTATTTCAGAGAGTAAGCCAATACACATGAGTAGGCAATTTCTTATTCCTTAGGCAATTTTTATGGCCTTCTATGTTCTCTCATGAGAGCATTTTTTCTCTTTTATAATCTCATTCCTTTTTTCTCTTTGTTGTGTATGTATCTGTACTGTGTTCTCTAGTCCCTCTACTTGCCTTTTGCAGTATATTCCTAGGGTTAATTCAGTTAATTTTTCCGTCTTTCATAAGCTTTAATTTTATTCCAGCTATAGCTTGTGAGAAATCTTTCCTTTCAATTTAATTTCAAACCAGTTAAGCTTGTTCATTTGCAATGCTAGGACAGTGTAAGTATTGATTTTCTCTTATTTTTCATTGGTGTTTAGTACTTTCTTTGATGATCAATGAAACAGTTAAGTCTGTGGCATAAATGACATGATTTGATAACTGTTCCTAATACTTTCTCTTCCCAAGTCCGTACATGAATTGTGGTCAGCTTGGGTTTTTGTGTTAGATGTCTTCACTTTGAGGTTTTGTCTTACACTTTAGTGAGTAAGTCAGTGAAGGAAGAATTGATTTGTCACTTTGTCAATCCTGGAGGAAAATAGAAATAAAAATATAGAGACAGCTATTGGGATATTCCTCATTAAGTGAAATTTCTATTTCCATCCATCTGAGTGTAATGTGGGCTGGCAGCAGCTTGAGTAATGTGCCTTGTGATGGCTCCATGTGGTGAATGAGAAGGGACGTTTATCTGAACAATTTTTGTATCCCATTTATTTTTTCTTCCAGTATTGCCTAAGTAAAGCACACCTATTGAAGAAAGGGAGAAGGAATATTAGGTAAAGAGTTATAGTCTCAGGCACATAAGATGTCACCTAAAATATGCAAGCAACGTAAGCTTTAGTTAATTAGAATCAATAAATAATTAAATCAGTTATTATTTCAAAGGACTACATTTTGTGAAAACAGCCAAGTAAAACTAAATTCTTTACAGTGACCTCGGTTTTGTCACATGCACTCAATATTGTATGCAGATTAAATTTATTTGGACACTAAAAGGTGCTTAATGCATTAATACGATATTCAGTATTTCTCCTTAGCTAATTTCTGTTTCTTTCAGTGAAGGGGATGTTTTGAGTTTGCATCTGCTTCAGCTGGCCTTTGGTGACAGAAAGTGTTTGGCATCAGGACAAATTTTATATGAGGTAAATGGTAATGGTAGTATGGGTTCAGAGTACCATTTTGTTCATTGTTTGCCTGTTTTAAGTCTTTGTTTTAAGATACTGAGATATTGAAATGTTATTCTTCTATTCAAGTTAATACTGTATTCGTAATATAATGTAAAAAGTATTAGATTAGGGATCAGGAGACTGGTATTTTACCAAGGTAGCAATCTTAAAATCTTCAGGTGTCACTTTCCTCTAAAATGAGGGGATTAGACAAGACAAACTTGTGGCCTGATTGGTAGCCAGGAAAAATAACCCCACTTTCTTGCTCTAAGATAACAAGCAGTAAGCCATGGGGTGACTTTATAGTCTTGTCGCTTGCAATTGTGAAAGAGGGTAAATGCATCTACGTTTTATATGACTATTTTTCTGGCTGAATTCTTGAGGAAATAGTGGGGTCCTGCTAATAGCCATATTTGGTTAGCCATCACATTTAACTTCTCTAGAACAGGCTTTCTTAACCTAGTATTTGAGGGTGTGTGTTTGGGTTTTAGGGAATTTGTGAAGCCCCTGAATTACGTGTGGCATCTTCATGATCACAGTGTCCGCGTCGTCCCTCCCCCCGCCCCCCCAATCCTCCAGTTCCACATCTGTGGATTCAACCAATCTCGGATCAAAAATATGCGGGGGGGGGGGGGATTCCAGAGGGTTCCAAAAAGCAAAACTTGAGTTTTCCGTGCCACAGCAACTATTTACGTAGCATTCACATTGTATTAGGTATTATAAGTAATCTAGAAATGATTTAAAGTATACGGGAGGATGTGCGTAGGTTATATGCAAATATTACTCCATTTTATATGAGGGACTTGAGCATCCACAGATTTTGGTATCCGAAGAGGGTCCTGGAACCAGTCCCTCATGGACAGCAAGGGGCAACTGTATGCATTTTTCTGGGGAAAAATTCATAGCTCTTGTCAGATTGTCACAGGGATCAGCGAACAAAAATTTAAGGACTACTGTTTTAGAGCAAGAACTTCAGTGAAAACACAGAAGTAGGTTTGCTGGTCTAGAGTATACGTATATATAATTTTAATGCTTAGGTCCAGTTTACCCCCGCAACCAGTAGTGCATGAAGGTTCCCGTGTTCAGTAACAGCTTTAGAAGATTTCTTGGTAATTATTTTTGGGAGACTAAATTTAGTCTTTTATTTGTGTTTTATGCTATATAAAATTTTAGAACCCTTTTCAATAATTTGTTCTTTTCAGTCTTTTAACTTTTTTGTTTTCTTTGTATTGTAAGAAAACTCTTTTGGAGAACATTTAATTTTAGAATGACTTTTTCCTAGAATCCTATTAGGATATAGATTGCTGTACATTTTCTATTTCAGGGGTTAGAGTACTGTGAAGAAAGATATACACTGGACCTCACAGGTGGCATGTTTCCTTTGAGGGGCCAGACTGGTAATACCAAACTGTTGGGATGCCAAACTGTAGAGAAATTTCGATCTCATGGTGACAGGGAGGAAGGCATGAATGAAGGTTGGTTAAAAGTACTCTTATTATATACCATGTGAATACTTGATTTAAGATTCATCTTGATTTAAGATATATGACAGGTATTGTTTTCTGTAGTTCATTGGAATACTAATTGTGGAATATATTCAGGTCTGTATGAGATATGAGGTATGTCTTGCTCTCCAGATTGCCATGTGTAGAACTCAAGAATTGAATGAGAAAATGAGAAACCCTTGTATTTTGATCCAGCTCTCAAAACAGACAGACATACAAAAAAAGGTCTCTAGTTGTAACTAGTATGAATAGTCTCTGAATAATGTTTACCTCTGTATTTTTTGAGACGTATACGGCAAACATGCTTTGGTTGCCTTGAATTTTTTGTCTCCTTTAGTGTCATTCCTTCTTCCTGGTAAACATTCTGGCATAGTGAAAATTGCATAGATCTTAGAATCCAACCAACATGGATTCAAGTCCCAGCTCTGTCACTAGTTGTAACCTTTCATAAATTATTTAACATTTGTGACTGAGCCTCTTGTTTCCTTACCTGTGAGTGGAATAATACATTTATACCTTCTGCAAAGGGTCGGTTGTGAGGATTGAATGTGATAATGGGATAGTTTTATTTAGTTCTGGGAATGTTCATTGGGGCCCTGATTTTGTTTGTTCTTATTGGGATTCATTCTCATGGTTAGCTCATTCATTCCAGAGATGGCCTCTGTCCTAGTCCCCGCATCTATATTTGTGATCCATTCTTCACATCCAACTAAACATGTCAAAACAGAACTTATCAAACCCTGTCTCTTATTCCCCACTCACATCTTCTTTTTTCTATTGCCTGTTAGTTGTGCCTCAGATTTTTACTTTCCTCTTTCCTTCTATTGATCTCTTAACTTTGTTCCTATCCTTCTAGGCCAGCCACCATCCAGGTACTTATGTCCCCCCACCCCACCCGTTACCATATAGCTGGATCAATCCTTCTCAACTAGAATTCTTCTAAAGAATTAAGCCCTAAAGCCTAAAGGCATCCATTTTAAGTATTGATATTGTCTGGTAGCAGTGACATATTCATGGGAGAATTTTCATTCAAATCGTTTTCTACTTTTCTACCTACAATACCTCAAAGTTGCCAATGAGTACTTTTTAATAAGGTCTTCTTGAAATAGAAAAACAGTCAACATACAAGTGAATGAATCTCTTCTTATAGAATAAATGATAGAAATGTGTCTTGACAAATCAAATCAAATATGAATTAAACCTCTTAATTTATGAGAAAGTCTTGCTCTAATTTTATTTGGGGCATTTATTTTGAGATTATTTATTCTATTTTTAAAGATTATCTTCTTTTCTTTTAGCTTTGTCTCCTGACACCAGTGTTTCAGTCTTTACTTGGCAGGTGAATATATATGGACAGGGAAAGCCTTCTATATATTTGGGGCTTTTTGACATAAATCGTTGGTATCATGCACAAATGCCAGATTCGTTAAGGTATGATTTTTCTCTCTCTCTCTATGTATATATGTATGTATTTATTTATATATACATATATAGGAATTTTATGTGTAGCAGTTCATTGACTTAATAATTGTGTAAAATTTTCTTTTAGATCAGGAGAATATCTACATAATTGCTCTTATTTTGCATTGTGGTCACTGGATTCTGTTGTAAGTAGGACTTCTTCACATTACATCTTGGATATATTAGTACATGAGAGAAGTTTAAGTCGAGGAGTTCCTCCTTCATATCCACCTCCTGAGCAGTTTTTTAACCCAAGTACTTACAACTTTGGTATGTATTTCTTTAACATTACCTTTTGAGAAAAATAACATGCAAGAGTATGTGTTTGTATTTGTGTTGTGTGTATATGTGTGTATAGTGTATTGTTCATTTCTCATTGTTATTAGTTAATATATGGATAAGTTAGGAAGTTAACTTGATATATGCACACAAGAAGTTTAGTGTTTATATGTTTTATAGAGAGATTATCACTATTTTGAATTTGCTAGAAAAGGTATTAACTATTTCATATTAAGTGCACTTGTGATAAGGTTTGGTATCTTGTTAGGATAGAAATACGTGGACAAATTACTTAAAAATTTATTGTATGTAGTAATTCCATACCTTGCCTAAGAATCTGTTATTAGGATAAATTTTATTGTATTAATACCATCCCAAATATAACATGTAAGTGGACTTTTTTTTAATCTTTTTTTTTTTTTAGATGCCACTTGTTTGTTAAACTCAGGAGTTGTTCATATAACTTGTAGTGGTTTTCAGAAGGAGGTAGGTAACAAATGACAATTTGGACAGAGTATTTCTTCTTGAACTGAAGTCAGATCATGGATTTAAACTTTACATAAACTATTGTTTCGTCTTAAAAGGTAGCTTCTGCTAGGTTTATGAGATTAGCAGCTAGTAGCATCAGTTACTGACGGCAACCTTCTAGGTTCTAAGGTATTGGGATGTTTTTAGCGGCTTTATATGGATGTTAGCTCCTGAACCCCAGCCAAAAGTAAGGCAGTGCTTTACTGCATCCCTTTTTATCCATCCTCTTAATTCTCTTCCTTCTCAGAAAGCTTATGGGTAAATGAAGTAATGCAAAGAAGATACCTAGCACAGTGGCACAGTGACTGGCCCAGAGTGGGTTATGACTGTATGTTGAAAATACTTTTCCAGGAAAACACAAAGTGGCAGACCCTTTAAATGATAATCAGCTAGATGTGGCTGAATGCCATATTTATACTTCATATCAGATCTCTTTCACATTAGACCAAGAGGAATAAACTGCAAGATTTTTCTTTTGTGTATTAAGTTTGTTAAGATCTGTTACCAAGTCTGTCAGCTTTATAGAAGGTAATAGGGTTACCTTACATATAAACAACTTAAAATACCCTTATCAGTACTATTATTTGTAACTAGCAAGCATTGGTTACCTCAAGAACCTATAAGCACTTTTCCCTGCAAGAAGTACAGAAATGTAGTCTTCCACAATTTTCATTCATTGCCTTTTAGTTTTATTCAGAATGTTAAGTGTAAAGTAGGGTGATGAGTTTATTAGTTATTCTTAAATTTGATTATTTGAATTGAATAGTGACTGATATTAATCAATCTATTATAGACTTTGACTTTTTTAAAGAAATCAGGACCATCTCTCAATGAAGTCATTCCCGATAGTTACAATCGATGTCTTGCGGCTGGCCTTCTCTCACCAAGACTTATTGATATTCAACCTTCCAGTTTAAGTCAGGTGAGAGGTTTTTAACTCTGTTGTTTCTTTTGGATCACACGTTATTAGCTTTCTATTATAACAAAAATCTATTAGATAATTTCTAAAAAAGTAGATTAAGTAATATAATGCCAACTCTGCAAGTCAGTAGCTGTGGTTCTTGGGTTTGGCTTGAAATTCATACTTGTAGGACCCAATAGGCCTAACTTGCCACCAGGTCTATAGGCTAGGAAACACATCATGGCTGCATCAGGCATGTCATGAGTAGAAGTCATTATAACAGTCGAGGGGCCATTTTCTAACCCCTAGAGAGAACAGCTTAGGTGCAAGAGAATGAGACCACATGAGTGGAAACCATCTTGACTTAGGTGAATCTCAAAGTCTATAGCCACAAATTAGGGTTCCCAATATCAGCTTCCCTGGGAACTAGTTAGAAATGCAAGTTCTTGGTTCCTGCCCTAGAGCTACTGAATCAGAAACTCCAAGAGTAGAGCCCAGCAGTCCGTATTTTAATAAGCCCTTGAGGTGATTTGTGATGGTTTGAGAACCACTGCTCTATAGAAACAAGTGTCTTGTGAAAGCCTCTTAGTGAAGATTCCAGATTCCAAGTTCCTATAAAACACAAGACAGTTATGGGAGTCGGACTTAGTCGTGGAAGCCAAAATCTTAATTTCCTAATGGATATATAAATAAAAATATTGTAAAATCCACTCACAGTTTTTGTAGTCCCAGTACATTTTACCAGTCAGATGACATTCTTAAACAGTGTTGCCAAAAAAAAAAAAAAACAGTGTTGCCTGGTGATAACTTATAATTCACATTTATTTTAACTTGATGTTTGCTAGTAAAATGTGCTTAAAGAAAGTAAACCAATCCCAGGTCATTTTCCTGTGGAGAAGGAGAAAATGTTTTATTAACTTTCCCCTCAAGTAGTGTTGGAATTAAGTTATTTAAATAATTGCAGGTATGTAACATAATGAATTGTTAGGAAAAGAGCCTTTTAAATATCAGACGAAATGTAAATATTGCTGCTGGTGATTTAACACCTGAAGTTGGAATTTAATGCCTAATTTCATAGAAATAAGAGAAATTTTCAATACTATTAGGGGATTTTTTTTTCCTTTCTCTCCCCCCTCTCCTTTTATATTACTGTACTGAGCAAATATTCACTGTGCAGTCATGTACAGTTGTCCCTCTGTATCCACGAGGGATTGGTTCCTGGACCCCCACAGATACCAGATTTCAAGGATGCTCCTAGTACCTTATGTAAAATGGCATAGTATATGCATGTAACCTATGCACACCCACCCAAGTACTTTAAATCATCTCTAGATTAAAGTACTTAGTACAGCGTACATGCTATATAAGTAGTTGCTGGCACACGACAAATTCAAGTTTTGTTTTTTGGAACTTTCTGGAATTTTTTTCCCCTGAATGTTTTCTGTCTGCAGTTGATTGTATTGTGGATGAGGAACTGACTGTGGATATCTACATAAACATTTTCTTATATAACTTTTGTTTTTTCCTGGAGTTTCCAGATGGCCTTAACAAAAAACCAAAAACCCTTGCCTAGCCTGTCATTCACACAACCTTAATTTTTTCTTTTCAGCTTGCTTTTGCTCTCTGTAGAGAACCCCATTAGACAAATGTTGACCGTCTAAGTTGATCTTAGGTTAACTTATCTTTGCTTTCCAACTGTTTGTCTCATTTGCCTCTGATTTTATTTTCTGGGAGATTTCTTCATCTTCCTTTCTTTCTTTTAGATTTTAAAAATTTAGCCCCAATTTAAAATTTCTGTGAGCTCTTACTCTTTGATCATCCTTTTTTCATAGTATTCTGTTCTATTTTATGGATGAAATATCTTCTCCTAGCTATGTATGTTTCAGGTTTTATTTAGTTCCATGAATTATCTCTATCTTCTCTGGAGTTATTTTTATTATTGTAGTCTTTCTGATCTGGTGGCTATCCTTAAATGTTTGGTGGTTCTTAGTTATCTTTTCATATGTTAAGTGAGTCAGTAACAGATTATAAACTGTCTTTTGTGTGTTTTGTGTGGATAGAGTTCATCCAGAGGTATCTTTTACTTTAGGACAATAGATTGGATGTGCACCATTTTAGTTGAGAAACGCAGATTTTTTTTCTGGGGCTATTCAGTGTCTCCAGAGATCTATCAGGCTGGCTCCACAGTTCTTTGCTGCCGGGTAACAGAAGGGTGGAGACTGTCTGTTCTAGATACTAAGTTTGAACCCGTTGCCTGTATTCAGTCCCATGTTTGATCACTCTTTCACCCACTTTCCTCTGTACCTGGATTCTCCAAGAACTTAACCTGATAGGATTCTGAGAGCCAAACTGGCTGTATTCTCATCTGTAGTTCCCCTCTGTGGGGACTCTAGGACGTGGTTTCCTTCACACTGCTAAGTCAGTCACCTTTCCTCTGCTTAGTACTGCTTTTCAAAAATTTTGTTGAGCTGTCTTATCCCATGATGCCTTCCCTTCCCTTTTCTTTGTCCTTGTTAATTTATACTTTTTTTGACTCTTTACCATCGTTTTAGTGAGACCCAGTGATGATGTAGGGGTAGGAAATAAAGGCTGTGGTGTGATGTTCCATTTTTAGACACAAGTAACAAGGATTTTTTTTTTTTTAAGAGAAGCCTGTTTGGAGACTGGAGCACTTTACGGGAAAGACTCATTCTTCCATCAGCTGGATCACGTCCAAAATATTTCATCTGAATTTCTTGGCCAACTTCTAATCCTAAAGCAGTGGGATGTTTAATCTTCCGTTGATCATGTTGTGTGTTATGAAGCAGTGCTGCAGTCATATTTGGATATAGCTTAACCATTACTCAGTGTCTCTGATTTCAGTTATTGTGACGGTGTACACTGCTCCCGTTTCTAACTGCTGCTCTTGATCATCTTCGCAGATTTCGGGAATGAAGTCTCTTGCTTCATGCATAGCACTGGGTGTTGGTACAAATACAGAAAATGTTTCTTCATACACCTGACTAATAGTTACTCCTGTTTCAGCCTGAAGTTATTTTTAATTGATATCCACCTGGTCCAACAAATTTTGCTCACTTTAGTAATGGAACCTGAACAGTTTCTACAACAGGTCCACTTTCTTTTCTAGATGCTTGAGGTTTTGAAATAGTTTTGTTCATAATCTTCTTTTGTTCATTGCGAGTAGTGTGATCTTTTTAGCCCATCTGTTTGTTGCATGTTCTAGCAGAATCGTTAATATGTTGTGTAGAAGAAATCTCTTCTGTCTAATGGTCCGTGGACAATCTGTGGGCTGTGCATTTGCATTTAAGCTAGCGGGCTTCCATTCCCCTCCCCTCCAAGAAAACAAAATTGAAAACACAAGATTCAAAATGGCTTTATGCAGCTCTGAATTAGATTTATTAAAAGACCTCAGGTAAATTTTGCCCTGGTGGCCCTGCTCATAGGGCCCTTTGGTCAGGAAATGAAACTGACTATCCTTCCCTGCCAAAGGCTCCAAATTAGTATTGTGTGGGAACTGTTTATCATTCTTAGGAGTTGGGCACTTTAAGTGCTCTATTTAATTTTTTTACTTTAGGGAATTAATACTGATTCCTCCCTACCCCCGCTGCCATTATACATTATCAAGTTTAGTTAAAGCAATGATATCTAAGTTTTAAAAAGAAAAGTGAAACTAGAAAAAAAGTACCTGTAACTCAACCATGTTAATGAAACAGCATTTAATGTTTTCTGTGATTATTTTGTGTTAACCCGACCCTTGTTGTTTTTTCCACTTATATAGATATTACATGAATAATTTGAATTGAGAAAATTGACTAAAGTATATGGAAGTATGCAAATATTGGCATTTTGTTGACTTTTTCCATGTATCTTCTTTAAAACTTTATTCCTAGAATAGACCAAATTGAGCTGAATTGGTTAGTGATGCGTACACAGAGGTAAAACAAAAAGAAAAGCAAGAAAGTGATTCCTAGGGCTTCCCTGGTGGCTCAGTGGTTAAGAATCCACCTGCCAATGCAGGGCACACGGGTTTGAGCCCTGGTCTGGGAAGATGCCACTGAGCATCTAAGCCTGTGTGCCACAACTGCTGAAGCCCACCCGCCTAGAGCCCATGCTCTGCAACAAGAGAAGCCACCGTGATGAGAGGCCCGTGCACCGCAATGAAGAGTAGCCCCTGCTCGCGCAACTAGAGAATGCCCGCGCGCAGCAACAAAGACCCAGCGCAGCCAAAAAAAAAAAAAAAAAAAACAAAAGAAGTGATTGCTACAAAAGGCTGGAGAGTGGTTACCATGGGGGATGGGAGGAGTGAGTGGGATTTGCTTTTGATCAGGTAGGAGGAGACAGGGCTTCTGGGAAGTATTCTCAATCTAGACTTGGGCCATAGTTTCATCAGTGTCCACTTGGTAATTATTTGTTAGTTGTATGTATGGTATATGGACTTTCTGATATGTATACTTTCCTGTATCTCTTTATCCCTCCATATACATGAAAAGGATGATATACATGTAATTTCATATATTGTTGTCAGGATTTGTTCTTCTGTTGATTACATATTTGTAGGTTTTACCTTTTTTCTTATTGGGTTGTCTTTATAGAAATTCTTTATTAAAATATGTAGGTATTTATCCTGTCATAAATCTTACAGATATTTCCCCCATCATTTGCTCTTCACTGTTTTATGGTATCTCTTACCACATTCAAAATAATATTTTTAGAGTCAAGTGTATTTTATAGCTCTGGCTTAAAAAAATTTTCCTAACACCTAAATGTTTCTTTAACATTTAAGGCTATAATTCATTTTTGTGTGTCATATAAGGTAAAGGTACATTTTTCTTTTTGCCAGATGATTAGTCCAGCTGTGCTATATCATTTGTGAAACAGGACCCATAATAACCTTTTATCACGCTACTGAAATACCACCTTTATCTGATATCATATGTCCATATCTACTGGGTTCTATTTCCAGGTTTTTATCTTGTTTCATAAATCTAGTTACCTATTTCTATACCATTTTAATATACTGCTTTGATATTTGGTAACGCAGTCTCTTTTTAATCTATAATTTTTGAAAGTTCATAGGCAGTTCTTTTTTATTAATTATAAGATGGTTTTATCCAGTGCTCCTGTTGGAAATCTTTTGGGAATTTTATTATATCCACATGTTAATTTGAGGGAGAATTGGCATTTTTATAATCATCTAGGTATAAATGGTATATCTTTCCAATTATTTAGGGTTTGTTTTACATCTATCAGTAAGAGTTTATGATTATTTTCTAGTGGGTTTCTTTCTATTTTTATCCCTAAGTGTTTTGTAGTATTTTTATGAGTAGACCATTTTCCCTATATTCATTTCTAGATGGAGTTGATTTTTGTGTGTGTATATATATATATATATATATATATATATACAAATATATATATATATTTTTTGTATATTCATTTGGTATCTACTTAACTAAATTAGAATATCTTAGATTTTCAAGGTATGCAACCATCAGCAAATATAGGCTTTCCGTGCCCCCCCCCATTTTTGTTTATTACTTTATTTTCTCATGGCATTTGGTAGAACCTCTACAAACCATAGAAAAATAATTGTACTAGCAGTCATCCTTGTTTTGTCCCTGATTTTAATGTAAATTGTTCTGGTGAATCTCCTTTCAGAATCATGCTATTTTTAGTTTTGGAGAATTTTTATCATATTGTAGCTCGCTCTTCCTGTTTAACTTATCTATTTATTCATGATTCCTTTTTTAAAAAGTCTTTGCTGCTGTAGTGAATGATATTCATAGATTCCTAAACGAGATGTATAATGCTTTTTTAAAAAATAGTGTTGTTGAGATTTAATTCATATCCCATTCAGTTCAGTGGTTTTTAGTATATTTATGGAGTTGTACAACTATCACAACATTAAATTTTAGAGCATTTTTATCACCTTCCCCCAAACCCCATACCCATTAGCAGTCAATTCCTTTTCCTCCCTTCTCTCTCCTAGCCTTTGGTAACTACTAATCTACTCTCTGTCTATAGATTTACTTGTACTAGACATTTCATACAAATGGAATCAAATAACATATGGCCTTTTGTGACTGACTTTGACTTGGCACAGTGTTTTTCAAGGTTCATTCATGTTGGAGCATGTATCGGTACTTCATCCCATTTTCTGGCTGTGTAATATTCCACTGTACAATATACTACATTTTATTTATCCGTTCTTCAGTTGAAGGGCATTTTGGTTATTCTCATTTTTGGCTGTTATGAATAATGCTGCTTCATGTACAGTTTTTGTGTGGACATGTGTTTTTATATCTCTTGTGTGTGTACCTAGGTGTGGAATTGCTGGGTCATTTGGTAACTCTCTGTTTAAGATTTTGAGGAACTACCAGACCAAACTGGCTGTCCCATTTTACATTCCCACCAGCAGTGTATGAGGATTTTCTGCACCATCACCAATGCTTCTTACCTTGTGTATAGCCATCCTAGTGAATCATAATGATTTTTAATCCTTTAAAAATTTGTGTTCTGAACTAGAACTTGCTGCCTCTGTCTCTGATCACATATCCTTTCTTTTCTTTCTTTTTCTTTTTTTTAACACATCGTTTAGGAAGAACAGTTAGAAGCTATATTGTCAGCAGCAATCCAGACAAGTTCTCTGGGACTTTTGACTGGATGTATCAAAAGGTGGATAACAGAAGGTAAGATTATGATTTTTAACAATTAAAAACTACTTTCGTATTTTTAAAACTATCAATTCACTGTTTTGTGGGGGGTTAAGTTAAACTTTATTTTGAGATAATTGTAGGTTCATGTGCAGTTGTAAGACATTTACAGTGTACCCTTAGCCCCATGAATGATAAGATCTGGCAAGTCTCTAATATTATATCACACCCAGGACCTCTCTTGTTGCCCTTTCATAGCCATGCCTACTACCCCCGGCCGCCACCCCGTTCCTAATGCCTGACACCCATTCATTTATTGTCTATTTCTGTAATTCTGTCATTTCAAAAATGTTCATGGATGGAATCCTACAGTACGTAACCTTTTAGGATTGGCTCTTTTTCACTCAAAAGTTTTCTGGGGATTCATTCAAGTTGTGTGTATTACTCTCTTTATAAACACACACACATTGTTTCTGTTCTGACCATTTGAGAATAAGTTGAAGGCATCATGCTTCTTTACTGAAATACTTCAATATATTCCTTCTAAGAACAAGGATATTCACTTAAAAAAACACTTTTTAGTTATAAAAATCAAGAAAGCTAATATTGATGCATGCTGTTGTCTAATCTGTAGACCTTATTGGAATCTCACTAATTGTCCTAATGTCCTTTGTAACATTTTTAGGGAGGGGGAATTCAGAATCCAATCCAGAATATTTTGTATTTAGTTTTCAGGTCTTTTTAACTCTCTCTTAATCCTGTATAATTCTTAAGCCATTGTCTTTGAAGAAAGTTACATTTTTAAAGAATATGGGCAGTATTATTTTATAGCCTGCCTATCAGTTTGTGTTTGTTGATCTTTCCTCATGATTAGATTCACATTTTACAGTTTTACAGCAGTGTTATGTAAATTGATGTGCTCCCTGAAGTGATACCCTGAAGGTACATGTTACCAGTTTGTCTCCATTAATGTTGATGTTAAGGGCGTTCACTTGGTTAGGGTGGTTTCTGTCAGGTTTCTCCACTGAAAAGTTTCTAATTTTTTTTTTTTGTAATTAATAATCATTCTCTATTTTTCCCTTTCATATTTACAAATAAGAACAACCAAATTCTGCTGCTAATTTGCGCTTTGTTCTTGAATGGACATGGAATAAAGCGGTTCTCACAAAAGAGGAATTTGACAGACTATGTAAGTAGTATATTAAATTTTGAGTATATAGCAATAATAATTTTTAATCATTTTGAAGTTGCAAACTCTTTAAAGAAGTCCCAGAAGGAAACTTATTTCTTTTTACATTAGCGTGACAGGGTTTTTCAATAGATCGTTTATTTTTTTTTTTGTTTATTTTTGAAACGAGCATGCATTAGCTTTAATAAAACAGTGAAAATATCCCACATTGAAAAATGTCAACTTCATATTACTTATTCATATAATCCTTTGCAATCATCATGGGTAATTTGAGATGGACTCTCCTTAAATTCAGCAGATCATTTAAATTGGCAGCATGTTAGGTATGTCCACAGTAGCAAGTTTCAGAATTATAGCTTAATTATCTTTTGATCGTAGGCATTTAATTTATAAAATATGCTAATGATGGAGTAAAGAGAATATGCCAGTTAACTTCTGAGCTTTATTCATTTTCCATTTAAAATATTTATGAAGCTAAATAGCAGGGCAAAAACTCAATCACCTATCTTCTACTAACAGATGTCATTAGTCATTATCTAGTCTTGTTTTTTAGTGAATTGTACACTTTGAGTTTTCTTGTATTCTGTGAATATTAGCCCATTATGCCCAACTGGTGCAAAAATAATGTTAAAGGTAATAAATATATGATTGCCCTGTACATGAAAGTAAAATTTAAGTTTATTTAGAAGTATATATGTATTTGTTATTAGTATTATTATGTCACGATGAATGAACAAATTGGACTTATTTAAAAAGTTATTCTTAGTAGAGGATTTTTAAACCAACAAAATTTGGTAGGAGTACATGGAGTTCTGTATAATAATTTTAGAGTGTACTTAAATGAAATTGTAAACATGAAATAAGTAATTTTAAATATTTCAGTAATCATTGTACCTTTGAAGTGTGGAACACCTGATAATTCAGAATCAGGGTGAAAAAAATATTTTTTTGAGAGGAAAATGTTTTCAGGGCTGATTATGTAGGTTATGTAAAAAAAATTCAACTTGGGAATTCCCTGGTGGTCCAGTGGTTAGGACTCAGTGCTTTCACTGTGGGGGCCTGAGTTTGATCCCTGGTCAGGGAACTAAGATCCCCCAAGCCATGTGGCTTGGCCAAAAAAAAAAATTCGACTCAGTTCATAAATTGTATGCTTTTATTTTGCTTTGAGCATAATGTGGTGTTTCAGGGTTGAACTTGGTAGCTTAACCATTATTATTACTGCTTTGAGCTTTATTACTGCTTATTATTATTTTTTTAGCTAAGAATAATTAAAATACAAAGCATAATAGTTTTTTAAATGTATTGGAAGTAAAGCAAATGATTTGAGGAAGTATTCAAAATTAAGGTATTTGTTTTCTGGTCTAATCACACATAATTATTAATGTAATTAAATCTTATCTAAAACAGTGTAACCAATAGCTGCTAAAATAGCTTCTCCCAAAAGTGCATTTGTAAACTCAACCTTGAGTTTGAAATGAGAGGACAACCGAGTCTACAGTGCATTCATTGTAGAAAGCATGCAATTATATTGTAATAGGTCTCTATCTGAGTCTTAATTTCATTGTCTCACTTTTGAAGACTGGCGGTGGAAGAAAGAGTTCTTATCAAATAATAATCACAAAACAACATAGTACATAAAAGGTCCGATATAAAAGATTTATTTGAAGGAGAAGCATTTAATGAATATAACTGATTTCTAGTGAATCTGAAGTTGAATCTATATCACTTTCCTCTGTGCTCACCTATTGCTTACCTCATTCTACATTTTTATTTTATTATTATTATTATTTTTAATTATTATTATTTTTTGGCTGCAGTGAGTCTTCGTCGTTGCGCACGGGCCTTCTCTAGTTGTGGCGAGTGGGGGCTACTCTTCCTTGCAGTGCGCGGGCTTCTCGTTGCAGTGGTTTCTCTCGTGGAGCACGGGCTCTAGGCGTGTGGGCTTCAGTAGTTGTGGCTTGCGGGCTTCAGTAGTTGTGGCTTGCGGGCTTTACAGCACAGGCTCAGTTGTGGCACACGAGCTTAGTTGCTCCGTGGCCTGTGGGATCTTCCCGGACCAGGGCTCAAACCCTGTCCCCTGCATTGGCAGGTGGATTCTTAACCACTGCGCCACCAGGGAAGTCTCATTCTGCGTTTTTAAAAAATAAAAATTTGTATTTGTGTCTGCCTTTCTAGATTTCCTTGAGGGTATTTGTCATTTGAGGCTTGTCTTTCTAGATCTCATATAGAATAATTCTCTGGTTCATAGGAATTTGATATGTTTTGCATTTGTGACTTTAGTTAATTCAGATGTACTGTGTCAAAACTAATCTTACATTTTATCCTTGAAAGGTGCGCCATTATTTGATGGTTCGTGTCGTTTCATCGATCCACAAACTATACAGTCTCTCCAGCAGTGCCATTTACTTCTTAGCAACCTTAATATAGTCTTAAGCTGTTTTGCAGCTGAGGCCCAAGAGATCACCGAGAGAGGTGTGCTATTTGTCTTATATAAATGAGTGTTTCATTGACTTTTACTTCTTGACTTCGAGAAAGAATACATTTCCTATGTATTAGATGGATTACTGGGCAAACAGGTTATTATTTCTCAAATGCTGGGTTTTTTTTTTTTTTTTTAATGAAAAGCTACAGAATGTTATTAGATGTGCCTTGAGCTGATGATTAAATAAGGTTGGGAAATTTGGGGATTAAGGATTGTTAAGATAGTGTACTAATGGTAGAATTTCAGATTTTTTAATTATATGTAAGTTTTTATTCATAGAGTTGGTCATTGTAATTTTTCTCCTCTGTTTTGCCATTTAAACAAAATAGCCAGTTTCGTCTAAAGGCCTGGTTTGAACAACCTGTATAATGATACTGTACTAGTTTGTTTTAATGTAAAAATCTGACTACTGAAATTAGATAAATGGAAGTATAGCTAATATAGAAGCATACGTACCTAAAGTGTCTATTTTAGTCAATGAGTTAGTTTAGCATTTTGGAGATTATTTGTTCAAGCTAAGTTTGTTTAAAAATACATACATATTGCTTAAAATCACCAAGTAATTAATTACTTTTTTTGAAAACTATTGAGTGCCTTGATTTTTCATTTGTGGTTGATAAATTGAAAGCTAACAACAGATTTTAACTCTTTGCAGGTCTTATGGATTTAAGCAATAAGTATATGGTTACCCAGCTCATCTGTCAATATGCACAAGTGGTTCTTTGGTTCTCTCATTCTGGGCTTTTACCAGAGGGCTTAGGTAAAATATTTACCTAATCTATAAATATTAACATTGGAACATTCTTAAATCTTTATAATTTTGTTTTTCTGTTGTAGGATTCCTTTCTTATACCACTTATGTTTTCTTGTATTCTTCTTTTCTTAACATTCTTCCCTACTTTGTACCTTCAGTGCTTCATCCCATGCCTGATACACGTGTTCCATACATGTTTATTGGGTTAAAAGGAAAGAATATTTGCTGAAATATGGCTTCTTAAGATGGGTTCAATGATATCACCGGCTATAATTTAGATCCATAGAACTATGAATTTTATAATCTAATTTGTCCATCTTTTTCTCTTAAGGGTTCTTTTAATATGGTTATTAACCAGTATTATTAGCCATCAGTTAAATACCCTCTTTATCTAATAACTCATCTAATACCAAGAATTAGAGAATTTGACTTACTATATTTGTTTAGAACAAAAGTATCCAACTTCTCGCATTTCCAGGATACACAGACTTAGAAGTGCTTCTGCCGCTGTGCATACTTGCTGTTGATCTTCTTCTTTCATAATTCTCTTAGAGTTTTACTTGAACAGATAGTGAACTTGCTTGCTTTTAAATTATCATTTGCGCCTAAGGGAGTAAAATCATTTTCTAGAATAGCTTTTCCATGGTTTTAAGCCAGCTTCCTTTTGTTACAAGACTTTTATGGGAGACTCAGTTTTCTCATTTGTGCACCTATTAATAAAGGTGTGCAGTGTTCTTTTATTACTTTAAGAAGCCTGCAAATTGAACATTACAAAATTATAGTAAAATATCATTGTATGTAACTTTAAGTATTTGGGGGATATTTTGGAAATATTACTAGCTTTTCTTCTAACTCTTAAAAAACATCTAGATGATGCTGTGCAGTTGTCAAGGTTATGCTACAACTACCCTGTAATTCAGAACTACTACACCAGTCGTCGACAGAAGTGTGAGCGTTCATCAAGGTATAGTACATCCAGAACCTTCAAAAACTATTTTAGAAGTTACTTGTGTAAGAAGTTAAAGCTTTCTCAGAACAGAATTCATCATGTTATAAAACGATCTAATGGGTGGAATTCTCAGTAAAGTATATGAATTTGTCACCAGCATTACTATTTTAGTTGTAATGTTTGCCTTGACCTAATGGTTACACCTTTATTTTAGAACTTGAGAATAGCTATTTATTATTTCCTAAATAAAACTATTTACCACATGATTGATTTATTGGAGGAGATTCTATAATTTAAGCATGTATTTTTCCTGAGAATTCTTACACAGAAAAAGACTAGAAGCAACTGTTTATTAAAGCATAAAATATATATCACGTTAGTTATTTTACATTATTTTTCCATTACCATTTGCATTTCAGCACTTCAACCACTTTTTTCTTTATTTCCTTTATTTCTCTTTTCTTTAAATACATACTCCCCCCTTCCCTTTAAATACATATGTAGTTGGTTCCTTTGAAATAAATATATAGAAGTAATAGAAGAAAAAAGAGTAGTGTTTAGAGCCTTGGCTCTACCTTGGGATTATAAATAGCCTTCTTCTACAGGTTGGAATGACAGAATTGTAGAGCAGCTTAGAACCTTTAGAGCAGTGATTCACAAACCTTGGTTCTGGGTTTGTTGTGTCAGACTCACTTGGAAATCTGTATAAGGCTGCGCATGGCAAGTTGGGAGATCCAGTACTTTAGAGTAACTGATCTACGATAGTGAGCATTGGCTTGGGAGATTTATTAGACATATTGAAAATTTCTAGATCTGTTATTTCCAAAGTGAATGTCCTTGAGCAGGTTGGCTAAGCTTTCTAATCGTATTTGTCACATAAATTATAAAGTTAATATAAAGATGAAATAAAATACTATATGCAAGATACCTCTTACAGTGCCTTACTCCTAAGAAAATTTCATTCAATAATTAGTAACTGCTCCTGCTGTTATTAATCTTAGATGAGGAAACAGACAAGGTCCATATCTGCTTACCCCCTTGTAGGTGCTCAGTAATATATATTATCAGGGAATTAATGAGGTTAAAAGACTAGTCCAAATGATGAAACTGAAAATATTGACATTGAACTACAGTATTATTTTCTTTATACTGAGCTGCCATGCTCTTTGGTAATCTCAAGATGGTAAAAAGTAAGCCTCAGGCATTTTGCTGGCTAGACCACATTCTTCCCTGGAATCTGACCTTCACTGACTGACTTGCTGATGACCAAACTTGAAGCTTCTTCAGGGTTTATCTGACTAACTTTCCTTGATGTCTGGATTTCTCATGATGGGATCCTGTCCTCGAATCTCTTCTGCCTTTGATAGTTGAGATCATTACTTTTAAGAGTTCGGTGCTTTTTGTTTTGATAATAATAATTTAACACTAATGTTAAATATCCTTAATGTTGCCCTTATTGCAGAGGGAAGTGGAACCCTGATTGCTTGATGATTGATGGAATGGTTTCTCAGTTAGGAGATCGAGTAGAGAAGTTGTGGAAACGGGATGAAGGAGGCACAGGAAAATATCCTCCTACTAGTCTACATGTAGGTTTGCAATAACATGATATCATTTTTTAGTCTCCAAAGTTGGGCGGGGTTTTTCATACCTGGCACGGGCTTGGGAAAGCAAGGAGCATAGATGAACGAATATATACAATGCACTAAATTTTTTTTTAATAGGCATTACTTGACATATACCTACTAGACAACGTTACCGAAGCAAGCAAGCATTCTGTTGTATCCTTTAAAATTTTATCAAATAATTCATGTATTACCAAAATCATTCAGTGTCAGACTAGTGGGAACCTTATGCATCTCATCCAATCTCAATTTCACATTTGGATTTGTCTTAAAGGAAAGATTCTTAATCCAGGACCTGTTGGTTGGGTTCAGATGTCTATGGTTAACCTTGAATCTATGCAAAATTTTGTTTTAAGTTTATTTTCCTAGGGATAGGGTTCATGGCTTTTATCAGACTCTCAAATGTGTCCAAGACACTCCCAAAGTTAAGGACATCTGCTCTAAAACATTGCTAGCAAGTGGTCATTCTCTGAGGTTAATTCATGTGCTGAATATGAATGCATTATAAGTTAGCTTAAATTACTTAGGCATTGTGTTTGAGCCTTGTGGTCTCTTAAGTAAGATTTTTGTACTAATGTCAGTTTCTTAGTCAAAATGTTTAGTTTTATTAATAATTTATAAAATAAGTGATGTGTTTGCTTAAAGCCTGCCAGGTTTTGCTGGATAACTGGAATTTCGTCTATAGCTTTCTTAAATTTGCTAAGCTACTAACTTCATGAAGAAAGTATGCTTTAGATCATCTCCTTTGTGGTGGTACTTGCTATTGAGAATGAATGAAGTCGGTTGTGGGATTGGCTGTACCCGTGTTTAATAAAACTATACTTCTGTGGCTGGACATCCATAATGGCTTTCTGAACACTTAAAGAAGTGTCTTAAGACTTTTTTCTGATATCTTCTGTTGCTACCTATTGCAAATATATACGTAGGAGTTTTTCTTTTTGTTTATTGTCCTTAATCCTCTTTTTTAAAGACTATTTATTTGCTACTTGATATTATGTATTCCTTTCCAAACAAAACGGATACTTCCATTGAATCATTTCCCACTGCCTTTGCCATTTCTTGGGGCCAGGTTAAACTTATTCAAGGGTTTTGGCTGATAGATCATAATGACTATGAGGTAAGTATGTAGTTCACTTATAATGTAAGCTTTTGTAAATTATTAGAATTTTAGAAAAAATACATAACTGGATTTAAATTTGATATTAAAGATATGACACCTACTTCCAGAGGTAATTTAAGGATTCAGTTTAATCAGTACGTTCACCAAGCACCATCTTAGGCAGTACAAAGATAAAATAGTTTAGAACCCCAGGTTCCTTACTGTCTAAGGAAGGGAGGAAACAAATAAATAATTACTAATAGTGCAAATATAGTGATTGATATGTTAGAGATATGGTTGGTGTGTTGGGTGAACTAGAGAAGGCAGAATTTGGCATTGATGTATGAAACTGGTGATGGAAAGATTCTATATACTAGCTTAAAAAGGTCTCAAAAGTATGAGGCTTTTGATAAGACTTTTATTTAAAATAAAATATATCAATATCATAGATTAAAGTAGATATTTTCAGATGTATTTAAATTGGTTTTATCTTGGTTTATGTAGGTTTAGTATGTTGCCTTTTTTTTTTTTCTAAAAGCAAAATATTTGTATTTACCAATTTTTATGTCATTTTTGCAGAGTGGTTTGGATCTTCTGTTTCACCCAGCTACTGTAAAACCTGTGTCATGGCAACATTCAAAGATTATTGAAGCCTTCATGGGTCAGGGTGAGCACAGACAAGCCCTCAGATATATTCAAGCAATGAAGCCAACAGTGTCCAGTGGTAGTGATGTTATCCTTCACCTCACTGTTTTGCTCTTTAATAGGTAAGTACCTATTTTGAAAGTACAGTCAAACTCTTGTTCATGTGTTAATAAAGTGGAATTGATGAAATAGACAGTAGCAATGTATATTTTGATTTGGTTGCATTACACAATATTCTTATGTTATTCATCTTTTCATCATTAAGAAAAATGTAAAGCACCTTTTATCTAAAATAAGATGAAGAAAAGAAGTACCTTGAGTAAAGGGGGAAATCAAACTGAGGTTTAAAAATTGTATTTGTTTCTACCTGGCAATATTGACAGTCTCCTGTGTGGACAGTTTAAGTTTGATTATGCTGAAAAGCAGCCAGAAGTATGTTGAGTTGATAAATTATGCTCTTTGAGGGTATATTCCAGTGATGGTGCTCTGATATTTATGTTAGTCTTGGTTGCTTGGGTGTTGCAATTCTTTGATTTTTCTTGTTGCATTATAGCAATACACTGTTGCTATAATAATTATATTTGTCATGTATATAATAACTGACAAGTTAAATGGCATGATTGGAAATATAGTAATCTGGTTTTGGGGTTTTCTTAATACCTAGTTAATTGGGAAACTCGTTTGGGGCTGAAATTTCTTAGATTGTAACTATTTTTTTCAACTTGTATTTTTTTTTTCAATCTTACTGGTTGGGTCATTTTTTATATTTTTTAAAATTGGTCACTTTACTCATCCCAAATTGTCATTTATGAACCATACAGCACTTCAGTGTCAGCACTCTGAAAGTTGTTTTCTTTGCTCTCTTTGGTTAAACAGGATGTATTTCTGAGGAGAGAGGGTTGAATCTGTTTCAGACAGATTTGCAGTTAAATAATAGACTCGTTAGACATATTGAAACTTACAGTGTCCTCAGAAGTAATGAACTAAAAAGTACTTGTTGAAATAATTTTGGTTAGCAAAAGTATTTGACTAAGCCGAATAAATTAAGAATGAATATAAGAACAAAAATTTAAAGAAGCTAAAGGAGATAAATGTTTAATAAATGGGTTAAGAGTTCTAGTACTTGGTAGGCAAGTAGCATGTACATTTTTTTCAGTTGCATGTAAGCTTCTCACTCTTAAGTGACTTTAAAGAGGTGGTACTTGCACACTAATGCTTTTACATCAGAAAAGCAGATGTTGGAACATTGAGGGACAAAAACTTTGAAAGGTTGGTGGTTTTTCCTCTTTTTCATTCCGTTGTCCTTTGATTCATCCAGAGTATGTTTCTCTGTTTTGCTAGATTCTCATTTCCTCTCCCTTAGCCATAGCAAACGTTATGTAATAATGTTTATAATAATACAAACTTTATATAGTGTAATTTCAAAACCTTATTTCTCAAGTACAATAAAGCCTCAGTTATCTAGTCCCCAGAACACTAGCATTATTAAGTGTCCTTTACAGTAAGTGCAGGAGTGAAAACAAAGGACCACTCAAAATGCCATTTGTGAGATAGCATGTTTTCAGATTCAGTAAATGTTTAAGATAATTACTGGTTCTATAACTGGAGAATGACTCGAATGTTAGAGAGGCAGAAGACAACTGTTAGGATAAGTAACAGTGGGGGTTTTTTTGTTTGTTTTTGTTTTTAAATTGAGGTATAGTTGATATACAATATTATATTAGTTTCAAGTGTACAACATAATGGTTTGAATTTGTATGTATTATAAAATAATCACCACAATAGGTCTAGTTAATACCTGTCACCATACATATAGAATTTTTTTTCTTGTGATGAGAACTTTAAAGATTTACTTTTAAATACGCAACTTTTAAATATGCAATACAGTATTATTTACCGTGACTTATTTATTTTATAACTGGAAGTTTGTACCTTTTGACACTTCATCCATTTCACCCACTCCCCACCCCCCTCCTCTGGTAACCACAAATCTGATCTCTTTTTTCATGAGTTTTTGATAGATTCCACATTGAAGTGAGGTTATATGGTATTTGTCTTTCTCTGTCTGACTTAGCATAATACCCTCAAGATCCATCTGTGTTGTCCAAATGGCAAGATTTCATCCTTTTTTGTTGTTTTTACTGAAAGTAAGAAAACAATGTAGGAAGAGGCTGCTTTAGTTTTTGAGCTGATACTTGTGCAGAAAGGCAGCCATGTTTCATTGCTCAGGAGGTCATGCAGCTACATACATATTCTGCCCTCCACTTTTATTAGAAAGAAGTAAATGACAAGAAAACAAGCTGATTTTTAGGGACTAATTCAAGAGAGCAAAGTTCTGAGGTATGTCCCATGTTTAGCACATAATCACCTAATTTCCCCAAATGCCTACATCTCTAATCCAACAGAATGATTAACCACAGTGTGCTTAAACATGGAAAAAAGCTAAGCTTGGGAAGTTTGAACTAAAAGCAAGTCAGGCTACACAGTGGTCTTGCTAACATCCATATGCCATGATTGCATAGCAATAGTTAAAATAGCTGAAAAAATTTTGATACTTCAACTATCAGAATACTAACCCTCTCCCCAAACTCACCACATGCTAGATAAGTGAGGTGGTGTTTGGTTTTCCAGCTATTGTTTGAGTTTATATTAATGATGATATTATTTATTAATCTATATGTTTAAAAAAATAACGATACTGGGGGAGAAGCTGCAGCTGAGGCTGGAGTCGCTCTTGGGGACCGAGCCCGCCGTCTACCCGTGGCCACTGCCGGTCTACTTTCCTGAGTTTCTGGGAAGGCCTGGTTTCCCCAAAGGAACGATTTCTGGTAGAAGTCTGAAGGTCTGACCCAAGAAAAAAATCCAGTACAGCCAATGAATTGAGGACAAGAAGGTTTCCAATCAGCCTTTCTTTAATTTTCGAGATTGTTAAAAGAAGGCAAAGAAAGAGGAGAAGACCCCTGAGTCAGAGCGCAGGCTCCGGACGCGCAGGCTCAGCGGCCATGGCTCACGGGCCCAGCCACTCTGTGGCATGTGGGATCTTCCCAGACCAGGGCACGAACCCGTGTCCCCTGCATCAGCAGGCGGACTCTCAACCACTGTGCCACCAGGGAAGCCCTACAACATCTTTTAATTCACATTTTAAGATATTTTGTTCAGTGGATTATCTCATTTTAAAACTATTGATTTATATGTACATACTATGTAAATATTAGTATATATTTCTCAATGGCTAGGTTAGTGTTTTCTTAACTACTTAAGTTTGTTTAATTCATATTGTTGTTCTTCAGCATTTCTTTTACTCACTGGAGCCTATCCTACTGACTTCGAAAAGCCTGAAAAAATCTGAAAATCCCATTTAAAGTAATTGTATGGAAAATCTTTAAAATAACGTATAATAATGGTAGAGAAGAAGAGTATTTAACGTTGTGCTGAAGATCATTCCATTAATAAAGAGATTAATCAATAATTCTAACATTCAGACATATAATAAAAATGAAAAACATTAATCATAAAAAAAAAAATAACGATACTGTAATTGCTGCTGATGGTAGCAAAGATGTTAAGAGCACAATCTTTGGACGCAAATAGATCTGAATTTATACCTGAATTCTGCTACATTCTAAAATATGATCAAAAGCAGTTAAATTATCCTTTCTGAGCCCAGGTTTCCTCATGGGTTAATAATGACCAGCTTGCAACATTTCGAGGGTTAAATTTTGCAAGCACTATTATAGTTGCAGGTAGTAAGTCATTAGTAAATGGTGGTATATTGAATTTTTTTAAAGTTAACTGTCATTGCCATAATTTATTTAACTTTCCAGCCTGACTCCTGACTCTAGCCTCTACCACTTTTTTTTTTTTTTTTTTTTTTTGCGGTATGCGGGCCTCTCACTGTTGTTGCCTCTCCCGTTGCGGAGCACAGGCTCTGGATGCACAGGCTCAGCGGCCATGGCCCACAGGCTCAGCCGCTCCGCAGCACGTGGGATCCTCCCAGACCGGGGCACGAACCCGCGTCCCCTGCATCGGCAGGCGGACTCTCAACCACTGCACCACCAGGGAAACCCTGCCACTTCTTTATTAAGATCATCTTTCTTTAAAACCATTATGATGGTAGCTTTCCAGTTGTATGAGCTTTATTTATAGACATACCATCACAATTATGGCTTGGCAAATAGGTTTACCTGCAAAGTAATCATGAGACACACTACACGATAGCCTCAAAGTAACAGGTTTAGATTTTCAGCTGTTAACATTGAGTATTCAGTCTTAGTAACATAAAAGTACAATAGAGCTGGAAAACCTTTTTGTATAGGTGCAATCATTGTCTTTATTCTTTTCTTCCCACTTCCTGTGGGTTTTATTCTGCTGTACTTTTTTTTTTAATTTTTTTAAAATTTATTTTTATTTTTGGCTGTGTTGGGTCTTTGTTGCTGCGTACGAGCTTTTCTCTAGTTCCAGCGAGCGAGGGCTACTCTTTGTTGTGGTGCACGGGCTTCTCATTGTGGTGGCTTCTCTTGTTGTGGAGCATGGGCTCTAGGAGTGTAGGCTTCAGTAGTTGTGGCTTACAGGCTTTAGAGCGCAGGCTCAGTAGTTGTGGCGCACGGGCTTAGTTGCTCCGCGGCATGTGGGATCTTCCTGGACCAGGGCTCGAACCCGTGTCCCCCACGTTGGCAGGCGGATTCCTAACCACTGCACCACCAGGGAAGTGCTTTTTTTTTTTTTTGCGGTACGCGGGCCTCTCACTGTTGTGGCCTCTCCCGTTGCGCAGCACAGGCTCCGGACGCGCAGGCTCAGTGGCCATGGCTCATGGGCCCAGCCGCTCCACGGCATGTGGGATCTTCCCGGACTGGGGCACGAACCTGTGTCCCCTGCATTGGCAGGCGGACTCCCAACCACTGTGCCACCAGGGAGGCCCAGGGAAGTGCTTTTTAACTCAAGTTGGATGATTTCTCATTCTCAACCCTTTATCTTTACTAATATAAAAACATAAATCTGAATGTTCTGTCTGTGGCATCATCCCACAATTTTAATTATCTTTCTAAGTATTTTAAAATTTTCATTATGATTTTTTTCTCTTCCTATCAGGTATTTAGAAGTTTCACTTTACAAATGTGGGTTTAAAAATTATCTTGTTCTTTTCTATCTTAATTGCATCATGACTACATAATATGATCAATGTGGTACCCATCCTCTAAAATTTATTAAGACTTGTATTCACAAGTAGTCAGTGTGTTGCTCATTTATTAGGTGAGATGTCAAGTGTATTTGTCTAAAAGATCAAGTTTGTTCATTGTGTGGTTTTAATCCTTGTATGTCCTTAATGATGTGTACGTGTGTGTGTGTGTGTGTGTGTGTGTGGTCTGCTTAATTATTAAGAAAGGTTTGTGGGAGTTCCCTGATGGTTCACTGGTTAAGACTCTGCGCTTCCACTTCAGCAGGGCGTGGGTTTGATCCCTGGTTGGGGAACTAAGATCCTGCATGCCGTGCGATGCAGCGATAGATAGATAGATAGATAGATAGATAGATAGATAGATAGATAGATAGATAGCAAGTTGCCTACTCTAATGAAGGATGTGTTCATTCCTCATAATACTGCTAACTTTTTGTATGTCGAATATTAGATACATAAGAGTTTTTTAAAATGACTTTAACCTTTTATTATTATAGAGTAACCTTCATCATGAGTAATTGTTAATGTAGCTATACCAGTATTCTGTTATTTATGATATATCTTTTCCAAATATTTTAACTTTTACACTAATCACTGGAAACCAGTAGTTGCTTGTTTACCTCTCTGGAATTTGTTTTTTCATTGTGATCTCCATGATGCATTTCAAAAGATTGTTTATATTCAATCTAGCATTTTTAGAGCTTGTCACGGGAGTGTTTTTCAGGCTCTCTTCTTGCTGTATCGCCAAGAACCCCCATACATTTCTTATTGAAATAACTTTTACTATCAACATGCTAGTTTAGCCTTTCATCAGTTGAAGTGATTTTCTTACTGCTTTTCCTGGCATCATGCCTTTCTGCCATAGGAAGCAGGAGAGAGTGGGAATTTGAAACTTAACTTATTTTAAAATTTATGCACGTGTTGGCCCAAAATGGAGCATCAGTTTCTTGTAGTTGGAGGTAACTGTGTCTTCTCCTGCTAGGGGAGAAACTGGGAAAAAAACATTATCATTTGTCTTTTGCTTTCAGGTATGCTCACTGTTACTAGATTAATATTTGATCAGTCATAAATAAATTAATCTTACTCCTACTAGTATGTCTGCTCAACTGGGGGTAGATATCGTACTTTAAAGTGGAAAACTTAAAATATATATCCATGGGCTGGGGGAAGAGGGGCAAGAATATGGCTCTTTCTGTTTTTGAATAGTAAGATAAATACATGCTTCTTTCTAAAGGTACAAAAGGATACACAGTGAATTCCCAGCCTCCTAAGCTTCCTCCCACTACCCACACAATGTTAATTTCTAGTGTATCCTTCCTAAGCTGTTTTGGACCTACTAAGCAAATGTGTATATATGTCATTTTCACCCCCTCTCCCTTTTTAAAAAAATACAAACAGCATACTGTACATCATTCTGCAATATACTTTGAAAGCTAGTTTGGAATTCATTTCATAATAGTACATAAAGAGTGGATGTACCAGTATTTTTTTAACTGGCTTCCCTTAGTGAACATTTAGGTGGTTTTAATGTTTTACCATTTTAAACACTGCTGTGTGTGAGTAACCACCCATTTTACACAAGTGCAAATTTATTTTGTAAGGTAAAATCCTGGAAGTGGAATTACTGGGTAAAAGGATATTTGCAACTGTAATTTTGATAATGGCATGTTGCCTTCCATGAATGTCATGCCAGTTTAACCCCCCTAATAATAATTAATCATATTAATATTACCATTTTCACCTATCAGTTTTATCCATCTGATAGGTGAAAATGGTAATATTAATATCTCACTATAATAATTGAACACATCTTTTCATAAAGAGCTATTTTATGAAGTCAGAATGACCAGTCTTTTCCACTTCAATATTATTATTTAATCCTCTCACTGCTTCTATTACCATTCTATGTTTTTTGTTTTATCATTTAAATTTTTGATACATCTGAAATTTATTTTGGTTTAAGCATTTTGTAAGAAGATTCCAGAATACACAAAAAGTAGAATAGTGCAATGACTATTCCGTACACCCATCCTAAATCAAATTCAACAGATACCAAGATTTTATTATACCCACTTCATCTATTTCTTTATATTAAAATTAATGGTGAGGTGTTCATTCATCCTCATTAGCTATTTTTCTTTCTACAAAAATGGTGTGCTCATTTTAACATTCCCAGATTTTTGATTTAGGAAAAAAATTAGTCCTCTTAGATACTCAGGTTATAACAACTACACTGTCATGCCTGTCCTGGTAGAAGAAGAAGTGGAAGGCAATTTCAGATGCAGATTTTTAGGGAATACACCACAAATGTTTTACTTATTTGGGTCGTTAGTTTTATAAGTTCTGTGGAATACGTTAAAATATTCTAATCCCCAAACAATAAAATTAACAGGGCCCTGAACTGCCAGCAGTGGGATTTGCTTCCCCAGGAAACTTTGTGTCTAGTGGGAGTCTGGGACAGTGCTGCCAAAATTTCCTCAGATGCATTTTCATTATGAATACTAATTGCTGTAACTTTGTTCACACATTCTGTGTTTCTTACGAGGGTCAGTTATTTATTTATAAGTCCTTCTTTCAGTTTTTGTTTTTATTTCAATAAAAACTATAGCTAAAGCTTTTTAATTAAGTTGCCTATTAAAATCAAAATTATTCACTTAAAATTAGGAATGATGATTTTTTTTTTAGAAAATTATTCCTATCTGCTTGCCATTTTTTATTCTACCCCTGCTTCTGACTTGACAGTTATCAGCCCTTCCAAAAATTCTACCTGTCAAGATTAATCATTGTTAATCTTCGTGTATATTTTTCCAGACATTTTGTTATCTAAATAAATATATAAACATTTATAGGCTTTGTTTATTGATTAATTTTTAGAAATTATAGTTATTCATGCTGTTTTTTTGTTTGTTTTTTGCGGTACGCGGGCCTCTCACTGTAGCAGCCTCTCCTGTTGCGGAGCACGGGCTCCGGACGCGCAGGCTCAGCGGCCATGGCTCACGGGCCCAGCCGCTCCGCGGCATGTGGGATCTTCCCAGACCGGGGCACAAACCCGTGTCCCCTGCATCGGCAGGCGGACTCTCAACCACTGCGCCACCAGCGAAGCCCATTCATGCTGTTTTAAGCTTATTTCTACTTAACAATATATCATGAGAAACACTGCTTCATTTAACACTTTATTGCCCACAGAAGGATGTTTCAGCAGCCCCACATGTTATCTGAAACTGTCTAATTTGACCCAGGTTCTCCAGTCAGATCTTGCTATAGATCAGCCAAAATCGTCTGTTACTAAGCTAAGTCCTTTATTTTCCCATCAATACAATATGCTGTTTCTGTCTGTAGGTCTTTGCTCATTTTCCACTCTTCTCATGCTGAGTGTCACCTCCTTAAGAACCTCGCTTTAATCTTTCAGTACTGTGCAGACCACAATAGTTTTTTGTCTTCTTGAACTCTTGGGTACAGACGGTCCCTGACTTAAAATGGTTCGACTTGGCAATTTTTCAACTTTAAAATGGTGCAAAGCAATATGCTTGTATGAAGTAGAAACCATACTTCAAATTTTGAATTTTGATCTTTTCCTGAGCTAATGATATGCAGTGTGATTCTCTCTAATGATGCTGAGCAGTGACAGCAAGCTGCAGCTCCCAGTCAGCCATGTGATCACAAGGGTAAATAATTCATATGCTTAAAACCATTCTCTACCCATAGAACAATTCTGTTTTTTACTTTCAGTGCAGTATTCAATAAATTACGTGAAATATTCAACATTTTATTATAATATAAAGTCTTTAGAGATGCCTTATCTTCTGGTTGACAACTTCATTATGCAGTGATTAGTATTCTATAAAATTTTAAAGTACTTTTAAATTACATGTACAAAGTATCTTTGGGATTCTTCAGGTGGATTACTTGTTTTGAAGATTTTAAATAGCTTTTCTAAAACTAAACTTTGATAAATATTGATTTCAGGTGCATGGTTGAAGCCTGGAGTTTACTGCGACAGCATTCTAATAGGTTGGATATAGAGGAGTTGCTCAAGCACACATATGAAGTCTGTCAGGAAATGGGCTTAATGGAGGATTTACTGAAGCTGCCGTTCACAGACACTGAACAGGTAATGACTTATCAGTGTAAACTTATATCCAGAAACTCAGGATAAGTTAGTGGCTTACAAATCTATTTTGTTTTTTCTAGGAGTGTTTGGTGAGATTTTTACAGTCCAGTGCCAGTGTTCAGAATCATGAATTCCTTTTAGTTCACCATTTGCAGCGTGCCAATTATATTCCTGCCTTGAAGCTGAACCAAACTCTGAAGATAAAGCTTATGGTACAGTTAAACTTGTTTTATTATGGGGGACAAGAGAATAGGGAAAACAGGTGACTTTATTATATGAGAGCTTGTAGTTCAGTAGCCGCTGAGCATTGTATAACCTTGAGTTTAGGAAATCCTCTTCTTGGCTTCTGTAGCAGAATTGAGAAACAGGGTATTGTTACTTATCTAATTCTTTCATATATGCAATTTCTGTTTAGATATCTGCCCACAGTCTTGCCAGACTTACTGCTTCACTCGGAAAACAAGAGGAATTGGTAGAGGATAGCAGTAGGAAATAAATAGTGCAACAAGTATGGACTGTAGGGGTTGGGCTAATTGTTCATTTGCTCTGTGTGAACAAATGAGCACACTCTCTGAACCTTGGTTTCGTCAGTTGCAAAATGACAATATCTCTGTGTGAGGATGCACAGAGGTGTGTGTGAACATGTTGCTTAGTAAATGATAACGATTGCTTTTATTGTGAATAATCAAGGCTGGGAAGGAGAGGCTTAGAATTTAGTGATAGGTAGGGACTGATGAAGCAATTAGGTGTGTGTATGAGGTCCTTGGTTTGGAAGAATAGATATGTAGGAAGGAGGAAGATATTCTTGCGTATTCATAATTAATGTTAAATGGTAAATATATAAACATAGCACTAACATTTTTGAAGATTAAATTTTTACCAGTTATGATATGTTCAACAGAATGATCGTGATCCTCGTTTGCGAGAGAGATCAGTGGCTCGAAATTCTATATTAGACCAATATGGGAAAATTCTTCCTAGAGTCCAGCGAAAATTAGCCACCGAGCGAGCTAAGCCTTACCATCTGTCAGCATCATCAGTTCTTCGAGAAGGTAGGATATCATTGAAAAATGTCATAAAGTATTGGGCTAGAAAAGATATTGAGTGATTGATTATCTTCTGAAACCATCGTTATCTTCTATTTAGCTCAATGTTGCTTTGATTCCTCACAGTGGTACTTTTTTTTTTTTTTTTACTGGCTACTCTACCCCAAGAACTCAAAAGCTTTCTTGGAACTTTTTACAGTTTATTTAATACAAAATGACAAAACTCTTTTTATTTCATTTGAAGACTCCTGTCTAACTTCTAGAAAACATGTAGAATAATTACTTTACCATCTCCTAAAAGCCCAAATTGTTAAATTTCTGCATAGATGTTACTAAACCAAATATAACTTTAACTGCTCTTACGTTGTGTTTCGTTTTCTCCAATCACTCTTTCATATTAATCTATTAAAATTCTGGTGTTAGAGATGAAATTAAATCCTACCTTTTTCATTTTACAGTTTCTAGGCCAAGACCATTATCAGCAGTTCCAAAGCAAGCTGTAACAGGGACTGTGTTAACAAGATCTACTTTCATCAGTAATGTGTTATCTAAAATTGGAGAGGTCTGGGCAAGTAATGAGCCTAAAAATAGCATCTCTGTCTACAATAGGTATGTTTTTCTTACACCTTTTATAGTCATGCTACTTGTTAATCTTTCCTGGATATCAGCTGCATTCATAAACAATCCAGCCTTAGAGCTTATTAATGTATATAATAAGGAAAACTCTTTTTTATGTTGTCTACTTTTCTTGCAAGAAGAATGTTCTTTGTCTTGAAATTTAAAACCAAATTATGTTCATTATTTGTAAATAAGCAGAAATGCACTAAGGAAGAAAATGAAAGCCCCCTTCTCCCATCTGATCTCACCTTCTTACAGCATTTGTAATTTAATCCTCCTCATGATACATAATCAAAAGTTAAATTTTTATTTTCTTTGTAGTCCTAAAATAGAGGAACCATCTCCTATAGTATATTCCCTCCCAGATCCAGAGCTGCCTGAGGCATTTGTTGGAACACCAGTTTCAAAAGCATCACAAAAAATTTCTAGGTAAGAATTTATTAAATCACTTTTAAAAGACAAGGTTAGATAAGAATTACACTGTGATATAAAATTTGTCTTTCTCTATCTGACTTACTTTACTTAGTATGGTATTCTCTAGGTCCATCCATGTTGCTGCAAATGACAACATTTCATTCTTTTTTTATGACTAATTCCATTATATATATATACCACATTTTCTTAAACCAGTTGTCTGTTGATTGGCACTTGGGTTGTTTCCATGTCTTGGCTATTGTAAATAGTCCTGCTGTGAACATTGGGGCGTGTGTACCTTTTCGAATTAGAATTTTCTTCATTTCTGGATATATGCCTAGGAATGGGATTGCTGGGTCATATGGTAACTCTATTTTTAGTTTTTTAAGGAACCTCCATACTGTTCTCCATAGTGGCTGCACCAATTTACATTCCCAGCAACAGTGTAGGAGGGTTCGTATTTCTCCACACCCTCTCCAGCATTTATTATTTGTAGACTTTTTGATGATAGCCGTTCTGACCAGTGTGAGGTGATACAGTTAATAATTACACTGTAATTTTTAAATTGTCTTTAAAATTTTTATAAATATTGTTTTAAATTCTTGAATGAGTTTTTAATGCTTGCTGTAAATGAATAATTTGGGCAGTATTATAGTAATTTTAAGAAATTTTACATCAGTTGATTGCTTAGAATTTTTACTTAATGATTTCAGACTGCCTAGAGAAAAGAAGCAAACTTTGTTTTATTAAAATCATGAGCAAAATAAACTTTAATCTCATTGTTGATTGACCCATGAATAAAGCTTATTTTTATAAATCCCAACTAATCTTGGTTGGCTTCTTAAAGCTTGTTCCTGTGTAACAGAGCCTACTAAAATGTCTTAAGTGGCTTCAGATGCAATAATATTTTATTTCTTAACCTGTGGTATTAGAAAAGTAAATAGTAAAAAAAAAGAAAAAGAAAAGTAAATAGTTAAATTGAAATTTTGCATCCAACATGAAATTGTGGTTGTGTTTATTTTATTTAAGAACATTGAAGAGTTGAGAAGTGTTCATGATCATCAATAGCAGAGAACAAACAAGTGTCTCGATGTAATGATTCTTTCTCTTTAATAATATGACCATAATTGTTGGAAATTTTTGATTGTTTACATTTTATCAGTGGCAGAATGACATAATTTTATGGGAATAAAGTTATCTGAATCTATGATACTAAGAATAAAGTACTCAGAATAAGTTAATAACTTAAAAGCAATTGGGGCCAAAGCTGTTTGTAGTGTGCATAATGGATATATTTTCAAATCGTGAAAGGATTTTCCCTTTCTTGGATTAGATTTTATTAGATTGAGGTTCTTTTCCTTTAATTACCCTCAGGAGATGGCAAGAAGATTGCTTCAAATGGACGTCATTATCACTGGCATTCTGTTTTCGTACCAGTAGTTTTGATATTTTTCCCACAAGTCACTTTTTCTCAGTTCCTTTGTATCTTAATAGATCTGGGGTTCAAGAAAGGAGCGATAATAAAAGTGTTAAGGCTCTCTCTCCTATCATTCGATATGATAAAAATATCCAGGACACTATAGAAAGCCATTTAGTAGAATCCTGGGATTCTCTTTTGCCACTAACCTCATTAATTTGAGAAAATTAACTTTTTTTTTTGGTTGGTAAGTCTAGTCTTCATTGTGATCAGAACCATAAAGGTAAATAAACCAGTATTCATTAGGTACCTCACGTGGGTGAAAGGAATTTTTATGTTGTGAAAGTGAATTGTAGCAAATGGATTGCTAGGGAAACGTAGCAAATGGATTGCTAGGGAAACATTGCCTTGTTTTTTTGAGCATTTAAATCATTAACAGTTCATCTTCATTTGAAAATAATGCCTGGCACATCGTAGGGGCTCAGTAAATATTGGTAAAAGGGAGGGAGGAGGGCTAGAACTCCTTTTCAGGGTTGTGGGGGGATGACCAAATTGTTATCTAGAATTCATAATTCTCTTTTTTGCTACTGAATTAATTTTGATTTCTGGAACTACGGGTGGCATTACAGTAATATACTTGTCTGAATTTATATTTTCATATGGTTATATTTACCAGTGAATATAGAAGTCTGCGTAATTAAATGGGATACTAATTCTTTGGTTCCTTCAGTATAACTCAAGTATGTTACCAGGATTTTTCTATTTATATATATGCTGTGATTACAGACTGCTGGATTTGGTTGTTCATCCTGTCCCCCAGCCTTCTCAGTGTTTGGGATTTATTCAGCAAAGCCCCACAAGATCTCCTTTGTCCCTGGCGTCCACCTCATTGCCAGTAAATTCACAATCAAAAGGATCACGTCCCAATTCTTTCAGGGCTTCAGAATTACATTTACTTGAAACTCCTCTTGTAGTTAAGGTAAGTATAAACATGTCTAGCGTTCCTAGTGAAGCTAGGAAGTTCTTACTTTTCAAGTAGCAGAGAGAAATAAGCTGTTTATAATTGATATCTTTGGGTAATAAGGGGCTTTAAGCCTTTATTTTCCTTTTTTCTTTTCTGTGGATATGTTTCCACAATGCTTACTGTATTTTTATATTTTCAGAAACAGACTATTAAATTTACCCTTTGTGGTTAATGGGCACTATGCTCAAGGTTAACAGTTACATTGCTCTGAAAGTAATGCAAGCCTCTGTGGTTATTATAAATAGGCCTTTTTCCTTTGAAAAATGCTTTCATATTCTTGGGTTTGCTTTTTTTTTTTAATTCAGTTTCTAATAGCATTTTGCCATTATTTCTTTCCTTTATCACATTCTTTTTAGTTCTTAATATTTTTAGAAAAATTTATTTTAAAATTCTGGCTTCAATAAAATTATAAACTGTTACTCTTTCCTACTATCAGTAGGGAATTGCTTTTTCCTTCACCCACTCTGATAAATTATTAGCTGAGAAACCACAAAACTAAACTTGTGATGACTGGTAGCAGTGGACTTTTACCCTCCCGTTGTCAAAATGTTTTCACATATGTTATCCACAAGCTCGTTGTCCAGTGCTCTGGATTCATTCCCAGAAGCTTTCTTTTTTTGTTGTTGTTTTTTCTTAATTGTTTCTGGATATCCAGCATTTAACGTGAAGCCAGGGAATTCTTATTTTTCAGGTTGGATAAAAGATACTTTAATAAATGCTAGACCTAAAATAGTTATTAAAAGAAGTTGAAAAGAAGCTTGCTAAGATTATTAAGTTCCTGACATTTAATATCCAGTATAGTAATACTTTTTTTCTTCTATAGAAAAACATTCACATTTTATTCTCTAGGGCTAAGTTCAAATGAAATTAAATGAGGGAATAATTTTGTACTTGCTACCAAAATGAATCTAGGAAAAAAATCGGTATAATCTTGTAACAGATCTAATGGAATTTAATAATGTAACAGGATCCAATAATTTGTTTACTAGTCCTTTAGAGGAGAGGTTAAGTGAAGGAATTATCAGTATTTCTGCTAACTAGTTCCTATGCTAATTATTTGTATTCATTATAGTAAACCAGTCAGAATTCTTATAAGTAATTCAGTTACTATTGGAGTCGTGATGGAATTATATTTTTTCTAAAACATTCTTAAAGTTAGTCTAATTTAGATTAGCTTGCTATAATTAAACTAGGTTCTGTTCGTCACACACTATCATCTCTTTCACCTAACTAAAGTTTTCTAAGCAATAGTTAAATAATTTATCTTATCTCAGCACTTTATTAAGTTGAACGTAAACCTGGGAATAACCAAGGTCTTTAGAATGATTATGGATGTAGCTTTATGGTTTATTTTTATAGCCTTATATATAGAAAGCCCTGAGTAGAATTTTGTATTTCCAGTAATGTGTAATACAACTTTTTATTGATATTTTTATTGGAGATGAGAATATAGCCACCATTGTGACTCGCTTGGCCCTGTCTGTCCTTGTGTAGGTGCCTTTTACAAACACTAATGGTGAATTCCATTTGCTCTTTGTCATAGAAAGCTAAGACTTTGGCTATGTCAGTTACTTCCCCTGGATTTGCTGAGTTCACTCCTCAATCCATCCTAAGGTCTGGTCTTCGAACAACACCTTTAGCGTCTCCCTCTTTGTCACCTGGAAGGTCTCTTACTCCTCCTTTACGACTTAAAGAAACTAGAATTTCGTTCATGGAAGAAGGCATAACCACAAAATGGACTGCTGGAGTAAGTTTGATAATAGTTGGAACAAAAGGATTTAATAAGAATATATTAGCTCTTATAAGTAAAAAGTTAGATAAATTGATTTATATAATATCACTATAGATTTTTATATACAGTCTTGCAGGTAGTCATAAAATCAGAAGACATTAGTTCAGAAGGCAACTTTAGGGCCTTGGCCAAGCCAAACCCATCACTTACAGGTGAAGAAAATAGGACTAGAAGCACCAAGCCAAATTATCTATAACCAAATAGCTTTTTGGTGGTAGAAATGGGACTAGAATTGTTTTGTTTTGTTTTTTTAAATTTCTTTGTTTTTTTTAACCCGTATTGTACTGCTTCTCTTATTAAGTTCCTAGTTCGTTGTCTGTTTAGGGAGGGTATGTCTTCAGAGCTCCACTGTAGGTTAATAGGAACTCATTGGTGCTTATTGGGCATCTTGCCTATTCTGTGTTTTAGTCTTTTGGGATTAGTGATCTATTACCAGTTAGAGAACCGTTAACAATCATTAACTTTTAATCAGTAATCTGAAGAGAATGGATTTAGAATAAGTGAATTTTGATGGAGAAAAGAATTTGGAGAAAAACGGAACGTGGAAAGGGTGGGTATGATTGGGATGGATAGCTTAGATGTGACTGATTTTTACTAGTAAAATTATTTTTCTCCAAACCTTTTACTTAACAGGCTGCAGATGACAGCAAAACAAAAGCATTAATTACTGCACCTTTCCATAAATGTGCAGTTCCAGCAGAAGCTGAATGGCTGAAGAATAAAGATAAGGCAACATCTTTTCCCCTGAATAGCCCTGAAAAGGACCATCAAGAAATTAATGTGAGGTCACAGGATACAACTTCACAAAGTTTGGAGAAACTGGATGTGAACATAGAAAATAGCAACACTTCAGCCAGATCAGACCAGACTACCTTGGAGTATCAGGATGCTCCATCACCAGAAGACTTTGAAGGTATTTTCATGGCCTCTAAGCCAGTGACATGCTCTTCCACTGAACAAATTACTAATTTAACTGAACAGACTGAGAACAGTGATAAAGATACATTTGAATTGGAAGTAACTCCTCCAGACCTGGAGAAACAAATGGGTAAGAACTCATCCCAAATATTCAAAATGGCCATTGATACTCTTCAGTAAAATCTGTAATAGAGGTTTTTCTGTCATAAGAAAAGCATCGGGGTTAAATAATTGTATGGTCACAGCACAGTAGGTTCTAGACATAATACACATATCTTAATTCTTTCCACTTACAAATATGGCTTATTTATATTGTTACATTCATTATAAGTAGGTATGAGATTTGAGGAGAGGAGAACTTAATGTGTGTTCTGTTTTTATTTGGAAATGAAATTTGGAAAAGAACAGTAATGGTTAAGGAAGAAATGTCAGGTATCAGTGTGACTTAAGGTCTTCCTATAGCTATGAGAAATAATAATACTACCTTTACAGACTAGATTAACGTATCCATACAGCAGCCTCAACTTTCTAGAAGGCTGCTCAGAAAACAGGAAGTTCATTCTACTCTCCATCCCTACCTCCAAAATAATCACTGGAAACTGAAAAGTAATGTCCAAAGACCCATGAATTTAGTGGCCTTATATTCATTTGTCAAAAAAATTTTGAGCCCCTAATTTATGTGCAACAGGTGGGCTCCGGCTTTGTGTGTGCTAAGTGATAAAGTAATAAGTAGACATAGCACCTGCCCACATGTAATTTTGAACCTAGTGGATTATATCAAACAAGCACGTACAATGCAGTTTGATAAATGCTACACTGGGGAACATAGAAGGGACCAGTAGAACACCAGGAAGGGGAGAGATTTGGCTTAGAATTGGTGGATCAGAAAAGTTATTCTATTTTTATGTTTTCTTACCCTGCATAGATTTAAAGGTAATTCTTAACTTTAAATACGTAAAACCCAATACTTATATAAAAATCTGTGTCATAGTGGTTTCTTTGGGGAAATACGTTCTGCCTAAGCTGAACTAAGGTTTCTTAAAATGTGAATGCAGTGAAATTTGGGCTATGATGTCTTTATTTAATAAATATACACATTATTAATTGCTCTAAGAATTTAGGACTCTCTTTATAAATAGCATATGTTTAGAAGTTTACATTACTCTTTTGATGTGCTGTGTTCCACTGAAATATTCGAATGGTGAAAGTTCGACAAGGATGTTCATGGCAGTATCTTCATTGATTAGTCCTAAAATGATTAGACAGTCTCAAATAGAAACTTTTATTGTTTTTGTGGGGGATTATGTAGCACAAACTTTAGAGTGAAATAAGCTAGATTTGAATCTTACTAGCTCAGCTAGTTACTAGGTTTGTGATCTGGGATAAGCAGTGTAACCATATGCTTCTGTTTTCTCATCTGTAAAATGGGAGTAATAGTACTACCTCTTTGGATGTTGAGGATTAAGAGAGTTGTTAAATGTAAAACACTTGCAACAGTGCCTGTTAAGCCAAAAGTGTGAGTGGTAGATGAAAGAGAGGGGGTTGGGAGGGGGGCTCTTGACCTAGGCTCAGAGAATTAGAAGGAACTTGCAGTCTGATGCCAATGGAGTAATCTAAAAGTACAAAAAGCAGACCCAACAACTTATTGAAAAGGAATAGGCCAAGACCGTGAGTAATCGCTAAACATTTAGCCTAAATAATTATGAATGTTCTTAACTGTGATTTATAGGCACTTTAGAAGATGCAGAAACAAAGGATCTCTTAGTTGCAGAGGGAGCACTTTCAGAATTAAATACCTTAAGCCCCATTCAAGGAGTTGAAGCTTCTCTTTGTGTACCATCAGTCTGTGAAGGGTAAGTTTATAGAGAAAATTTCAAATATTAATAAAGTTTAATGCAACTGTGAAGCAGTAGTAAATATTGATATTTGTTCTATGCATAGATGAGCTCTTATTTTGATCTTTGGCATTTCCATTTTGGTAATGTTTTCTGCTATGAAAGAAGTTAATTTGTACAACTGTGTTATTTCGTAGTTATTATGAAATCTGAGAATGATACCAGATGTTTCCTAAATATATAGAGCCATGATAAGTTGAGACAGAACTCTTTAATATTCTTTGGTGATTCTATTTTTGTTGAATACCAAAAGCGTCACTCACAGCCACGCATCCCTCCATGCTGTCCCGTTTTCAGTGTTTCAGGATGATCAGGTATGTATCCTGTAGCACCAAGGCAGAGCATAAGGGAGATGGTTCAGAGGCAGTAGTGTTCCCTGCCATTTGATTGATACAAGACTCTAGCAGTTTTTGTTTTTCAGTGACTGCTGGAACTGTTATGCTCCCAATTATTCCATTTCATTTAGCACTTAACACATTTAGCCCGTGTACTAGATGATGTATGGCAGTGCTACTTAAAGTGCGGTCTAATAAGATAGATGCCAGTTCCCAGTTTATGGTCTACAACAAGATAGCAGCTTCTGTTAGAATATATATCAGTAGCCTTTTTCGAAAGTCAGCTGAGCTAATCAGTGAAGTAATTGATTGATTGACCTTCTGGCATAAACTCTTTATCTCACTGCAAGACTGGACACATCAGCACTTTGAGTAGCACTGTTGCAGAGCAGGGGTCTCCAACCCCTGGGCTGCGGACCGGTACCGGTTAGGAACCGGGCTGCACAGCAGGAGGTGAGTGGCGGGCGAGCAAGTGAAGCTTCATCTGTCGCTCCCCATCGCTCGCATTACTGCCTGAACCATCCCCCCTCATCCGTGGAAAAACTGTCTTCCACGAAACTGGTCCCTGGTGCCAAAAAGGTTGACCGCTGTTGTAGAGAATACCAAAAAAGTGGCAGCTTCAGTTATCAAGTAGTAAGGGTAATTTACTAAGATTAGCCCACATAAAATGTGATAATTTAAGGCATTGTAAATGGTTCATTAATTTATAAGTCTTGAGAGTGACTTCACAAACCACCCACAAAAATCAGTATCATGATAGCCACCTCTCATACATGGAACTCAATCAGATGCTTCACTTCTGAGAAGAGAAATCCTGATAAACTGTCATCTTTGCCAGGCCTTCATGGAAAAAGAGGGAGAAACAGTACAAAAGGATTATCAAGATGGTTTTGTTGTTTAATTCTAAGGTTTTTAAAATTTTAATGAAAACTAATATTGTAATGGGTTTGATGGATAATTACAACAATGGCAAATCAAAAGAGCCACCATCAGTAACAATCTAGGTGAATATTCACCATCCTTGGCAAGCTAGTTCCTTTTTAAATGTAAACTTACTTGGTTGTGGGTTCTTAATTATCCTTACTATAAATATTGTGATTGAGTTAAGTCTTACAAATATACCTACAAATAAGTGTGTATATATTCCAAATACATACTTTTTCTTGAATTTACTTTACAGTTTGTCCAGTTTAAAAAATCAGCATGCTTTAGTTGGCTTTAGGGAAAGGCCAGCTCAGAATAGAAAGGGACCACTGTCAACATCTTTCCAGAACACTTATCAAGTGAATTAACGCAGGTCACACTGGTCTACGATTTTGAGTCATTTATCATGTGCTTTCCAGTTAGCATTAACATATTGAATCTGATTCTACTGAGTATATGGGGGAAATGTCTATAATATTTGATAGATTTATTTGAAGAATGTGGCCACAGATAATTAAAAATTGGCCTAAGTGTAATTTATACTGACCAGCATTTTAAAATCATTTTATTTGTAGTTTAAGGTCATGCCATTGTATTCAACAAAAAAAATTTAGAAAATAGGAAAAACAAATATAGCATTACTTGTTTCTAAATTCACTTGTAAATTATTTAGTATTATTCTGGATGAAGTTGCATGGTATTTTCTCTGAACCTCAGTTTTCATGAACAAAATGAAAAGTAAGAATTGGGTAAAGCAAGTTATAGCAGATGGAATCTTCTTACACACTAAAGTATATATTTCAATTTCTAAAGGAAAATCCTCACCCCGAAGTCCAAGGTACCTGTTTTAGACGAAGGACTAGTATCTGTTGAAAGCTGTACCTCTACAGTTAGAGCAGGTAACAATAAATGTATGTATTATTTTGACTTTAGAATTATTTCATTTTAGTGTTGTGTCTAAAGAGTGTTCTATTCTTAGGACAAAAGAATCTGAATAATAATCCAGACTTTGTTATCTCAGTTATTCTCCAGTTGTTTCCCCAGCTAAAAATAGAATTCTGAGGAGGTGTGTTAGCTACCAAACAGTGGGTTGCTTATAAAACACTCTTTGGTTCTCATAGTGGAAGTCTTAGAATGTTTTTTGTGGACATATTTAAAGAAGAGCAAAGTAAATTACCAGTCCCCAGCCAGACTGCACACCTGCTTTTTGATCTTCTGAGATTCAGGTATATATACAGGGAAACTTCCATATTTATTCTGTGTTTGTGGTAACATATAGCCAAGATTGGCTTATTATTATTAGAAAATAATCTCAAATGACTGAATTTGCTCCAGGGAAAATGAACAGATACATGGAATTTGTTTTTTTTTTGAGTGCCTCCTCTCAGACCCTGACTATACAGAGATGAGGAACATATATTTTCCTCATTGAACTCACAGTTGGGTTTAGGAAAAGCAGACACCTTGAATGCCTGTGCCTAGAACTTGTCTAAGCATTTCACGTGAGGACTTGTCTAAGCATTTCACATATGGTGTTGACACTGTCTGACTCTAGAGCTCATGTTCTTAACCGTTATATCCTTCTGCCTGTCACATTATGAATAGGGCTTAGGACAAGCTTGAGTAGATCTGTTCTCCCCCCACCCCACCCCGCCCATTAAGAATGTAATATATATTTACTGTAAAATAATCAGGAAATCATAGTCTCACATATAAAGTAAAAATCCCCATAACCCGGTTACCCAGTTTAAGAATCTATTATTAAGTGTCTTTTCCCTGAGTTTTTTTCCTGTGCATTTTTTTTTCCCAGTATGTTGAAAGAGGAGGTAAGTGCGGTGGATGGAGAATACCAAGGATTTAAACAGACTGCTTGGGTTCATAACCCTGTTCTGCACTTACTATGTATGAGACCATGAGCTATACCTCTGTTTCTTTGTCTATAAAATTTAATAGCTTTCACTGTTAATAAAAGCTCAGTAAATGTTAGCTATTATAAATTATTAACAATTAAATTTATTATAATCAACAACTTTTTTCACTTAACAGTATATTTAAGATATTTTTCCATGTCATTAATACAGATTAATTCTGTTTTTTTTAGTGGCTATAATAGTATTTCATAGTATGGATGTTCTGTGGTATGCTTAACTATTTGCTGATTGGTGAACAGTTTGAGCTGATGACCATTTTTGTTTGTTTTGCTGTCTCATTTCTGCAGTGAATATTATTGTGTATGCATCTTTGCACAGTCTGTGTCAGTGTTTCTTTTGAGCAGATTCCTAAACGTGGCCTTGCTGGGTCAAGGAGTGTGCACAGATTTTTAATATTTTATTGTTTTCGCCAGTAAAGGTTGTTTAAAGAGGAAGGTGAAAAATAAGGAGAAATTTTTCTTTATGATCCCCCCAATTTATTTAAGTGGTAGAATATGTGGCCATTTGGATGCTTTCTGCCAAAAGGGAAATATCTAGTCCTTTTCACAGCCAGATCAAAGCCCAGATTGCATGTCCCTCATGTAATTCTGTAATGGCTCAACAAGGATAGCTGGTTGTCTAGTAGTCACCTGGTGAACATAATTTTCAGATTAATAAGGAACAAACACATCTGAGCTCCTCAGAGCAGTTTATCGTCATATTGAAGTTTCACAGTAAGGGCAAGAATTATATTCTAGTTGAGAAAAACCAAAGTTGTCATTTTTAAATGTAAAATTTATCTTCTGTGTTTTATTTTTGTGGAAAGCAAATATGTATTGTTTAAACTGAGTGATTGGATAATGATGAAACAGGAGTGATATGTAAATCCTCATAGGCTTTTCCTCTTTTAAGATGTTAGAAATTTTTTGGCACTATGACAGTTTTTCAAGGAAACATTAAGTGCAATGCAGGCTTTTCCCTTCTGTTTGCTTCCCCAGTTGTGTATATATCTTTTTTTGTTTTTAGCTTAAAATATGGGAGATTAACTCTCATTTTTCTTTCAGCTATGGCTGATGTTCTTGGTGATGGTGGAAGCTCTGGGCTTGTTATCTCTGAAGGCCCTATTATCTCTGAACATAGGCTTGACCAGGAAACAGCACTGAACTTGAAAGAAGATCATGAAATAGAAGTTGATGTACTAAAAGCAAGTGTTGACTTACCAGAAGAAAAGCCTCCAATTTCTGATGATTCTCCTGATACTCAAGAAATTCATGTAAAAAAAATAATTTTTCATTTCTTTGTCAGTTTTGGTTTAGTTAGGTTTCAAACCATAGTTCAAATCTAATGTATTCATTTATTTGACTACTATATGAAAACCTCTTTATAAAAATCTGTGTTCAAAAAAGTATATAAATATATTGTGGAATTACAGAGCACATCCTTTAAGTAAGAAATTGTTTTTCATGAAAACCAAAAGGCTGTGTTAAAGAAGTCACAATTTTATTATTTAATTTTTGCTCAGTATCCGGTTCAAATAAAAGTTCTTTTAGCCATAAGAAAACAGATATTGGTTACTCTAGAGACATGTGTGACATCGAAACTATCCAGAGCATATATTTGAGAATAATTGAGTACAGTTAAATAGGATTCTTTCCCACCCCCCACCCTCCCCACCCCACCATTCATACTTGTGGGGGTGGGGTGGGGAGGGTGGGGGGTGGGGAAAGAATCCTATTTAACTGTACTCAATTATTCTCAAATATGATGCTTCTGGATAGTTTCGATGTCACTACATGTCTCTAGAGTCCACCAATATCTGCTTTTATTATCAACAGGCAACTTTTATATGATACATGAATTTAAGATGAAGAAAAATCACCTCTTCTAATTATTTATAGAGATGTGATTATATAATATTTGGGAGGTTTAACTCATAGAAATGTCATGGTTATCCATATTCAGTTTCATGAGTATTGTCACCGTGAGTTAGATGGATAAAGTCCCTGTTCCTTCAGCTGGGAAGCTAACACAATTTGTGGGCATGGTGTAAATGGGAATCCTCATTTCTGGGTATTTCCAGTCTTTCATTTCACTGAATGTTTGGGGAGTGGGAAAATGTCATTGTTTAGGTGGGTGGTAATGTTCTACCTTCTTGGTCAGGAGATCTCTCTGTTACTTTCTGCCTCCTCCTTTTTCTCCCCTTCCCTTACCAAAAGGTAAATGCAAGGAGCATTCCTTCTTCCACCAAACCCTTGCAAGAGAGGTACTGAACTTGAAAGCCTTAGGAATTTCATGGTTTATGCAGCCCCAGCAAAGGGAAGAGGATTGAGTCTAGCCCAAGGGAGCTTATGTAGGTGAATTCTTCTTCAACCTTATGGGGATCATGCTGTTTAGAAAAAGTGTGGTTAGTTAGGTAATTTGGGGATTATCATTAAAACACAGTTTGGGGGTTGTTTCTTTTTCTCCAGTTAATTTTTCTTTCCTTGGGTGAGAATAGAATAAGTCCTTAATTATCACAACTGTTAGCATCATAATAATTTTTAAGGTTTTGTTAAGACTGTCTTTTTTAGCCAGGGAAATGTAGAATTCTACTTTTAATTCCATTCAGAATCTCAATCTTTTTCTATCTAGTTATTTTGACTGAGTGAGAAAGTCTGATTGCTTAAATGGATATTTTATAAAGTAAACCCATAAGTACATGCCATATCAAATGTAGTTTATGTTTAACAATTCATACACCGAGGGAGAGGTGGTCATGAAAAAAATTTATGCTTTAGGTTAAAATAAATGTATACATTAACAGTCTCTTATCTTTAATTCATTTTAGGTAATTGAACATGAAAAGCTTGAAGTTCAAGATTCAGGACAAGAGGCTAGGAATCTTTCATTTAGTGAGTTGTATCCCTCAGGAACTCTTAAGCTTCGATACAATTTTGATACCATTGAGCAACAGTTTTGTGACTTACCTGATAACAAAGACTCTGCTGAGTGTGACATTGCTGAAGTAGATGGGGAACTTTTTGTGCCACAGAGCAACTTTACCTTGATTTTGGAAGGTGAAGAAGGAGAAGTAGAGACAGGTGATTCTGCAGCATCTAATGTGCTAGCTAAAGCAGCTAATGCAGCCACTGAGGAAAAACACGTATACAGTGGCGAAAATGATAATCACGGACATGTTGCAAATTTGCCATCTGTCATAACTAGTGATCAGGAGTCCCAAAGGGTAGAGACATTACCATATGTGCCTGAACCAATTAAAGTAGCAATCGCAGAAAATTTATTAGATGTAATTAAAGACACAAGAAGTAAAGAAATTACTTCAGATACAATGGAACAGTCTATTCAAGAAAACATACCTTTAATAAGCCAAAAGGTAATGTGTTCCACCAGGTTAGCCAAATCTACATTTAAGACTGTTCAGGAAACAAGTACGGTGACTATAAATGTCAGCGAGGTTAATGACATGATTTCCTCCAGAACTCGCAACAGAGGACGTGTCCAAAACCTGAATGTCAAATCGGCACAACAGGACGAGTCAGCAGATGTTGCTACTCCTGAGATGCTGGGACTTTCAGTTATGAAGAAAACTAGGAAAACAAAAGAAATTTCAGGGGCTTTTGAAAGTGCCTGTTCTGATGATAAAGGAATATCTCATAACCAGCAAATACCTCAAAATTCTATTACTCCTAGGAGAGGAAGGAGAAAAAAAGAAATTAATCAAGACACTTTAGAAAATATTAATTCTGTGGAACCAGAATTACAGGTTACTCCAGGTAGGGAATTAAGAAGTTTAAAATCATCTCAGCTGTTGGAACCAGCAACTGAAGAAACTTCTTTTAGAAAAGAAGTTAAGCTTTCATCTGTTACAAAAAGGACTCCTAAACGAATTAAAAAACCTCTCGAAAATCAGGAAGGTGTTGAAGTTATAAATGATCTGAAAGTCAGTAAAGTAGCAAGTGCTAGCAGAAGTACCAGGAAATTGAGAAGTTCTAATTTGGAAACTTCTAAAAATACAGGATATAAACAAGATGGGGAGTCCATTGAAGAGCAGCTGCCAATTCAACATAGTAAACGGGTTAAAAAGAAAGAAGTTAGTCTGTCAGATGTAATAGAAGATTCCAAACTTGGTTCATCCCAGTTGACTCTTCAAGCAGAATTTGATACTCCTGCTACACCTAGGAAACGTGGTAGACCAAGAAAAATCAATCCATCTGAAGATGTAGAATCCGAGGCTGTTAAGGAAGCAAGAAGTTTCAAGAAGAGAGAAGGTCTCGGCATCCCAAGGAGATCTACAAGAAACACCCCAGCTAAAAGTGAAAATGCTGATGTTGGCAAACCAGCTTTAGAAAAATCAGTTTTAGTGCCAAATGAGGACCTTGTTACAGCGATGAGCTCTAAGAAGAAGCTTACAAAAAGGACTGAAAACCAAAGCCAAAAACGTTTATTACGCTCAATATCAGAAAAATGCATAGATGAAGAAATGACAGACAAAGAACCAAATGACCGAGAAGAAAAATTGCTTGCCACAGTTGCTTTGACTAGATCTTCCCATAGCACAAGGACTAGATCTAGCAAGACCATCTTGTTGCCAGACCTTTCGGAACCAAAAAATGAGTCTTTTTTATTTTCTTCTCCTGTGTCAAAGGTTCCAAGGAAAGAGAAAGGTACTTTTATTTCTTTTCAAAGCATAATTTTCATCTCATTCAAAGTCTTCAGTTTAAAAAAATTCTGTTGGTTCAAACATGATTAGATTTTGTGTTAAGGCACTAATGGATTATTTCTTCTAAAAATGATTTGTAGTTACAGGGAATTCCTCCCCCTTCAAAAAACAAAGACAAAAACCAATTTTGATCTTTTGATAGTAAAATTTAAATATTTTATATTTTAAAGTTTATTTTTAGGTTCAAGAATTTCTGTTTCACCATGACTTTTTAAATCCTATAATTCACTTGACATTGGTTTAATTTTTTAGAATAGTATTATTTCTCTTCATTCTGCCCTTATATCATGTGACTTAATTTTGGTTTCTCCCCAGATAGAACCATCATTTTTGGCTCATATCCCAGGTGATGTCCACAACTTCAAATTGTTTTGAAGGGAAACAGCAGTAGAATTCTATTGATTACAATACAGAAATTATTTAAATCCATATTCCCTATTGTCTATGAACTGGCAAGGCTACATGCCCAACCTCCCTCACTGACGATAAATGAGCTAATGATTGTACTGTTTGGTTGGTATAGTTCATACCTTCTCAACAGGAGTGATGTCTCTCCCAAAAGGGTGAAAATATCTTACTCTTTTTTATGTATAAGGCGGAGATATACATAAAGTACATAAACAGATATACAGTATTATCTGTGCTATTAAGATTTCTTGCGGGGTGGGGGGAATTCAGTGAGGGAGACAATTAAGGAAAAAGGTCTAAAAAGGTGCTGATAAAGATTAGGGACTTGTAAGTAAAGTAGGTGTCTTTGTTGTTCTACTAAACTTTTTTAAACTATTGCATGCATTTTTAAATGCATTAGTGAACATCCTATATAGTTGCTTCCTGACTTGGGGAAGGCCAAGAGAAAGATAAGTCATTTAAAAACCTGCAAACTGAAATTTTCTGTCTTCAACATTCACTGTGTAAAAACCTCTTTAAGTATATTGTATTCATGAAGTCCAGTTGTTATATTTACATAGCACAAGCCCAGGAAAGGGCCTTTTGCCATAGAATTGATCATTTGACCAAAAAATGATCTGTAGTTATAGGAGATTTTGGTAGTACTGTATAATCCAGTTTTTACATGCTGTTGGGAAAGTGTGGTTATGCTTATACTTGGCATGGAGGAAAATGAAATGACCAAATGTGTGAGATTTTAGCTGACTTTACTAAGCTGCTATTTTAGATAAAAGTTAAAATGGAACAGTGAGTGGTAGAAGAATGTCATTAACAATTCTTTTATACTTTTCTAATGACTTTTAGAGTATAGTAAACGCAAAATTTGGGGGTTCTTTTGGTAGAGCATAGCCAAACATCTCAATGATTCTGATATTTGTTATCTTTACATAGTCGTCATCTGTATACATGTTAACTATAACTTTTTTCTGTAATAAAAATAATATATGCCTGCCACAGAAAATTAGAAATTAAAAGTAGTCAAGTAGAGGACCAGTAACCACTGTTCACATTTTCTTGTATATCCTTCTAGTTGAATATATAGTTTGTTTTTTATAAAACCCAACAAACTACGGTTTGTGTATAGATATATATACTGCTCCCCCCACCTCCTACTTATTTCATGAGCATTTTTCCTCAAAACCCTGAGTGTTCGTGGTTTTGTATTTTTTTGTTTGTGTTTTACACATGGATAGAGTCCACGTGTGGCATTTCGTCTCACTTATGTGCTGCAGATCACTCAGGCATTCTCCTGCCAGGTATTTGAATTGTCTTCAGATTTTCTGGTATTAACAATAAGCATCTTCTAGTATGAGGTTAGAGAGAGGTTAGATAAGAAATTTGGGACTGAGATTTCTCACTTCTGCCATGTACTAGCTGGGCAGGAAATCATTTAACCTTTCTGAATCTTGTTTTCTCATCTTTACAGTGTGGGTAATAATGCCTACTACGTAGGGTTCTTGTGAGTATTGAGTATTCACTACTTTTTGTTAATTTAACACCATCATTAGTTTCCTTTCTTATTTTGCCCTCAGATTATAGTTTCTACACTCCTACAATACCTTCTGTCCCTTGTGCCTATTCAACTTGCATTTAAAAAAAAAAAAAAAAAAACTCCTTCAAGGAGGGGTGGGAGGTACAGAGAAGAGTGGATACAGAAATATTATATGATTAGAAAGCTGGAGGCCACCCTCTATTTAATTGAAACATGTCGAAGAAACAGATATCATAGAATCACTAACTAAAAAGAATGTAAAGCTTTACATTTCAATAGATTTTCTCAAATTCCATTACTCAGCAGCAGATATTTAAGAAGGGTTTGCTGTATACCTGAGTCTATACTAGGGTATACATTCACCAGTTCATTTGATTCTCAGTATAACCCAATGTAGTACAGGTACTATTATTCCTTCTTTCCACAATGAGGAAATTGAAATTCAGTGAAAACTGAGCACCCACATCACCCAGGTAATGAATAAATAGTGATGTCTTGGAGCCGATTCCTGCTGGCTAGTGAGAGCCAGTTGTTAAATATTCAGGAATTTTGTGAGCCAGCCATGGAACATTTATAGCACAGAAATAAGCAAATGCTGTAAATCAGAGTTGCGTTTTTTGTTGTTGTTGGTTTTTCCTTCCCAGAAAGCTGTTTACCAGTACATTATTGGGTTTGAATCTATAGGACTTTTGAACTTCTTAGGCCTTAAGTAGCACTGGCCACCAAAACTTACCCTCAGGAAGCTTACCGAAGTACGCAAGGAGTTGCAAGTATAATAAAGTCTTGTCTGGCTAATAGAAGCGTATGGAAGGAATGGTGGGGCTGAACATTCTTGCGCGTGATAATGTATTTTTGTATTTCCTTCTTTATTCCTTTGGGTGCAGTGGGGAACTGTAGGTGAAAAATATGAGCTGGTCTTTGAAAAGCCAAAGAAGCTGTTGCTCCTGGTAGCCTGGAAAAAGAAAAATAGAATGTATCATTTTCGTAGAGCATAGATTTGTTTGCCTGTATCTTAACTGCAAAAGAGAGGAGTTACCACCAGTGCCACTTATGCCACTTATCAGCTGGGAGCGGAGATGACTTTTATTTCTGACCCTCTTTTGTTAAAAATCACATGCTTTACAGAATTTGATATCTGATAGAACTCTTGATTGTCCCGGTAGGTGAAATATCATTGAACTGTAATTTGGGAATTTTATTCCAAAGATTTGTAAATTATATTCTTGAAATAATAACATTATAACATGCAAACATCCATAAAGCACTTACCATATATTAACTTTATTCTAATCTTTAATCTCCACAGTAACTTTAAAGGGCCATTTTGAATCTCATTTTATAGAAACTGAGGCACAGAGAGGTTTAGGTAACTTGCTTTTTGTCCCACAGCTAATAAATCCAGAAGCTAGGATTTAATTTCTGGCAGACTGGTTCAACTGCACCATGCCACTTCCATAATTACATTGCTAAACTGCCATTAATATGGAGACTCTATAGTAAAAACAGGGAAAAAATCTGAGATGAAGTGTGTGATTTTTTTTTTTTTGCGGTACACGGGCCTCTCACCGCTGTGGCCTCTCCCGTTGCCGAGCACAGGCTCCGGACGCGCAGGCTCAGCGGTCATGGCTCACGGGCCCAGCCGCTCCGCGGCATGTGGGATCCTCCCGGGCCGGGGCACGACCCCGTGTCCCCCGCATCGGCAGGTGGACTCTCAACCACTGCGCCACCAGGGAAGCCCGATAAATATTTTTAATTACATACTTTCAAGTAATTCTTAATTAAACCATTTCTATTTGTCTGTGGAAAATCTTCCTATCAGCCTGTTTTTCTGTATTGTTACTTTCTGTTTGCTTTGTTCCTGTTATGCTGTGGACTTTTCTGTTGTTCCCCTTGCATGGAACAACTGGCTCAGAATAAGCTGAAAGGAAAGAGGGTTTGAGTCTCTTCTTTGTAAATAAAATTACTTCTTAAAATAAAAAACTTGCCTCTAGAAAAGTAGGAATTATGAAGCAAAGTAGCTCAGGTTACACAGGGCAGGCATACCTGGGAGATATTTGCAGATTAGGTTCCTTACTATCACAATAAAGCAAATATCACATTAAAGCAGGTCAGGCAGTTTTTTTGGTTTTCCAGTAAAAGTTATGTTTACACTATACTGTAGTCTCCTAAGTGTGTGATAGTATTTTTTAAATGTTCATACTTTAATTATAAAATACTTTATTGCTAAAAACTGCTAACCATCATCTGAGCTTTAAGCGAGGCTAATCTTTTTGCGATAGTAACATCAAAGATCCCTGATTACTGTACCAAATATAATAATAATGAAAAGGTTTGAACTACTGGGAGAATTACCAAAAATGTGACAGAGACATGAAGTGAACAAATGCTATTGGACAAATGGCACTGATAGACTTGCCACAAACCTTCATTTTGCCATACCATATTTCAAACCTTCAAATATGCCATACCTCTTTTTATTGTGCTTTGCGTTATTGCCCTTAACTGCACTTCACAGATCTTGCTTTTTGTTGCAAGTTGAATTTATATGTCTCTATACATAAAATAGATATATATAAATAGATATACAGTGTTTTGTTCTTTCTTTCTACCTTTCTTTAGCTAAAAAAATAGAGCCTCCTGTGCAGCTGCAAGAATTCGTTTCGGATTTATCTTCTCAATTTGTCTTCTCACCTCCTACTTTAAGGACCAGGCGGAAAAACACATCTAATACATCCAAACTTGTGGCTGAACTGGTAAGAAATGCATGGTTTTATTTGCGTGTGTATTTAAACATGCTTTTTATTTTTTTAAGCAATGCTTCCTACATAAACTTCTTAAGAAAGAGCAGACCTTTATACTATTAAGTCCAAAATAGTCTTTTCTGCACTTTGGGGGATACTACCTTTAAGACAGATTGGTATGTTACTCATGGTTTATTATTGGCAGCTGTAGTTTAAATTACCTATTAGGGGAAGGTAATTAAATAAATACATCCACCATAATTAGCTGGCTGTATTTATTTAAAATGTAGGTCCCTGACCCCCCCTGGAGTGTCATCCACAGACCACACTTGGAGAGAGAGTGTTTCAGAACTGACTAGTTGCATGTAACTCTAAAATAAAAATAGTTTAGGGATTGAATGTGAGCATGATACCCTTATATTTACCAGTTTTAATTGATAGTATGTCTTGAATTATCTGCTGTGAGCCAGTTACTATACAAGGACAAAGGCACAAAAATAATTCAGGCAGATTCCTTGTTTTTCAGGAGTTCAGTTTAATTGAAGAGGCAAAAATACAGATAATTATTTCACAGCATGATAAGAATCATTTATACCCAGATAACCCTGTAGACCCTGTAGGTAAAGGAGATGGGCATTGCTGGAGGAGAAGACAGCAGATGCAAAGGCACAGAAGCCTGGTGATGCATGAGGAAGGGGGTGGGGCTGTTCACAAACCAGCAAATAGCCTTGTGCATGCTTTAAGTAGTTTCGGTGAAAAGGGAATTCTAGGGAAGAAAAATAGTCACTGGTGGCCTAATTTTTATGCCGTGAGAGCCTGGCTTTGGACAGAGTCAATAGAACAAAAGGGCAGGGGACAATGGAAACATTCCAGAATAAAATTGATAAGACTTGGGGATAACCGTGTGTGGGGATAAGGGATAATGAGCTGTCCTAGATGACCAGGGTTTCTACCAAAACATATAAGGAGTCCATTTGATATTTGTTAAGTTTAAATTCATTTAGCACTGTTTGGCTATATTCCTTGACTTAGGGTGGAACTTTTTAGTTTAGATTTCAATTGTTTAATTACATAAGGTTCATCTTTTAAAATTTTTAACCCATAGGAAGGTGATGCTCAATCAATTGAAACTGTGGCAAAGCAACAAGTGAAAGGAACCAGGACTGCAAAAACAAAACAAGCAAGCAAGTAAGACTTTTCCTATGCTATTATTTTTTTCCGTTTTGTTTCTTAAAATTAGAGAAGACTAATTATGTTAATAATTTATAGCAGTATGTACCGTGGTAAGGTAAATCATCTTGGCACCCAGAGAAAGATCAGGTGTAGTTCATTCTGCCTGCACAGAACTTGAAGACTTCTGGAGCTAGAAGCATTTGTGATGACCAAAAAGGATAAGTAAGATTTGGATAAGAGTATGCTAGAACGGCATGCAAAGGTTTATTTGACAGGGAGTGGGATGTTTCACCTTAGTAAAGATAGATAACTATCAGTAAAACTCGTTAAACACTTTAAAATTCTGTGATTATTTCACTATTAGCAATTAAAATTTCATCCATGGGGAAATTACTCCATTTCAGATATATTTTGCTTAAGTTGAATTTCATAAAAGTACAAAGTAATCAATCCATTTTATCTTACTTTAAAAACTGATTTAGGGCTTCCCTGGTGGCGCAGTGGTTGAGAGTCCGCCTGCCGATGCAGGGGACGCGGGTTCGTGCCCCGGTCTGGGAAGATCCCACATGCCGCGGAGTGGCTGGCCTGTGACCCATGGCTGCTGAGCCTGCGCGTCCGGACCCTGTGCTCCGCAACGGGAGAGGCCACAGCAGTGAGAGGCCCGCATAGCGCAAAAAAAAAAAAAAAAAAAAAAAAAAAAAAAAAAAAAAAAAAAAACTGATTTAACGAAAGCTTTTGACTATAATAACACTACATATAAATTGGCTTTCTGTATATGTGGAAAACTTCGTATTATGAAAATATATACACAGTTGCTAATTGCTGGTATTTGAGAATTGTCGTTTCTCATACATCTCATTATGGGCCTGCTGGGCTCTCATTCCATGGACTGGCTACTGGTACTTAACCCCTCCTTGTAACCCAGTAGTATTTTTTAATACATATGAAACATTTAAGTGAAAATTCAGCAGTAATTGTTTTGAGTATCCCAATCATAAAGAAAATTTCTATCATGTGAAACCTTAACTCTGCCTCTGATTAGTTTGACTAAAGTTTTATTTCACTTCTCCTTTATAAAATAAAGCACTAGAAAAGACTAATCCCTAAAATTTCTTTCAATATATTGGGAAGCCAATTACATTTTATATTATAACATGTTTATTGTTACTTAAATTAAATCTTTATTTCAGAAACACAGAAAAAGAAAGTTGGTCACCTCCTCCAGTAGAAATTAAGCTGATTTCCCCCTTGGCAAGCCCAGTTGATGGAGTAAAGAGCAAACCAAGAAAGACTGTAGAAGTAACAGGAAAAAGTCTTGGGAGGAGCAGGAAGAAATTGTCTTCTTTTCCAAAGCAAGTTCTACGCAGAAAAATGCTGTAATTTTTTTCCAGTTTTTAACGTTCACCTATTTGTAAAGTCATCAGAATTGTGTGGATTATTAAAAATCATTAATTTGGAAGAAAAATAATTTATATAAATTATTGTAAATTTTTGTAAACAGAATGTCTTCAATAAGTAAAGTAACTCCATATGGAGTGTGATTCTTTTAGTCCAGGCAGTTTTTTCTATTTTATATATTAAGACTTCATACATTTATATAATATGTAAATATAGCTTATTATTGGAATGTTAAATAAAGTGTATACTTCACAGTAGTCTGTGTGTCTGTTAGATTTTTGAGAGGGGATTTCTGTTTTAATAATGATTTTATATGCTAGTAGGTATTGGTTCCATTTTCTTTCTCTGTGGTTAAAAGTATTAGACCAATTTTAAAATGAAGATGATTGAACTGGTTTTTTTAAGTTGCTGTTTTATAATGTATGCACTTTGCTTCTGTGATTAAGATTTCTAATCATAAATTGGGAAGGCTGTTAACGGTATTGAAATTGAATTATGGGCATGTAATTTTGCCACTTTTTTGTAGTTTAACATATTTTGTGCATTCTACCTCAAATTAGTAATTTTCCAAGTAATGCATTGGTTAAATATAATGTTGGCATTTCTTGTTCAGCAAGCTTAAAGGCTGTTATCCTTAAAGTCTCTTAATTATTCAGAGAGACTGATTATCCAGGTTAGACTGACCGGTTCACTGCTCACTAGCAACTTCTTCAAAGGGTTTGAGTAGTCAGAAAGGAAATGTAAAATACATCTGTTTCGTGGCTATTCAGTGCACCTTGTATGTGCCTGATATTCATAGAATGAGAAGTCTGATCAAGTTTTATAAATATTCTTGCCGTGAAGGAGCTTGCTACTGCATCGCAGAAATCCCTTAATATTCAGGTTTTAAAATGACAAATTCTCATAGGACCTCAGGCACAGAATATTGAGGATGGGTAAAGAGTGTGAGTAAATGTGGAAAAGGAAAAGAAAAACCACTGTTCTCTGCAATGTGACTGTATGCAATTAAGTGGTGATGCTTGATGTGGGCTATAAAATTCATCAATAAACAAGTATTGTAAAATTATAACAGGTAATGGATAGTGTAATGAATGGACCATTAATAATTGATTGTCTAGAAACAGACTGCTTTTGTTGGCTACGCTTTCAGTGTTTCAGTGTGAAGCATAAGCAGTGGACTTGCTACATTATTTTTCTACCAAATAATATGAATAATGGGAAAATGATGAAAATGCCTATGCCAAGTATTGACAGTGTGAGAGTGGCAGTACGAGTGCGGCCCTTCAGTCAGGTTAGTGATAAACGTTGCATTGCCTTGTTGAAAGTTTGACTATGACTTTCACTTTATTAATTTTTTTAATAATAATTATCAAACTTGTATTTAAGCTGCTTGTCATTTACCGAATATTAAATTTATTTAAATTAACTTGTTAAATGGGTAATTTAAAGATCTAAACATAATTCAGAAAACACTTCATTTCATTCGTTTGAGCAAATAGCACAATAAAAATATTGACAAGAAAAACGTATTGTCAAGTTAATAATTTTTTAAATCAGTGCAGTTTGGTGAATATAGACATGTGCTATGTATTTTTAATAATGTACTTTTTGCCCCTCAGAAACGATAGGTCATAAGCAAACAAATTCCCAGTTCTGAATGAGCTCTGCATTTTACAGGCTTTTATGTATAATTGTATTTATATAACTTTACAGAAACACCAGTCGTTAAACAATTTATGGATTATACTCATTCTGGGACCTTTAGCAATTGGCCTGTCTTTGATTATCAATGGAATAGTTGAATCTTAAGATAACTGTTAACAGTTGACCCCTTCAGCAGAGTTTTGATTGTTTGTTGTGTCTCAAACGCTGAACTAGAAACTGAGGATACAGTGTACCGTCTATGTATGTTAATAATTTATAGCAGTATGTACCGTGGTAAGGTAAATCATCTTGGCACCCAGAGAAAGATCAGGTGTAGTTCATTCTGCCTGCACAGAACTTGAAGACTTCTGGAGCTAGAAGCATTTGTGATGACCAAAAAGGATAAGTAAGATTTGGATAAGAGTATGCTAGAACGGCATGCAAAGGTTTATTTGACAGTAATTAATTCTGAATGGGATACAGTGTAATGATGACCTCATATTACATCTTTTTTCCCGCTGTACAATTTGCCGCTTTTTCTTTCTTGTCCATTAAAACAAAATACTGCTTTGCACATTTCCAGTTGGTATCAGTTCTGCCCTGTCCCTTGACATTCCTCTGTATTGCAGAAAATATTGTAGCAATCAGGCAGATATATGATTAGATAACTTTATATGTATAACTAGACAACTTCAAGTGTAGCAGATATTTAAGGTTTCTAAAGTGGCATAGTTTCTCAGGGAACTGATGCAGAAAATGTCAAAGAATTAACTTGTGATCAGTAAATTAAATGTTTTGGCCAAAAAAAGGGAAATAAAACCATTTTATGACCTAACCCATCAACACATTGAAAGTTATTCCAGGGGTATTTTTCACTGGACTTTAATATCACTAAACTAACTGCAAGTTGTAAACAGTTAACAAGGATATAGAAATGGGCAGTAAAGCAGTTACATAATTATACAGCCTTTAGGTCCACTAAAAGTGATTGCATTTGATTCAAATCTACCACCAAAGTTGGTTATCTTAGACTAGAATAGTAGCAAGGAGGAAAGAGAATGAATTCAAGAGGTGGTTTGGGGGTAAAGAGTTACGGATCACACCTGGACAACTGTTATACCGCCTTGGTGACCTAGACCCTGCCCAATTTTCTAACTTCATATCCAGTCTTTATCTTCACTGTGGGACCAGAGAACCAACTTTATGAGACTTCCTTTGTTGTAAGAAAAAGGCCGTCAGGAGCCTTTGAAGTCGGATGAACTTGGGTTCAAAACCTGACTTTATCACTTACCCACTGTGTAGCCTTCACGTTTTTAAGCTCTGAGCCTTGAATTCCTTACGTGTAAAATGGAGATATTGATACCTCACAGGGTCACTGTTACAAACACTGGATGAAATGATCTGTAAGTTAGCACTATGCTTAACGAGACAAGGAAACTTTTAATAGTAGCTGCTATAGTTTTTTCACCATAGTATCAATATCTTTTAAATGGTTTTATTGAAATTATAATTTATATTCTATACACTTAACTCATTTACAGTGTATAATTCAATTATTTTTAATATATTCACAGATACATGCAACCATCACCATGGCCAGATTTATTGGTAGAACATATTTAGCACCTCAAAAAAGAATGTACTTTTTTTTTTTTTTTTGAGGAAATTCTTCAGGGTCAAACACAAAGACTAAAACAAATAAAAAACAAAAGATAATGCAGGTAGCAAACAAAAATCATTATCATCATAGTTAATACTGTCAGATAAGTAAGAGAAGATACTGAATCTATGACCCAGAAATAGAACGCTAGGAACAAAGTTAATCAGAAAACAAAAGTGAATTCCTACATACTTCTTTTTTTTCATTTTATTTTATTTTGATTACCAAAGCAAAGACATTGATAAAGCAAATACAATCTGCAATAATGAATACATCTGCAATAGATGCTAATTACCATTAAATTATATAATTTAGACAGTAAATATGGTCTATTTTTGCTTCTTTCCAATAGAATACATTTGATCACATTTTTTTTTATACAGCAGGTTCTTAGTCATCAATTTTATACACATCAGTGTATGCATATCAATCGCAATCACCCAATTCAGCACACCACCACCACCACCCCCACCCCCACCGCTTTCCCCCCTTGGTGTCCATACATTTGTTCTCTGCATCTGTGTCTCAATTTCTGCCCTGCAAACCGGTTCATCTGTACCACTTTTCTAGGTTCCACATATATGCATTAATATACGATATTTGTTTTTCTCTTTCTGACTTCCTTCACTCTGTATGACAGTCTCTAGATCCATCCACGTCTCAACAAATGACCCAATTTTGTTCCTTTTTATGGCTGATTAATATTCCATTGTATACACGTACCACATCTTCTTTATCCATTCGTCTATTGATGGGCATTTAGGTTGCTTCTATGACCTGGCTATTGTAAATAATGCTACAATGAACATTGGGATACATGTGTCTTTTTGAATTACGGTTTTCTCTGGGTATATGCCCAGTAGTGAGATTGCTGGATCATATGGTAATTCTATTTGTATTTTTTTTTTTTTTTTTTTTTTGCGGTACGCGGGCCTCTCACTGTTGTGGCCCCTCCCATTGCGGAGCACAGGCTCCAGACGCGCAGGCTCAGCGGCCATGGCCCACGGACCCAGCCGCTCCGCGGCATATGGGATCCTCCCGGACCGGGGCACGAACCCGTGTCCCCTGCATCGGCAGACGGACTCTCAACCGCTGTGCCACCAGGGGAGCCCTATTTGTAGTTTTTTAAGGAAACTCCGTACTGTTCTCCATAGTGGCTGTATCAATTAACATTCCATTAACAGTGCAAGAGGGTTCCATTTTCTCCACACCCTCTCCAGCATTTGTTGTTTGTAGATTTTCTAATGATGCCCATTCTAACTGTTGTGAGGTGATACCTCATTGTAGTTTTGATTTGCATTTCTCTAATAGTGTTGTTAAGCAGCTTTTCATGTGTTTGTTGGCCATCTGTGTGTCTTCTTTGGAGAAATGTCTGTTTAGGGCTTCTGTCCATTTTTGGATTGGGTTGTTTGTTTTTTTAATATCGAGCTGCATGAGCTGTTTATATATTTTGGAGATTAATCCTTTGTCAGGTGTTTCATTTGCAAATATTTTCTCCCATTCTGAGGGTTTTCTTCTTGTCTTGTTTATGGTTTCTTTTGCTAGCAAAAGCTCTTAAGTTTAATTAGGTCTCATTTGTTTGTTTTTATTCCCATTACTCTAGGAGATGGATCAAAAAAGATCTTGCTGTGATTTATGTCAAAGTGTTCTTCCTATGTTTTCCTCTAAGAGTTTTATAGTGTCTGGTCTTACATTTAGGTCTCTAATCCATTTTGAGTTCATTTTTGTGTATTGTGTTACGGAATGTTCTAATATCATTCTTTTACATGTCGCTGTCCAGTTTTCCCAGCACCACTTATTCAAGAGGCTGTATTTTCTTCATTGTATATCCTTGCCTCCTTTTTCATAGATTAGTTGACCATAGGTGCGTGGGTTTACCTCTGGGCTTTCTATCTTGCTCCATTGATATATGTTTCTGTTTTTGTGCCAGTACCATATTGTCTTGGTTACTGTAGCTTTGTAGTATAGTCTGAACTCAGGGAGTCTGATTCCACCAGCTCCGTTTTTTTTCCCTCAAGACTGCTTTGGCTATTCGGGGTCTTCTGTGTCTCCATAGAAATTTTAAGAGTTTTTGTTATAGTTCCATAAAAAATGCCATTGGTAATTTGATAGGGATTGCATTGAATCTGTAGATTGCTTTAGGTAGTATAGTCGTTTTCACAATATTGATTCTTCCAATCCAAGAACATAGTATATCTCTCCATCTGTTGGTATTATCTTTAATTTCTTTCATCAGTGTCTTATAGTTTTCTGCATACAGGTCTTTTGTCTCCCTGGGTAGGTTTATTCCTAGGTATTTTATTCTATTTGTTGCTGTGGTAAATGGGATTGTTTCCTTAATTTCTCTTTCTGATCTTTCGTTGTTAGTGTATAGGAATGCAAGAGATTTCTGTGCATTAATTTTGTATCCTGCAACTTTACCAAATTCATTGATTAGCTCTAGTAGTTTTCTGGTAGCATCTTTAGGATGCTCTATGTATAGTCTCATATCATCTGCAAACAGTGACAGTTTTACTTCTTCTTTTCCAATTTGTAATCCTTCTATTTCTTTTTCTTCTCTGATTGCCAAGGCTAGGACTTCCAAAACTATGTTGAATAATAGCGGTAAGAGTGGACATCCTTGTCTTGTTCCTGATCTTAGAGGAAATGCTTTCAGTTTTTCACCATTGAGAATGATGTTCGCTGTGGGATTGTCGTATATGGCCTTTATTATGTTGTGGTACATTCCCTCTATGCCCACTTTCTGGAGAGTTTTTGTCATAAATGGGTGTTGAATTTAGTCAAAAGCTTTTCCTGCATCTATTGAGATGATTGTATGGTTTTTCTTCTTCAATTTGTTAATATGGTGTATCACATTGATTTGCATATATTTAAGAATCCTTGCATCCCTGGGATAAATCCCACTTGATCATGGTGTATGACCCTTTTAATGTGTTGTTGGATTCTGTTTGCTAGTATTCTGTTGAGGATTTTTGCATCTATACTCATCAATGATATTGGTCTCTACCTTTCTTTTTTTGTAGTATCTTTGTCTAGTTTTGGTATCAGGGTGATGGTGGCCTCATAGAATGAGTTTGGGAGTGTTCCTTCCTCTGCCAGTTTTTGGAAGAGTTTGAGAAGGATGAGTGTTAGCTTTTCTCTAAATGTTTGATAGAATTCAGAGTTTGAGAAGGATGGGTGTTAGCTCTTCTCTAAATGTTTGATAGAATTCATCTGTGAAGCCATCTGGTCCTGGACTATTGTTTGTTGGAAGATTTTTAATCACAGTTTCAATTATTACTTGTGATTGGTCTGTTCATATTTTCTATTTCTTCTCGGTTCAGCCTTGGAAGGTTATACCTTTCTAAGAATTTGTCCATTTCTTCCAGGTTGTCCATTTTATTGGCATAGAGTTGCTTGTAGTAGTCTCTTAAGATGCTTTGTATTTCTGCGGTGTCTGTTGTAACTTCTCCTTTTTCATTTCTAACTTTATTGATTTGAGTCCTCTCCCTCATTTTCTGGATGCGTCTGGCTAATGGTTTATCAATTTTGTTTATCTTCTCAAAGAACCAGCTTTTAGTTTTATTGATCTCTGCTATTGTTTTCTTTGTTTCTATTTCATTTATTTCTGTTCTGATCATTAGGATTTCTTGCCTTCTGCTAACTTTGCGTTTTGTTTGTCCTCTTTCTCTAGTTCCTTTAGGTGTAAGGTTAGATTATTTATTTGAGATTTTTCTTGTTTCTTGAGGTAGGCTTGTATTGCCATAAACTTCCCTCTTAGAACTGCTTTTGCTGTATCCCATAGATTTTGTATTGCCGTGTTTTCATTGTCATTTGTCTCTAGGTATTTTTTGACTTCCTCTTTGATATCTTCAGTGATCTCTTGGTTATTTAGTAACGTAGTGTTTAGCCTCCATGTGTTTGTGTTTTTTACGTTTTTTCCCCTGTAATTCATTTCTAATCTCATAGCATTGTGATCAGAAAAGATGCTTGATATGATTTCAATTTTCTTAAATTTACTGAGGCTCGATTTGTGACCCAAGATGTGATCTATCCTGGAGAATGTTCCGTGCGCACTTGAGAAGAAAGTGTAATATGCTGTTTTTGGATGGAATGTCCTATAAATATCAATTAAATCTATCTGGTCTATTGTGTCATTTAAAGCTTCTGTTTCCTTATTTTCATTTTGGATGATCTGTCCATTGGTGTAAGCGAGGTGTTAAAGTCTCCCGCTATTATTGTGTTACTGTCAATTTTCTCTTTTACAGCTGTTAGCAGTTGCCTTATGTATTGAGGTGCTCCTATGTTGGGTGCATATATATATTTATAATTGTTATATCTTCTTCTGGGATTGATCCTTTATCATTCTATAGTGCCCTTCCTTGTCTCTTGTAACATTCTTTAAAGTCTATTTTATCTGATATGAGCATAGCTACTCCAGCTTTCTTTTGATTTCCATTTGCATAGAATATCTTTTTCCATCCCCTCACTTTCAGTCTTAAGTGGGTGTCTTGTAGACAGCATATATATGGGTCTTGTTTTTGTATCCATTCAGCAAGCCTGTGTCTTTTGGTTGGAGCATTTAGTCCATTCACGTTTAAGGTAATGATCGAAATGTATGTTCCTATGACCATTTTCTTAATTGTTTTGAGTTTGTTTTTGTAGGTTCTTTTCTTCTCTTCTGTTTCCCAGTTAGAGAAGTTCCTTTAGCATTTGTTGTAGAGCTAGTTTGGTGGTGCTGAATTCTCTTAGCTTTTGCTTGTCTGTAAAGCTTTTGATTTCTCCATTGAATCTGAATGAGATCCTTGCCAGGTATAGTAATCTTGGCTGTATGTTCTTCCCTTTCATCACTTTAAGTATATCATGCCACTCCCTTCTGGCTTGTAGAGTTTCTGCTGAGAAATCAGCTGTTAACCTTATGGGAGTTCCCTTGTATGTTATTTGTCATTTTTCCCTTGCTGCTTTCAATAATTTTTCTTTGTCTTTAATTTTTGCCAATTTGATTACCATGTGTCTCCGCGTGTTTCTCCTTGGGTTTATCCTGTATGGGACTCGCTGTGCTTCCTGGACTTGGGTGGCTATTTCCTTTGCCATGTTAGGGAAGTTTTTGACTATAATCTCTTGAAATATTTTCTCGGGTTCTTTCTCTCTCTCTTCTCCTTCTGGGACCCCTATAATCCGAATGTTGTTGCATTTAATGTTGTCCCAGAGGTCTCTTTGGCTGTCTTTATTTCTTTTCATTCTTTTTTCTTTATTCTATTCTGTGGCAGTGAGTTCCACCATTCTGTCTTCCCGGTCACTTATCCGTTCTTCTGCCTCTGTTATTCTGCTATTGATTCGTTCTAGTGTAGTTTTCATTTCAGTTATTGTATTGTTCATCTCTGTTTGTTTGTTCTTTAATTCTTCTAGGTCTTTATTAAACATTTCTTGCATCTTCTCAATCTTGGCCTCCATTGTTTTTCCAGGGTCCTGGATCACCTTCACTATCATTATTCTGAATTCTTTTTCTGGAAGGTTGCCTATCTCCACTTCATTTAGTTGTTTTTCTGTGGTTTTATCTTGCTCCTTCATCTGATACATAGCCCTCTGCCTTTTCATCTTGTCTATCTTTCTGTGAATGTGGTTTTTGTTCCACAGGCTGCAGGATTGTAGTACTTCTTGCTTCTGCTGTCTGCCCTCTGGTGGATGAGGTTATCTAAGAGGCTTGTGCAGGTTTCCTGATGGGAGGGACTGATGGTGTGTAGAGCTGACTGTTGCTCTGGTGGGCAGAGCTCAGTAAAACTTTAATCCACTTGACCGCTGAAGGGTGGGGCTGGGTTCCCTCCCTGTTGGTTGTTTTGCCTGAGGCAACCCAACACTGGATCCTACCTGGACTCTTTGAGGGAGCTAATGGCAGACTGTGGGCGGGCTCATGCCAAGGAGTACTTCCCAGAACTTCTGCTGCCAGTGTCCTTGTCCCCATGGTGAGCCACAGCCACCCCCCACCTCTGCAGGAGACCCTCCAACACTAGGAGGTAGGTCTGGTTCAGTCTCCCCTGGTTTCACTGCTCCGTCCCCTGGGTCCCGATGCGCACACTACTTTGTGTGTGCCCTCCAAGAGTCGAATGTGTTTCCCCCGGTCCTGTCGAAGTCCTGCAGTCAAATCCCAGTAGGCTTCAAAGTCTGATTCTCTAGGACTTCCTCCTCCCATTGTCAGACCCCCAGGTTGGGAAGCCTGACATGGGGCTCAGAACCTTCACTCCAGTGGGTGGACTTCTGTGTTATAAGGTATAAGTGTTTGGCAGTCTGTGAGGCACCCACGCAACCAGTTACGGGATTTGGTTTTACTGTGATTGTGCCCCTCCTAGTGTCTCACTGTGGCTTCTCCTCTGTTTTTGGATGTGGGGTATCTTTTTTGGTGAGTTCCGGTGTCTTCCTGTCAATGATTGTCCAGCAGCTAGTTGTGATTCTGGTGTCCTCACAAGAGGGAGTGAGAGCACATCCTTCTACTCAGCCATCTTGGTTTCAGGCCCAGGATGTCTGTACTCTTTAGCTATCATCCTTAGTCCCCCAGTCCTAAACAACCATTAAACTAATCCCTGTTTCTGCATATTTCCCTGGTCTGTACAATTTGTATAAATGGAATTATATAGTCTTTTATGACTGCCTTCTTTCACTCAGCATAATGTGTTCAAGGTTTATCCATGCTGTAGCATATGTCAAAAATTCATTTCTTTATGGCTGGATAATCCATTGTATGGATATACCACATTTTGTTCCTCTATTCCTCAGCTATTTTGTGTCAGGGTTGTTTCCACCTGTTAGCTATTATGAATCATGTTGCTATAAACATTTGTTTACAAGTTTTTGTGTGGACACGTTTTCATTTGGTTATATACCTATGCATGGAACTGCTGAGTCATATAGTAACTCTATGTTATCATTTGTGGAATTGCCAGACTTTTCCAAAGCAGATGCACCATTTTATATTACTACTAGCAGTGTATGAGGGTTCCAGTTTCTCTAATTCAGGCTAACACTTGTATCTTACTTCATTATAGCCATTATAGTTGGTGTGAAGTGGTATCTCATGGTTTTTCGGGTAGACTGCCTATTTCCTCTTCATTTGTTAGGTCTGGTGGGTTTTTATCTTGCTCCTTCATCTGCTGTGTGTTTTTCTGTCTTCTCATTTTGCTTATCTTACTGTGTTTGGGGTCTCCTTTTTGCAGGCTGCAGGTTCGTAGTTCCCGTGGTTTTTGGTGTCTGTCCCCAGTGGCTAAGGTTGGTTCAGTGGGTTGTGCAGGCTTCCTGGTGGAGGGGACTAGTGCCTGTGTTCTGGTGGATGAGGCTGGATCTTGTCTTTCTGGTGGGCAGGTCCACGTCTGGTGGTGTGTTTTGGGGTGTCTGTGGACTTATTATGATTTTAGGCAGCCTCTCTGCTAATGGGTGGGGTCGTGTTCCCGTCTTGCTAGTTGTTTGGCATAGGATGTCCAACACCGTAGCTTGCTGGTCATTGAGTGAAGCTGGGTGCTGCTGTTGAGATGGAGATCTCTGGGAGATTTTCGCCGTTTGATATTCCATGGAGCTGGGAGGTCTCTTTTGGACGGGTGTCCTGAAGTTGGCTCTCCCACCTCAGAGGCACAGCACTGCCTCCTGGCTGCAGCACCAAGAGCCTTTCGTCCACACGGCTCAGAATAAAAGGGAGAAAGAGTAGAAAGAAAGAATTAGTAGAAGTAGAAAGAAAGAAAGAAAGAAAGAAAGGAGGGAGGGAGGGAGGAAGGAGGGAAGGAAGGAAAAAAAAGAAAGAAGATAAAGTAAAATAAATATAAGAGTTATTAAAATAAAAAAATAATTATTAAGGGGAAAAAAAAACAGACGGATAGAACCCTAGGACAAATGGTGGAAGCAAAGCTATACAGACAAAATCTCATACAGAAGCATACACATACTCACAAAAAGAGGAAAAGGGGAAAAAATAATATATCTTGCTCTCAAAGTCCACCTCCTCAATTTGGGATGATTCGCTGTCTATTCAGGTATTCCACAGATGCAGGTAATCAAGTTGATTGTGGAGCTTTAATCCGCTGCTCCTGAGGCTGCTGGGAGGGATTTCCCTTTCTCTTTGTTCTCACAGCTCCCAGGTGCTCAGCTTTGGATTTGGCCCCACCTCTGCGTGTAGGTCGCCGGAGGGCGTCTGTTCTTCACTCAGTCAGGACGAGGTTAAAGGAGCTGCTGATTCGGGGGCTCTGGCTCACTCAGGCCGGGGGTGGGGGGGGGAGGGAGGGGCACGGAGTGCGGGGCGGAGCCTGTGGTGGCAGAGGCCGACATGACTTTGCACCAGCCGGAGGCGCGCCGTGCGTTCTCCCGGGGAAGTTGTCCTTGGATCCTGGGACCCTGGCGGTGGCGGGCTCCACAGGCTCCCCGGAAGGGGGGTGTGGATAGTGACCTGTGCTCGCACACAGGCTTCTTGGTGGCGGCAGCAGCAGCCTTAGCGTCTCATGCCCATCTCTGGGGTCGGTGCTTTTAGCCACGGCTCGCGCCCATCTCTGGAGCTCCTTTAAGCAGCGCTCTTAATCCCCTCTCCTCGGGCACCAGGAAAAGAAGAGGTAAGTAAAAGCCTCTTGCCTCTTCGGCAGGTCCAGACTTTTCCCCGGACTCCCTCCCGGCCAGCCATGGCGCACCAATCCCCTACAGACTGTGTTCACGCCGCCAACTCCAGTCCTCTCCCGGTGCTCCGACCGAAGCCCGAGCCTCGGCTCCCAGCCCCCGCCCGCCCCGGCGGGTGAGCCAACAAGCCTCTCGGGCTGGTGAGTGCTGGTCGGCACCGATCCGCTGTGCGGGAATCTCTACGCTTTGCGGGAATCTCTCTGCTTTGCCCTCCGCACCCCTGTTGCTGTGCTCTCCTCTGCAGCTCCGAAGCTTTCCCCCTCCGCCACTCGCAGTCACTACCCGCAAAGGGGCTTCTAATGTGTGGAAACCTTTCCTCCTTCACAGCTCCTTCCCACTGGTGACGGTCCCGTCCCTATCCTTTTGTCTCTGTTTATTCTTTTGCGCTACCCAGGTACGTGGCGGGGGGGGGTGGTTCTTGCCTTTTGGGAGGTCTGAGGTCTTCTGCCAGCGTTCAGTAGGTGTTCTGTAGGAGTTGTTCCACGTGTAGATGTATTTGTGGTGTATCTGTGGGGAGGAAGGTGATCCGCGTCTTACTCTTCCGCCATCTTCCCGGAAGCCTTCCATATCTCATGGTTTTGATTATGCATTTTCCTGATGACTAATGATGTCATGCATCTTTTCATGTACTATTGCCTATTAGTATATCTCCCTTGGGGAAATGTCTGTGCAAATCCTTTGCTCATTTTTATATTGGATTATCTTTTTATATTGAACTGTTCTTTATATATTCTAATAAAATTTCTTACTAGATATATGATTTGAGAATCTCCCAAAGGGTCATCTTTTCATCCTTTGAAACACAAAAGTTTTTAATTTTGAAGTCCATTTTTTTAAATTGTGCTTTTGATGTTACATCTCTCTTTGCCCAATCCAATGTCATGAAGATTTATGTTTTCTTTTTTAGTTTTAGCTCTTACATTTAGGGCTTTGGTCCATTTTGAGTTGATTTTTATATATGATGTGAGTTAAGGATCCAAGTTCATTCTTTTGCATGTGGCCATTGAGTTTTCCCAGCACCATTCCTTCTAAAGGCTATTCTTTCTCCATTTTGGCAGCCTTGTTGAAAATCAGTTGATCACAGATGTTTGGGTTTATATCTGGATTCTTCACTTCATTACATTAATCTGTATGTGTGTATGTGCCAGTACCACACACACTTGATCACTATTGGTTGTACTGAATTGTGAAGTTGGTGTGAATCCTACTTTTTTCTTCTTTTTAAAGATTGTTTTGGCTATTCTGGATGCCTGGCAGTTCCATATGAATTTTACAATCAGCTTGTCAATTTCTACAACGAAGTCAGGTGGGATTCTAAAAGAGATGGCATTGGATGTACATCAGTTTGGGGAGCGTTATCTTAATAATGCCAAGTCTTTTGATCTATAAAATGGGGTGTTTTTCTAATTTTTAGAAACAATGTTTCTAAATTCCCACAGTGTTTTGTAGTGTTCAGAGTATATGTTTTGTACTACTTTTGCTAACCTTATTCTTAAAGATTTTATTCCTTTTGGTAGTATTAGAAATGAAATTTTCTTAATTTCCTTTTCAGATTGTTTAAAGTGTAGAGAAATAGTTGATTATTGTATATTGATTTTACATCCTGCAAACTTACTGAACTCATTCTAATAGTTTTTAGTGGATTCCTTAGGATTTTCTAAGATCACGTCATCTGCAAAGAGCAATCATTTTACTTCTTCCTTTCCTATCTCGATGCCTTTTGTTTCTTTTTCCTGCCTAACTGCCCTGGCTAGAACCTCCAATACAATATTGAATAGTAATGTCAAGAGCAGAAATCCTTGTCTTCGTCCTGATCTTAGGGGGTAATAGTCAACCTTGACTATTAAGTGTGATATTAGTCGTGGGTTTTTCATGGATGCCCCTTATGAGATTGAAGAAGTTCCATTCTATTCCTGATTTGTTGAGTGTTTTTTATCATGAAAGGGTGTTGGATTTTGTCAAATGCATTTTCTACATCTTTAGATGTGTGATTTTTTTTGTTTTATTCTATTGATATGTATTACATTAATCATTATTTTAAAGTGTACCCAAGATTTGTTTTACTCAGGTATAGTAAGGTGACAGATTTAGTGACAACTGCCTTATAATTCTCAAGAGAAAGGAGCATTCCATGCAGCCACATGGGGAAGTATCAAAGTTGGTCAGAAGCCTGGAGAAAAGAATGCATGGGGCTTCCCTGGTGGTGCAGTGGTTGAGAGTCCACCTGCCGATGCAGGGGACACGGGTTCGTGCCCCGGTCCGGGAGGATGCCACGGAGCGGCTGGGCCCGTGAGTCATGGCCACTGAGCCTGTGCATCCAGAGCCTCTGTTCCACAACGGGAGAGGCTACAACAGTGAGAGGCCCGCATACCGCAAAAAATAAAAATAATTAAAAAAAATAGAATGCATGGCCCACAGCCTTGTGGTCGTTTCCACAGGAAGGAATGGGCAAGGCATGGTAGGCAAGTTTGAGAAATCTTAGGATTGAACAGTTTGAGTAGTTTCCATGCGTGCAGCCTACTTTTCAGGTACCTGGCCCTGGGGTGATGTAAGGTGAGGGAAATATTGGCTTGACATGTGAGTTAGATAAAGGAGGTGTTTGGGATGTGGACTTTGGATTGGTTGGTTTGCATGAAAGGTAAGTTTTTTGCTATCTCTACAAATTCATTAGCCCTGGGAGGGACAATCTCTCCAGGCCCCAGGGATGTCAAAGTTCATAAATATAGAAAATAAAAAACATGACCGGGCTTCCCTGGTGGCGCAGTGGTTGGGGGTCCGCCTGCTGATGCAGGGGGCGTGGGTTCGTGCCCCGGTCCGGGGGGATCCCGCGTGCCGCGGAGCGGCTGGGCCTGTGGGCCATGGCCGCTGGGCCTGTGCGTCCGGAGCCTGTGCTCCGCAAGGGGAGAGACCACAGCAGTGAGAGGCCCGCGTACCGAAAAAAAAAAAAAAAAAAAAAAAAAACATGACCAATAGAATCACTTTCAGATGTTAAACCAACCTTGTATCCCTAGGATAAATCTCATTTTGTTACGGTGTATAATTCTTTTTATATGTTGCTGGATTCACGTTGGTAATCATTTGTCGGGGATTCTTGTGTCCATATTTATAAGAGATATTGGCCTGTAGTTTTATTTTCTTGTGATGTCTTTATCTGGATTTGGTATCAGGGTAATACTGGCTTCATAAAAATAAGTTGGGGAGTATTCCCTCTTCTATATTTTGGAAGAGTTTATGAAGAATTGGTATTAATTCTGTAAATGTTTGATAGAATTAAGCAGTCAAGCCATTTCTTCATGAGTAGTTTTATTTGTTGTGTTTTTACTACCATCTCTTCATTTGTTATAGGCCTATTCAGATGATTGTGTATTTCTTCTTGAGTCTGTTTCAGTAGTTTGTGTCTAAGAATTTGTCCATTTCATCTAAATTATCTAATGTAATCAATTGTTTATACTATTCCTTTATAATCCTTCCTTTAGTTCTTTAATCTGGTTTCCTTTATTTCTGTGAATATATTCATAATTGTTACTTTAAGTATTTTTTCTGATAACTCCAGCGTCTGGTTACTTCTGTTGCCTGCTTTTTTTCCAATGTGTAGGTCTTACTTTCCTATTTCTTTGCATGCCTCACAGTTTTTTAGGGAAACTGGACATTTTAGATAATATATTGTAACAAGTCTGGGTACTGGTCCTCCTGCCCCCCTCTGTAGCTTGTTAGTGTTATTTGCTTGTTTATTTGTTTAGTGATTGGCTGCATTATTTTAGTTAAGTCTTATCTTCCACCAGGTTCTAGGTACTTTTGCTGTAAACTTCTTTGCCACAAACATTTTCACCACATAACTAGTTGGCCATAGGGTAATTTTGCCATAAAAAAATAAAATAATGAAAAAGAAAAGAGGCACATTAAAAGACTATTTCTAAATACAAAATATTTGATTGCATTTAAGTTATGTGTAGATTCTTAGCAATACTGCACAAATAACTGATTTTATTTTGTGGCTTGTACGTAAAGCACTTATCTTTGAAGTCTTTCATTTATAGTATCATGGTTTTTTGTTTTTTTTTTGCTTGTTGATTAGTCTTCTCATTTGGCATTGAACTTTTTTCTTTTTCACTAAAATTTCTTCCTTCATTAAGAGAGGTATCAGCTCCAAACACTAGGATACGTACTTGTAACTGAGCTTTGGTGTGTTGTGAAAGCCTCTACACTGTTGTTGGTTCTTGGCATGTTGTCACATATCCCTTGATGGGTGTTCCAAAGTTCTCTGGGAAATGTTGCAACTCTGTGCCTTTGAGGCCCTCAGCTTCTTTCTTCTCTAACGAAGTGTGTTTCAAAATAAGAAAACAGGGACTCTCCTGGTGGCACAGTGGTTAAGACTACACACTCCCAATTCAGGGGGCCCGGGTTTGATCCCTGGTCAGGGAACTAGATCCCACATGCATGCCGCAACTAAGAGTTCACATGCCACAACTAAGGTCCCCCCTGCCACAACTAAGGAGCCAACAAGCCACAACTAAGGAGCCCACCTGCCACAACTAAGACCCAGAGCAACCAAATAAATAAAAGTTTTTTTAAAAAAAGAGAAAATCAAAACCTAAAAAGGTGGGGGGAGCACAAAAAATTTTTTAAATACCTTATTTAAAAAAATAAGAAAACAACTCTTGGAGCAAATAAATCGTCACTGGCGGTTAAAGCCTTCAGTAACGTGAATAACAGGAAGAAATGCTAATGCATTTAAACCAATTGAAAGCAAACTGTTAACCAGTTAATTTTATCTGGCATGGCAGAATTGCTTTATGGCCAGTTAGTTATGCACCAAAAATGCTTGTGGTGAAAATGTATGCAGCAAATATGTTTATGGCAAAGAAGCCTAATGGTGAAAATACCAAACACGCCCCCCAACCCCTACTTTTTTTGTTGCTCCTCAAGATGACACAGCTTTGGGTATGCCCTGGTTACCCTGGGGTGGTAACAGTTTTTGTAGGGCTCCCTTTCCCTCTTGTCCACACCAAGCTGCAAACTCCACTGATTGCTGATTGATTGCTGTGTTGTTTTCAACAATGACATTGGGCATAAATTGCTCTACAAACGAATTCAATCAAATTCTGGTTCTTTTGAAAAGTTTAACTTCTGAGATCAGTGTTTGATATTTTTTTCAGTGTCCAGGTGTGTTCCTCCCCTGTAAACTAGAGGGCCTGTACTTTAACCTGTTTCTTGAATCTCCTAATTGCCTTTCATCACAGCTGCCTCTGTTCTTAAGAGTACCCCTAGGGTTGAACTTCTCTAAGGGGGCAAATGAAGTCAGTTCCTCTGGGAAGAGATTAGGTGCTATCTGCCCAGGCAAGATCTCTAAACCAGGGCTCTGGATTTGTGGGTGGGGACAACAGCAAGCTACTCTGTATGACACCCCTGCTCTAGAAGCCTAGCACTTGGTGAATGTGGAACAGCAGCCTGTGACCCTCACAGCTTGTCTCTTTTGGTATAGAACCACTACCTCAGGGACCAGGGTAAGGGTGATCAGCACCCCAGTATTCTCAGCATGCTGCAACCAAAGTAGAGTCTCCGTTCCATGAGTGGGAACTGGGTAGAAGAAGGAACTCTCACCTCTCACCTATACTTTCCTACACTTAGCCTCAGTCACAGGTAGATGGGGGCAGGGTGGGAAATGCTGATATTCTCCTCCTAGGAATAAATCCCTCCTACTGGGATCTGGGGAGAAAGGGAACCCTGTGTTCTTAGCTCCAGCAATCTGAAGTCATCTCTGCTTTGCTGAGCTGGCAATGGAGAGGGAAGGAATAGTCTTGCTTAAACAACACAAACTCTCCTTTCTTACCAAATTTTGATACATTTTATTGAATAGATCTTTCTTCATTGGCTGTTTGCTTTTAGAACCATTTCCAGAGGCTTTAAATTTTTTCATTTTCATTTTTTTTGTTAATAATTTTCACCAGTTTTGCTGGGGAGTGGGACAGTGGAGCTTCTTACATTATCATGTTGGAAATGGATCTCTGATGCTATAGTTTATGCTATTAGTATAGCTGAGTGTTAGATATGCTATTCTCAGAAATTTAATATGACTAGAGACAAGCCTTTTAAAATTTCTGAGGCAGTATAAGAGCAACTGTTGTCATAATAGCTGCTAAGAATAACATAATTAGAGATCAAAATGAATAAATGATAAGTTATTGGCTTAATTTCTTACTAGATGTAAAGACCTGCAAAACAATCAGATGACAGAAAAACTGTAATGATTGACTCTGAATTTGTAATTTGACTACAGAGAGAGAAGAATTCTGGGAGCAAATGTGTGATTTCCATGCATTCCAGGACCACTACCATTATACAAGACCCTAAGAATCCAGAACATACGAAGACATTTACTTTTGACCTGGCATACTGGTCTCACAATGGATTTCAAAAGGATAAGGATGGTGTGTTTATTTCAGCTGATCCTAGCAGTAAATTTGCAGGCCAGGTAAATTGCTTTAAAACAACTTCAATGGTAGTTTTTTTTTTTTTTTTAATAAAGTATTGACAATATACCGGTACAATTATTTTTATGCAAGCATACTACAATATATGCTTCCATATGAGAGTTTGGTTTTAAATTTATTCCTTTTCATGTTAAATATGAGGTCCAAAAGTGTAGCTATTGCCTAAATATTTAGACACTCAAGTCAGTTATTTTCCAATGTACTGACATTTTTTGAAAAAGGAATGTCAAGTCAATTATATTTCCTTCTCTGAGATGAGCAAAATAAGCAAAATTGCACAGCACTCAGCATTTGAGAACTTTGGTTTATTGAGTATTTATCATACGCCATGCACTATTCTGCCTTAAAGTTGCTCACAATTTGCTGTAGGGAGACAGGCAAAAAAGTGCATTCAAATGTTACAGTTTCTGTGATAAAAAATATTTATGGGATACCACGGGGTTCAAAGGAAAAATGGTCATTTCAATCTGGACAGAGCTCATTAAGCTTCTTGAATCTGTGGGTTTGTAATTTCCATCAAATTTTGAAAACATTTCAAACAAAATTTCTCCAAGTATTTTTGGTCTCTTCTATTCCTTCTGTGACTCTAGTTACATGTATGCTTGAGATTGTGCCATAAGTCACTGAGGTTCTTTTTTTTTTTTTTAACATCTTTATTGGAGTATAATTTGCTTTACAATGGTGTTACTTTCTGCTTTATAACAAAGTGAATCAGTTATACATATACATATGTTCCCATAGCTCTTCCCTCTTGCGTCTCCCTCCCTCCCACCCTCCCTATCCCACCCCTCTAGGTGGTCACAAAGCACCGAGCTGATCTCCCTGTGCTATGCGGCTGCTTCCCATTAGCTATCTATTTTACGTTTGGTAGTGTATATATGTCCATGCCACTCTCTCCCTTTGTCACAGCTTACCCTTCTCCCTCCCATATCCTTAAGACCATTCTCTGTAGGTCTGTGTCTTTATTCCTGTCTTGCCCCTAGGTTCTTCATGACCTTTTTTTTTTCTTCTTAGATTCCATATATATGTGTTAGCATATGGTGTTTGTTTTTCTCTTTCTGACTTACTTCGCTCTGTATGACAGACTCTAGGTCCATCCACCTCACTACAAATAACTCAATTTTCTTTCTTTTTATGGCTGAGTAATATTCCATTGTATATATGTGCCACATCTTCTTTATCCATTCATCTGTTGATGGACACCTAGGTTGCTTCCATGTCCTGGCTATTGTAAATAGTGCTGCAATGAACATTTGGTACATGTCTCTTTTTAAATTATGGTTTTCTCAGGGTATATGCCCAGTAGTGGGATTGCTGGGTCATATGGTAGTTCTATTTGTAGTTTTTTAAGGAACCTCCATACTGTTCTCCATAGTGGCTGTATCAATTTACATTCCCACCAACAGTGCAAGAGGGTTCCCCTTTCTCCACACCCTCTGGTCACTGAGGTTCTGTTCACTTCCTCCCAACCTTTTCTCTCTGTTCTTCCTGTTTGCATACTCATCTTTAAAAATTCAGCCCAAATATTATAGCCTTTGTTAAACCACCCCAAAAAATACTCTCTGTCAAATAGTTCTAACTTCACAAATGCACTGAAAGGATTTAAAGGATCTCCTGGGAATGCACTTTGAGAGCCACTGCCCTAGAGCAATGAATAAAAAATCAATCAACAAAAATATAACTAATGAGTCAAGTGTGGGGAAATGGAATTATGAAACAAACTCAAAGTGTGGCAGGAAAAGAGGGAGAGAAAAAAAACAAAGAGGAGATGAGACAAATAGAATACAAATAACAAGATGGTAGATTTAATGCCAACCATTGATTATTTTATCAAATGTAAATAAACACACCAATTAAATGGTACAGATGATCAGATTTGGTAGGAAAAGCTGGATCCAACTACATCTGTTTACATAAGCCCAATTTAAATATAAATAAATAGATATCCATGTAAACACTAAGAGAAAGAAAACTGCAGAGGCTATATTTACATCACACAAAGTAGACTTCAGAACAAGGAATATTTCATAATGATAAAGTAATCAGTTCACTAGAAGACATACTATCCTAAATGGGTATGTACCTAATAACAGAACTTCAAAGTACATGAAACAGAAACTGATAGAAATTGAAGGAGAAATATACAAATCTACAATTGTGATTGGTGACTTCATCACTCCTCTCTGATTAACAGAACAAATAACCCCAAGTCAATAATATTATAGAAGACCAGAACAATATCATCAACCTAATTGACAATTATAGAACAATTCTGCTACCCCCATTCAACCATAGCACTACACACTTTTTTTGAGTGAACATGGAACTTTCTTTATGATAGATCATATTCTGGATCATTAAACTAGTCTCAATAAATGTAAGATAACTGAAATCATACAAATTACATTCTCTGACCACAATGAAATTAAACTAGAAAGGAATGACAGAAAGGTATTAGGAAACTCCTCAGATATTTAAAAAATAGCAGATTTCTAAACAATCCATAGGTCAGGGAATAAACCATAAGGGAAATTAGTAAATATTTTGAACTGAATGAAAATCAAAATATCAAAATTTGTGGGATGCAGCTAAAGCAGGGCTTAGAGGAAATTTTATAGCATTAAATGATTATATTAGAGAAGAACAATCTTAAATCGACAGTCTAGGCTTCCACCTAAGAATTTAGAAAAAGAAGAGTATAGACAAAGCAAAAGAGGAAGAAATAAGAACGATTAACTTAAGACAGTAAAATAATAGAGAAAAATCAATTAAAAGCTGGTTCTTTGAAAATAACAATAAAATTGATAAACCTGTAGCCAAATTGATCATCAAGGAAAAAAAGATACAAAGTACCAAGATGAGAAATGAAAGAGAGATGTTACTGCAAATCTTACAGGCATTAAAAAAATAATAAGAGAATATTATGAACAACTTAATGCTGATAAATTTAAAAACATAGATGAAATGGACACAGTCTACTGAAGTTCACACAAAAAGAAATGGATAACTCAGGTAGCTCTATATCTATTAAAGAAATTGAATTTATAGTTAAACTTCTCCCCTCAAAAACTAAGCCCAGATGACTTTTCTGTGAATTCTACTAAAGGAAGAAATAATGAGAATTATGAAAAAAAAAATCTTGTAGGTGATAGAAGGACCATTCATTTTTTGAGGCAAATATTACACCAAAACCAGCCAAATACTACAAAAACACTACAGATTAATACCCTTCATAAACATAGACACAAACATTGTTAACAAAACTTTAGCAAATAGAATCCAACAGTATACTTTTTAAAATACATCTTTGTCAAGTAGGACTTCTTTTCCTGGGAATGTGATCAGATGCAGAAAAAGCAATTGACAAAACTCAACACCCAATCATGATAAAACTCTCAGCAAACTTAAAATCGGAGGGAGCCTCCTAGAAATAGAACTCCCTTCAGTACATAGGTAACATAACATTTGATGGTGAAACAATGAATATGTTGCCCCTAAGAATGGGGACAAGGCAAGGAGGTCCAATCTCATCATTTCTATACAACATCTACTGCAGGCCCTAGCCAGGGCAGTTAAGTCAATTAATAGGAAGTGAATGATATGCAGATTGATAATGAAGAAGTAAAACTATTTGCAAAAAAAAAAAAACTATTTGCAGAAAACATAATTATCTATGCAAAAAACCCTAAGGAATCTACCCAAAAAGGGAAGAAAAAGCTATTATAGTGAATAAGTGTGTTTAGCAAGGTCAATATACAAAAATTGATAGTATCTCTCTATTCTAGCAGTGAACAATTGGAAATTAAGATTTTAAAATATTTACAATAACATCAAAAGCACAAAATACGTGCAAAATCTGTACACTATGAAACATTACTGAAAGGAAGACTTAAATGAATCAAAAGACTCAACATTATTAAGAAGTCAAATTGATCAATAGATTGAAAGAAATCAAAATGCCAGCAGTAATTTTTTGTAGAAATTGATACATTGTTTCAGTAATTTACATGGAATTGTAAAGGACTGACAATAGCCAAAATTATTTTGAAAGAGAATAAAGTTAAAGAACTTAAACTCACTATAGATAGACCTACAGTAATCAAGACATTGTGGTATTGGCTAAAAGACAGGTATAACAGATCAATGGAACAGAATACAGTGTCCAGAGACAGATCATCATATATCATCGACTGTATTTTTACAAAGCAGCTGTAATAGGTTGAATAGTCTCCCCAAATTTATGTCCACCCAAAGACTCAAAATGTGACCTTATTTGGAAACAGGATATTTGCAGATGTAATTAGTTAAGATGAGGCCATCCTGGATTAAAGTAAGCCACAAATCCAGTTCTTTTAAGAGGGAAATTTTGACACACAGATACACAGGGAGGATGCCATGTGACAATGGGGACAGAGATTGGAGTGATGGAGCTATAAGCCAAGGAATGCCAAAAACTGCTGGGAGCAACCAGAAGCCAGGAAGAGGCAAGGAAGGATTGTTTCCTACAGCATTCAGAGAGAGCATGGCATTGCCAATACCTTGATCTTGGACTTGTAGCCTCCAGAACTGTGAGAGAATAAATTTCTGTTGTTTTTGGTCACCCAGTTTGTGGTAATTTGTTATGGAAGCCCAAGCAAACTAATACAGGTGACAACGTTCTTCAAAACTAAAGTCTTTGAACAAATGGTGCTGGAGATATAGGATATCCATATGGAAAAATATGAACTTTGATCCTTTCCTCACACCGCATACAAAATGAACTCAAAATAGATCGTAGATCTAACTTTTAGAGGTAAAATTATAAAACCTCTAAAAGAAAGTATAGGAGAAAATTGTAGTGATCTTGATTTGGCAAAGAGTCTTAGATAGGACACAGATCATGAAAGAAAATATTTGATAAATGAGACCCATTAAAAACACATTTTGCTCTTTGAGAGATACCAATAAGAGCATGAAAAGGTAAGCCATAATGAAAGGAAATATTTGCAAAATATATATATGATAAAGTACCCAAAATATATAATGAATTCTTACAACTTAAGGGAAAAAAAGGAAGAAAAGTCAATTTTTTAAAAATGGCAGGGAATTCCTTAGTGATCCAGTGCTTAGGACTCAGTACTTTCACTGCTGAGGGCCTGGGTTCAATCCCTGGTCTGGGAACTAAGATCCCACAAGGCACACAGCATGGCCAAAATAAAAAGAAAATAGCAAAAAATTTGATCAGAGACCTCACCAACAGAGATATATAAATTACAACATAGCCTAAAACCAATGAAAAAGTATCCAACTTTATTAGTCATTAGGGAAATGCAAATTAATACCACAATGAGAGAATACTACACATACATGAGAAATGTCAAAAATTAAAAACAGTATCAAGTGTTAACATACATGAATGGAACAACTGGAGCTCTAATACAGTGCTATGGCCATGTAAAAGATTCAATTATTTTGGAAAACAGGCAGTTTCTTTAAAATTTAAGTATACATTTAACATACAATCCAGCAATTCCAAGAGAAATAAAAATATATGTTCTCACAAACACCTATATACAAACGTCCATAGCAACTTTATATGTAATAGTCCCAAACTGGAAACTCAGATATCCATCAACTTGTGAATGGATAATAAAATTATGATATATTTATAAAATAGAATACAATTCAGCAATAAAAGGAATTAATGATTATATGCAACAACACAGATGAATCTCAAAGCATTGTGGTAGGTAAAAGAAGTCATATACAAAAGACTGCTCACTATACAATTCCACTTAAATGACAATTCTAGAAAAAACAAAACTATAGTTACAGAAAGTAAATCATCAGGGGCTGAAAGTGAGAAGAAGGGCCTAAGTGCAAAGGGGCACAAGAGAACTTTTAAAAAACGCTGATTGTGGTGATTGTCACATGGCCAAATACATATGTCAAAACTTATGGAACTGTGTGCTTTAAACTGATGAATTTAGTGAATATTAATTTTATGTCAATAAAGAGTTTTTCCCAAGAAGAATAAAATACCGAGGAATAAATGTAGCCAAAGAGGTGAAAGACCTGTACACTGAAAACTATGACACTGATGAAAAGAAATTGAAGAAGACACAAATAAATGGGAAAGATATTCTGTGCTCATGGCTTGGAATAATTAATATTGTTAAAATGTCCATACTATCCAAAGCAATCTACAGATTCAATGCAATCCCTATCAAAATTCCAATGGCATTTTTCAAAGAGATAGAATGAACAATCCTTAAATTTGTATGGAACCATAAAAGACCCTGAATAGTCAAAGCAATCTTGAGAAAGAAGAACAAAGCTGGAGGCATCACACATCTTGGTGTCAAATTATATTGCAAAGCTATAGTAATCAAAACAGCATGATATTGGCATGAAAATGGACACATAGATCAACAGAGTAGAGAGCCCAGAAATAAACCCATGCATATATGGTCAATTAATTTACAACAAAGGAACCAAAAACATATATTGGGGAAAGGACAGTCTTTTCAATAAATGGTGTTGACAAAACTGGACAGCTACATGCAAAAGAATAAAACTGGTCCCATACCTTACACCACTTTAAAAAAATGGATTTAAGACTTGAATGAAGACATGGAACCATAAAACTCCTAGAAGAGAACATAGAGGGTAAGCTCCTAGACCTCAGTCTTGGCAATGATATTTTGGATTTTACACCAAAAACAAAAATAAATAAGTGGGAGTACCTCAACCCAAAAAATTTCTGTACATGAAGAAAACCATCAATGAAATGAAAAAGCAACTTACAGAACAGGAGAAAATATTTACAAATCATATATTAATAAAAGGTTAATATCTAAAATATATAAAGAATTCATATAACTCAATAGCAAAAAGAAATGTGATTTTAAAATGGGCAGAGGAATTAAATGGACATTTTCCTCAAAGAAGGTATACAAACAGCCAACAGATACATGAAAATGTGCTCAACATCACTAATCATCAGGGAATGCAAATCAAAACCGCAATGTGGGGACTTCCTGGTGGCACTGTGGTTAAGAATCTGCCTGCCAATGCAGGGGACACGGGTTCAAGCCCTGGTCGGGGAAGATCCCACGTGCCGCAGAGCAACTAAGCCGTGCGCCACAACTACTGAGCCTGCGAGCCACAACTACTGAGCCCGTGTGCCACAACTACTGAGCCCATCTGCCACAACTACTGAAGCCTGCGTGCCTAGAGCCCGTGCTCCACAACAAGAGAAGCCACCGCAATGAGAAGCCTGCACACCACAACGAAGAGTAGCCTGTGTTCGCCCCAACTAGAGAAAGCCTGTGTGTAGCAACAAAGACCCAACACAGCCAAAAATAAATAAATGAACTAATTAATTAATTAATTTAAAAAACCCCACAACATGATATCACCTCACACCCGTTAGAATGGCCATCATTGAAAATGACAAGAGATAAGTGTTGGTGAGAGTGTGGAGAAAAGGGAACCCTTGTGCACTCTTGGTGGGAGTGTAAATTGGTGCAGACACTATGAAAGCAGTATGGAGGTTCCCCTCAAAATTAAAAATGGAACTACCATGTGAGCCAGCAATCCCACTTCTGAGTGTTTATCCAAAGAAAATGAAATCACTATCTTGATAAGATATCTGCACCCCCATATTCATTGCAGTGTTATTTACAATAGTCAAGACATGGAAACAGCCTAAGTGTTCATCGACACATGAATGGATAAAGAAAATGTATATATACGTATATATACATACATACACAATGGAATATTATTCAGCCATAAAAAAGAAGGAAATCCTGCCATTTGCAGCATATGGATGGACCTTGGGGCATTATGCCAAGTGAAATAAGTTGGACAGAAAAAGACAAATGCTATATGATATCACTTACATGTGGAATCTTTTTTAAAAATGAACTTTTAGATACCGAGAACAGATTGGTTGTTGCCAGAGGCAGGGGTTAATGTTGGGTGTCGGGTTTGAGGGGGGTGGGGGTGGGACACGGGTGAAGTGGGTGAAGGTCATCAAAAGCTACAAACTTCCAGTAAGGGAAATAAGTCCTGGGGATGTAATGTACAGCATGGTGATATACAGGCAGACCTCATTTAATTGTGCTTTGCTTTATTGTGCTTCGCAGATACAGTGTTGTTGTTGTGTTTTTTTTCTTTTTCTTTTCTTTCTTTCTTTCTTTCTTTTTTAAACAAATTGAAGGTTTGTGGCAATCCTGTATCAAGCAAGGCTTTTGATACCATTTTTCCAACGTTGCTCACTCCGTGTCTCTGTGTCACATTTTGGTAACTCTCCCGATATTTCAAATTTATCTTTTATTTCTCATGGTGATCTGTGATCAGTGATCTTTGATGTTACTATTGCAAAAAGATTATGAAGGCTCAGATGATGGTTAGCATTGTTGAGCAGTAAAATATTTCTAAATTATGATGTATACATTGTCTTTTTAGACATCATGCTATTGCACACTTACTAAATTACAGTATAGTGTAAACATAACTTTTATATGCATTGGGAAAAACAAAAACTTTTTGTGACTCACTTTATTGCATTATTTGCTTTATTGTGATGGTTTGGAACTGAACCCAGAGTATCTCTGAGGTATGCCTGTAGTTAACAATACAGTATTGTATATTTGAAAGTTGCTGAGAGAGTAGATCTTAAAAGTTCTCATCACAAGAAAAAAAATTAGGGGAATTCCCCTGTGGTCCAATGGTTAGGACTCTGTGCTCTCAATGCTGAGGGCCCGAGTTCGATCCCTGGTCGGGGAACTAAGATCCCACAAGCCACACCACATGGCCAAAAAATAAACAAACAAACAAAAACTCTGTGAACTAAATTTATTCTGGTAATCATTTCTCAATATATACGTATATCAAATCATTATGCTGTACATTTGAAACTAGTATAATGTTATATGTCAATTCTATCTCAGTTTTTTAAAAGATAGTTTTATAAGACTGCAAGAACTGTGCTGTAAAGAGACTTGATTAACTTTATCAACAGCTTTTCCTCTCATCCTCCCTATCTTTTGTTGATCACCTATTAAGATACTGCAGAATTATAGTTTTACATACTGTAGTGTAGGAAAATGTTTCATGTAGTTGATGATAGGATGAAGAACAGGAAGAAACTAGAAATGTAGCTCTGTGACTTCTTGGCTTACCTAATATGCAAATCACTGACACCCAAAAGAGATTTCAATGGAAAACTATACAGAAAACTCTAGAGCTAACAAAATTTACAGAATGATTCTATTCTCTAAGATTTTGTTTATTTAATAAAATTCTATGTTGCTTGTTTGAAGTTTTCAATTCATAAAAATTGGCAATAAAAGCATTTCCCCCAAATCTCCAAATAGCACAGAGGAAAAAAAGATAGCAAAACCAGTTACTTTACTAAGCTTGTGAGCACTCCTTAGGTTCAGCTAATAGCTCCTAAGGTAGAGTGGATATCTATTACATAAATACATTTTTCTGGTAAAAGTATGGTCTCAATGTTCTGAAAAACCACTGGCCAGATTCCACATTTTAAGCCTAGAGCTCCCCTAACACTTACAGTGTAATACTTTTTATTCCTTCCTCATGAGAAATGAATAGTGTAAGAAAATTGGTTATTGCCTATTGTCCTTATATAAATCACACTACGTTAGTATGTGCATCTTTCCCAGAAATAAAAATTATATAAATTACACAAATGTATATATTGCAACAAATGGAGTGTATAATGCTTACTTACTATTTTATGGATATTAGAGAACAGAAAAGAAAATGCACTTTGAGACAGCCTCAAATAAGAGAATTATTGCTGGCTATGGCAATAACAGATAATATCTCTCATATTATAGATAACATAATAGATAATAATAGATAATCAAATGATAGATAATAAAAGCCAGACCGCATCTTCTCTTTCAAGCAATTGTGGGCACAAGCATCTGTGTCTGCCACTTAAAAAAAAAGGGTGCATATGTATATGTGTGTGTTGGCTTCAGAACCACTAGGTCTTGTTAAAAAAAAAAAGAAGAAGAAAGAAGGTTCAGCAGCAGTGAGTTATAGTGTAGGAATTTTGTGACGTTGTTTGGATTAAAGAATACAGAGAAAGCAGAAAACACTCTGACTGGTGTGTGTCCCTTGGTGCCTTGAAATTCTTGTCTAATTGCTGAATTTAAAGACCTAACCCATGTTTTGTCAAGGCTATAAAATACTCAAATCCATTACTGATGAATACTGCCTAGTTGAAGATACATGGTGATTTGTGGTGATCAGTGTTTTCCAAACTGACAAATCCCTTTTTGGTTGCCAGCTTTATTTCACTGGTTCTAAGACAGCATCTGAGTTTTATTTCAAGTAAAAGTCATATGATACTAACTAAGGTGGAACTCACCAAAACCAGAATATTAGATTTTAAGAGTACTGTGAAAAGTCAGTGCTGAACTTGATGCCTGTGGTCTTCTTTCCAGAGAGATGTTTTCCACGATCTTGGCAGGGGAATTCTGGACAGTGCCTGGCAAGGCTATAATACTACTCTCCTGGCTTATGGCCAAACTGGCTCTGGAAAAAGCTATTCCATGATTGGGTTTGGGGCAAACAAGGGTATCATTCCAAATGTGTGTGAAGAGCTATTTCAAGCAATTGAGAACCGGGAGAAAAATCAAGAATACCAGGTATGTATTATTCTAGAATCCCTTATTTAAGGATTTTTTTTTTCATTTTGGAAATTCTCTGCCCCCAATGAAAGTTATCGGGATCTCTATTTTAGGATAATGTTAATTATCCTAAAAGGCTAGTCTCTTCAATAAATGGTGTTGGGAAAACTGGACAGCCATGTGCAAAAGAATGGAATTAGACCACTATATTACACCATACACAAAAATTTACTCAAAATGGATTAAAGACTTGAAAGTAAGTTTTGAATCCATAAATGTCCTAGAAGAAAACATAGGCAGTAACCTCAATGAGATCGGTCTTAGTGATGTTTCTGTGGCTCTGACTCCAAAAGCAAGGGAAAGAAAAGCAAAAATAAACAAATGGGACTAATAAAACAAAAAACCTTCTTCACAGAGAAGGAAACCATCATTAAAATGAAAAAGCAGATAAAAAGAAATGAAACTGAGTTATTTGTAATGAGATGGATGGACTTACAGTCTGCCATACAGAGTGAAGTAAGCCAGAAGAGAAAAACAAATACCATATGCTAATGTATATATATGAAATCTAAAAAAAAAAAAAAGGTCATGAAGAACCTAGGGGCAAGACAGGAATACAGACACAGACTTACTAGAGAATGGACTTGAAGATATGGGGAGGGGGAAGGGTAGGCTGTGACAAAGTGAGAGAGTGGCATGGACATATATAGACTCCCAAATGTAAAATAGATAGCTAGTGGGAAGCAGCCGCATAGCACAGGGAGATCAGCTCGGTGCTTTGTGATGACCTAGAGGGGTGGGATGGGGAGGATGGGAGGGAGGCTCAAGAGGGAGGGGTTATGGGGACATATGTATGCATATGGCTGATTCATTTTGGTGTACAACAGAAACTAACATAGTATTGTGAAGCAATTTTACTCCAATAAAGACCTATTTTTTAAAAATGAGGTCTTCCCTGGTGGCGCAGTGGTTGAGAGTCCGCCTGCCGATGCAGGGGACAAGGGTTCATGCCCTGGTCTGGGAAGATCCCACATGCCGCGGAGCGGCTAGACCCGTGAGGCATGGCCGCTGAGCCTGAGCGTCTGGAGCCTGTGCTCCGCAACGGGAGAGGCCACAACAGTGAGAGGCCTGCATACCGCAAAAAAAAAAAAAAAGGGGGGCAGAAGACCTGAAAAGGCACTTCCAAAGAAGATATAGAGATGACCAACAGGGACATGAAAAGATGTTCAACGTCACTAATTATTAGGGAAAAGAAACTCAAAACCACAATGAGATATTGTTACCAAAAGTGGGGTACAGCTGCTCACTGCTCAAAAGCCAACAAAGGGGCAAGGTTGGTGGAAAGGAAAGTTTGCTTTATATTTCAGAGGCTGGCAACCTGTGAGGGAGGGTGGACTCCTGTCCGAAGGCCGACTGCCGCCAACAGTCAGTGGGCAAGAGCTTTTACAGGGAAAGGACAGAGGGGGCTACGTGTAGAAACAGTAGTGTCAGCTCTGACAGTCGTCTTGAAATTGGTCGTGTGGTGATCTGATCAGCATCGTCTTGATTGTTTTAGGTATGGTTAATCTTCAGTTCCAGGGTAGGTTTGTTCCCATTTTTTTGAGGCCAGTTCTCAGAATTCTGGCAGCTTTTGTCATGGCTACAGTCTGGTCATCATACAGTTAACTTCTTCCACCTGGTGGGGTTTTTAGTATCTATAAGACAGCTCAAAGGATATGGCTCAGAATATTATCTACAGCCCTTGGAGAGGAACTAAATGTCTTTGACTATGCTTAATGACTGAATGATTATTTAGTCTTGTTAGACTGTTTTTTTTTAATTTAATTTAATTTACTTTTTTTATACAGTGGGTTCTTATTAGTTATCCATTTTATACATATTAGTGTATATATGTCAATCCCAATCTCCCAGTTCATCCCACCACCACCCCCACTTTTCCCCCCTTGGTGTCCATACGATTCTCTACATCTGTGTCTATTTCTGCCTTGCAAACTGATTCATCTGTACCATTTTTCTAGATTCCACATATATGTGTTAATATATGATATTTGTTTTTCTCTATCTGCCTTACTTCACTCTGTATGACAGTCTCTAGGTTCATCCAAGTCTCTGCAAATGACCCAATTTGATTCCTTTTTATGGCAGAGTAATATTCCACTGTATACATGTACCACATCTTCTTTATCCATTCCTCTGTTGACAGGCATTCAGGTTGCTTCCATGACCTAGCTATAGTAAATAGTGCTGCAATGAACATTGGGGTACATGTGTCTTTTTGAATTATGGTTTTCTCTGGTATATGCCCAGTAGTGGGATTGCTGGGTCATATGGTAGTTCTATTTTTAGTCTTTTAGGAACCTCCATACTGTTCTCCATAGTGGCTGTATCAATGTACATTCCCATTAACAGTGCAAGAGGATTCCCTTTTCTCCACACCCTCTCCAGCATTTGTTGTTTGTAGATTTTCTGATGATGCCCATTCTAACCAGTGTGAGGTGATACCTCATTGTAGTTTTGATTTGCATTTCTCTAATAATTAGTGATGTTGAGCAGCTTTTCATGTGCCTCTTGGCCATCTGTATGTCTTCTTTAGAGAAATGTCTATCTAGGTCTTCTGCCCATTTTTTGATTAGGTTTTTTGTTTTTTTAATATTGAGCTGCATGAGCTGTTTATATATGTTGGAGGTTAATTCTTTGTCCGTTGATTCATTGGCAAATATTTTCTCCCATTCTGAGGGTTGTCTTTTCATCTTGTTTATAGTTTATTTTGCAGTGCAAAAGCTTTTAAGTTTCATTAGGTCCCATTTGTTTATTTTTGTTTTTATTTCCATTACTCTAGCAGGTGGGTCAAAAAAGATCTTGCTGTGATTTATTTCACAGAGTGTTCTTCCTATGTTTTCCTCTAAGAGTTTTACAGTCTTATATTTAGGTCTTTAATTCATTTTGAGTTTATTTTTGTGTATGGTGTTAGGAAGTGTTCAAATTCAATTCTTTTACATGTGGCTGTCCAGTTTTCCCAGCACCACTTATTGAAGAGACTGTCTTTTCTCCATTGTATATCCTTGCCTCCTTGTCATAGATTAGTTCACTGTAGGTGCGTGGGTTTATCTCTGGGCTTTCTATCCTGTTCCATTGATCTCTATTTCTGTTTTTGTGCCAGTACCATATTGTCTTGATTACTGTAGCTTTTTAGTATAGTCTGAAGTCAGGGAGTCTGATTCCTCCAGCTCCGTTTTTTTCCCCTCAAGATTTCTTTGGCTATTCAGGGTCTTTTGTGTCTCCATACAAATTTTAAGATTTTTGTTGTAGTTCTGTAAAAAATGCCACTGGTAATTTGTTAGGGATTGCACTGAATCTGTAGATTGCTTTGGGTAGTATAGTCATCTTCACAATATTGATTCTTCCAATTCAAGAACATGGTATATCACTCCATCTGTTTGTGTCATCTTTGATTTCTTTCATCAGAGTCTTATAGTTTTCTGAGTACAGGTCTTTTACCTCCTTAGGTAAGTTTATTCCTAGGTATTTTATTCTTTTTGTTGCAAAGGTGAATTGATTAATTCACCATTAATTTAATTTCTTTAATTTAATTTCTCTTTCTGATATTCCATTGTTAATGTATAGGAGTGCAAGGGATTTCTGTGCATTAATTTTGTATCCTGCAACTTTACCAGATTCATTGATTAGCTCTAGTAGTTTTCTGGTGGCATCTTTAGGATTCTCTGATTTTCTTCTCTGATTGCCGTGGCTAGGACTTCCAAAATTATGTTGAATAATAGTGGTGAGAGTGGACATCCTTGTCTTCTTCCCAATCTCAGAGGAAATGTTTTCAGTTTTTCACAATTGAGAATGATGTTTACTGTGGGTTTGTCATATATGGCCTTTATTATGTTGAGGTAGTTTCCCTCTATGCCCACTTTCTGGAGAGTTTTTACCATAAATGGGTAAAATGCTTGTCAAAAGCTTTTTCTGCATCTATTGAGATGATCATATGGTTTTTCTCCTTCAGGTTTTTAATATGGTGTATCACATTGATTGATTTGCGTATACTGAAGAATCCTTGCATCCCTGGGATAAATCCCACTTGATCATGGTATATGATCCTTTTAATGCGTTGTTGAATTCTGTTTGCTAGTATTTTGTTGAGGATTTTTTCATCTATATCCATCAATGATATTGGTCTGTAATTTTCTTTTTTTTTTTCTAGCAGCTTTGGTTTTGGTATCAGGATGATGGTGAGCTCGTAGAATGAGTTTGGGAGTGTTCCTTCCTCTGCAGTTTTCTGGAAGAGTTTGAGAAGGTGTTAGCTGTACTCCAGATGCTTGATAGAATTCACCTGTGAAGTCATCTGGTCCTGGACTTTCGTTTGTTGGAAGATTTTTAATCACAGTTTCAATTACTTTACTTGTGATTGGTCTGTTCTTTTTTTTCTATTTCTTCCTGGTTCAGTCTTGGAAGGTTATACCTTTCTAAGAATTTGTCCATTTCTTCCAGGTTGTCCATTTTATTGGCATAGAGTTGCTTGTAGCAGTCTCTTAGGATGCTTTGTATTTCTGCGGTGTCTGTTGTAACTTCTCCTTTTTCATTTCTAATTTTAGAGTCCTCTCCCTCTTTTTCTTGATGAGTCTGGCTAAAGGTTTATCAATTTTGTTTATATTCTCAAAGAACTAGCTTTTAGTTTTATTGATCTTTGCTACTGTTTTCTTTGTTTCTATTTCATTTATTTCTGCTCTGATCTTTAGGATTTCTTTCCTTGTACTAACTTTGGATTATGTTTGTTCTTCTTTCTCTAGTTCCTTTAGGTGTAAAGTTAGATAGTTTATTTGAGATCTTTCTTGTTTCTTGAGGTAGGATTGTATTGCTATAAACTTCTCTTTTAGAACTACTTTTGTTGCATGCCGTAGGTTTTGGATCGTTGTGTTTTCATTGTCATTTGTCTCTAGGTATTTTTTTATTTCCTCTTTGATTTCTTCAGTGATCTCTTGGTTATTTAGTAGTGTATTGTTTAGCCTCCATGTGTTTGTATTTTTTACAGATGTGTTCCTGTAATTGATATCTAGTCTCATAGTGTTGTGGTCGGAAAAGATACTTGATACAATTTCAATTTTCTTCAATTTACCAAGGCTTGATTTGTGACCCAAGATATGATCTATCCTGGAGAATGTTCCATGAGCACTTGAGAAAAATGTGTATTCTGTTGTTTTTGGATGGAATGTCCTATAAATATCAATTAAGTCCATCTTGTTTAATGTACCGTTTAAAGCTTGTGTTTCTTTATTTGTTTTCATTTTGGATGATCTGTTCATTGGTGAAAGTGGGGTGTTAAAGTCCCCTACCATGAATGTGTTACTGTCGACTTCCCCTTTTATGGCTGTTAGTATTTGCCTTATGTATTGAGGTGCTCCTATGTTGGGTGCATAAATATTTACACATGTTATATCTTCCTCTTGGATCGATCCCTTGATCATTATGTAGTGTCCTCCTTTGTGTCTTCTAACAGTCTTTATTTTAAAGTCTATTTTGTCTGATATGAGTATTGCTACTCCAGCTTTCTTTTGGTTTCCATTTGCATGGAATATCTTTTTCCATCCCCTCACTTTCAGTCTGTACGTGTCCCTAGGTCTGAAGTGGGTCTGTTGTAGACAGCATATGTAAGGGTCTTGTTTTTGTATCCATTCACCCAGTCTATGTCTTTTGGTGGGAGCATTTAATCCATTTACATTTAAGGTAATTATCAATATGTATGTTCCTATTCCCATTTTCTTAATTGTTTTGGGTTTGTTATTGTAGGTCTTTTCCTTCTCTTGTGTTTCTTGCCTAGAGAAGTTCCTTTAGCATTTGTTGTAAAACTGATTTGGTGGTGCTGAACTCTCTCAGCTTTTGCTCATCTGTAAAGGTTTTAGTTTCTCCGTCAACTCTGAATGAGATCCTTGCTGGGTAGAGTAATCCTGGTTGTAGGTTTTTCTCCTTCATCACTTTAAATATGTCCTGCCACTCCCTTCTGGCTTGCAGGGTTTCTGCTGAAAGATCAGCTGTTAACCTTATGAGGATTCCCTTGTGTGTTATTTGTTGTTTTTCCCTTGCTGCTTTTAATATGATTTCTTTGTATTTAATTTTTGACAGTTTGGTTAATATGTGTCTTGGCGTGTTTCTCCTTAGATTTATCCTGTATGGGACTCTCTGTGCTTCCTGGACTTGATTAACTATTTCCTTTCCCATATTAGGGAAGTTTTCAACTATAATCTCATCAAATATTTTCTCAGTCCCTTTCTTTTTCTCTTCTTCTTCTGGGACTCCTATAATTCGAATGTTGGTGCGTTTAATGTTGTCCCAGAGGTCTCTGAGACTGTCCTCAGTTCTTTTCATTCTTTTTTCTTTATTCTGCTCTGCAGTAGTTATTTCCACTATTTTATCTTCCAGGTCACTTATCCATTCTTCTGCCTCAGTTATTCTGCTATTGATTCCTTCTAGAGTATTTTTAATTTCATTTATTGTGTTGTTCATCGTTGCTTGTTTCCTCTTTAGTTCTTCTAGGTTCTTGTTAAATGTTTCTTGCATTTATTCTATTTCCAAGATTTTGGATCATCTTTACTATCATTATTCTGAATTCTTTTTCATGTAGACTGCCTATTTCCTCTTCATTTGTTAGGTCTGGTGGGTTTTCATCTTGCTCCTTCATCTGCTGTGTGTTTTTCTGTCTTCTCATTTTGCTTATCTTACTGTGTTTGGGGTCTCCTTTTTGCAGGCTGCAGGTTCGTAGTTCCCATTGTTTTTGGTGTCTGTCCCCAGTGGCTAAACTTGGTTCAGTGGGTTGTGTAGGCTTCCTGGTGGAGGGGACTAGTGCCTGTGTTCTGGTGGATGAGGCTGGATCTTGTCTTTCTGGTGGGCAGGTCCACGTCTGGTGGTGTGTTTTGGGGTGTCTGTGGCCTTATTATGATTTTAGGCAGCCTCTCTGCTAATGGGTGGTGTTCTGTTCCTGTCTTGCTAGTTGTTTGGCATAGGGTGTCCAGCACTGTAGCTTGCTGGTCGTTGAGTGAAGCTGGGTGCTGGTGTTGAGATGGAGATCTCTGGGAGATTTTTGCCGTTTGATATTCCATGGAGCTGGGAGGTCTCTTTTGGACGGGTGTCCTGAAGTTGGCTCTCCCACCTCAGAGGCACAGCACTGACTCCTGGCTGCAGCACCAAGAGCCTTTCATCTGCACGGCTCAGAATAAAAGGGAGAAAAAGTAGAAGGAAAAGAAAGAAAGAAAGAGGATAAAATAAAGATAAAATAAAATAAAGTTATTAAAATAAAAAATAATTAAGGAAAAAAAATTTTTTAAGTAAAAAAAAAAAAAAATGGACAGACAGAACCCTAGGACAAATGGTGAAAGCAAAGCTATACAGACAAAATCTCACACAGAAGCATACACATACACACTCACAAAAAGAGGAAAAGGGGAAAAAATAATATATCTTGTTCTCAAAGTCCACTTCCTTAATTTGGGATGATTCGTTATCTATTCAGGTATTCCACAGAAGCAGGGTACATCAAGTTGATTGTGGAGATTTAATCGGCTGCTCCTGAGGCTGCTTGGAGAGCCTCTTGTTTGTTCGCACAGCTCCTGGGGTTCAGCTTTGGATTTGGCCCCGCCTCAGCGTGTAGGTCGCCTGAGGGCGTCAGTTCTTCCCTCAGACAGGAAGTGGTTAAAGGAGCAGCTGATGCGGGGGCTCTGGCTCACTCAGGCCGGGGGGAGGGAGGGGTACGGATGCGCAGCAAGCCGGCGGTGGCAGAGGCCGGCGTGACGTTGCACCAGCCTGAGGCGCGCCATGTGTTCTCCCGGGGAAGTTGTCCCTGGATCCCGGGACCCTGGCCGTGGCGGGCTGCACAGGCTCCCGGGAGGAGAGGTGTGGACAGTGACCTGTGCTCGCACACAGGCTTCTTGGTGGCGGCAGCAGCATCCTTAGCGTCTCATGCCCGTCTCTAGGGTTCGCACTTTTAGCCGCGGCTCGCGCCCGTCTCTGGAGCTCCTTTAAGCAGCGTTCTTAATCCCCTGTCCTCGCGCACCAGGAAACAAAGAGGGAAGAAAAAGTCTATTTCCTCTTCGGCAAGTCCAGACTTTTCCCCGGACTCCCTCCCGGCTAGCCGCGGTGCACTAGCCCCTTCAGGCTCTGTTCAAGCCACCAACCCCAGTCCTCTCCCTGTGATCCGACTGAAGCCCGAGCCTCAGCTCCCAGCCCCGTCCGCCCCGGCAGGTGAGCAGACAAGCCTCTCGGGCTGGTGCGTGCTGGTCGGCCCTGATCCTCTGTGCAGGAATCTCTCTGCTTTGCCCTCCGCACCCCCTGTTGCTGCGCTCTCCTCCACGGCACCGAAGCTCCCCCCTTCCGCCACCCGCCGTCTCCACCCGCAAAGGGGCTTCCAGTGTGTGGAAACCTTTCCTCCTTCACAGCTCCCTCCCACTGGTGCAGGTCCCGTCCCTATTCTTTTGTCTCTGTTTATTCTTTTTTCTTTTGCGCTACCCAGGTGCGTGGGGAGTTTCTTGCCTTTTGGGAGGTCTGAGATCTTCTGCCAGCGTTCAGTAGGTGTTCTGTAGGAGTTGTTCCATGTGTAGATGTATTTGTGATGTATCTGTGGGGAGGAAGGTGATCTCCGCATCTTACTCTTCTGCCATCTTCCCCCTCTCCCCTCCCATGCAGTTTTGTTTTGTTTTGGTTTGGTTTTGGTTTTGGTTTTTTTTTTTTTTTTTTTTTTTTTGCGGTATGCGGGCCTCTCACTGTTGGGACCTCTCCCGTTGTGGAGCACAGGCTCCGGACGCGCAGGCTCAGCGGCCATAGCTCGTGGGCCCAGCCGCTCCGCGGCATGCGGGATCCTCCCGGACCGGGGCACGAACCCCTGTCCCCCGCATCGGCAGGCGGGCTCCCAACCACTGCGCCACCAGGGAAGCCCCTTGGTTTTGTTTTTTGCAGTACGCAGGCCTCTCACTGCTGTGGCCTCTCCCGTTGCGGAGCACAGGCTCCGGACGCGCAGGCTCATTGGCCGTGGCTCACGGGCCCAGCCGCTCCGCGGTATGTGGGATCCTCCCGGACCGGGGCTCAAACCCGCGTCCCCTGCATCGGCAGGCGGACTCTCAACCACTGCGCCACCAGGGAAGCCCTCCCATGCAGTTTTAATCTGCTTCCTCTGCCTTATTTCTGGAGTAAGCAAGTGTGTGCACGCTCTTCATGAGTGGAGTCTAGGTTTCTTACAGCCCTCTGTCAATCTCACTGGTTTTCAAAGCAGCTAGGGGAATTCATCCTCCCGGTGTCAGACCCCAGGGCTGGGTTGCCCACTGTGTGTTCAAACCTCTCACTCCCCAGTAGGATCTCCAAGCCTGTGTAATACCTCTCCTCTTCTGTGTCCCTCCCAGGGACACAGGTCCCGACTTGATTGCTTCTCTTCCCTTCCGACCCGATTCTCTGTGGATCTTTCTTATAGCCTTGGTTTTGTAAGCATCCTTCTGCTGGTTTCCAATTAGTTTTCAGTGAGAATTGCTCCACGGGTACACGTAGTTTTGATGTGTTAATGAGGGGAGGTGAGCTTAGCGTCCTCCTGCGCTGCCCTCTTGATCTCCCCTCCCATTTGTTCATCTTAAAATGTGATGCTCTCTGAAGCTAGTTGGGAGCTCTGGGGAGGTAAGGTTTGACTGGCAGGACTCACCACAGGGTGACTAACAGATAAGCCAGCTTTTCATGGGTAAGGGATGGTGGTGGCAAAATGTCAGTATCTTAGAGCCTTTTCTCTAGACTAGAGAAGTTCAGATTCCCCCAATCTCCTGTTTAAGGGGTGTAAGCTTGGCTAGCATTATTCCAAAAGCACAGTAGGGTTAAAGACCAATCTTTTTCTCTGCATATGTTCATATCAGAGAGTGAGCAATAAAGAACATTTTTCTCTTCTCAGTTGAGGCTGAAACACACACACACAGGCACACACACATGCAATGTTTTGTATGTTTTTAATTTATATTAAGAACTTCCTCCATATCATTAAAATTAGTTGAGAATCTCCTATTGCTTGTGAAAAAGAGCTTTACTGTATTTAATATTTCGCTTTTTCCTTTGTTGTACATTTATCTCGTTTCCATAGTACTTTTTTTTTTTTCAAAGATGACTGCTTCAAGAGAATCTTAATTTACTTTATGCCCTTTTTTATACAGGTTACATTCAGCATGCTGGAAATTTACAATGAACAGGTAACAGTGATTATATTTTCTGACACACAAATCTGAGTGACTCTGCAGCTTAATAAATATCAGAGGCTCCCCCTCACCTATCCTACAGATAAAGTCAAAACTCTTTAGCCTGGCATTGACTATTGAGCCCTAACCTACCTCATTTTAGGTAGGTTCCACTTCATTTTATGTCCTTGTGTCTCCACGCATTCTATTCTTCAGCCACATAGAACTATTCTTCCTTTCCAGAATATGTCATTCTTTCCTACATCTATCTTCCCCTACCTGGAATACCCTTCCTGCTTTCTCTGGCCTTAAAGAAACTACTAAACTTCAAATCCAGCTCAGATGTCAGCTCCTCTATACATCCTAAGGCTTCAGTCAGTCGGGCTTCAGGACAGTGGTTGGCAAACTTTATCTTCAAAGTCCAGACAGAAAATATTTTAGGCTTTGAGGGCCATAAAGTCTCTGTCACCACTACTGTATTCTGCCCTCAGAGCACAAAAGCAGCCACAGAGGTATGTAAGTGAGTGGACATGGCTGCATACCAATAAACCTTTGTTTACAGACACTGAAGCTTGAAATTTCACCTAATTTTCACGTCACAAAATATTTTTCTTTCGATTTTTTTCAGCCATTTAAAAATGTGAAAAACATTCTTACCTCAATGATCATACCAAAACAAGTGGTGGGCTGAATTTGGCCCATGGGCCATAGTTTGCCTGATCATAGAACCTGGGTTCAAATCCCAGCTCTCTCATTTACTAGCTTTGTGACTTTGGGATATCACTTTATCTCAGAGCTCAGTTTGCTTATTTATAAAGTAGAGAATTTAAAACAAGACACTACACTTTGAGATGCACTGAATCTTAAATTTCTAACGTAGCGCTTATCAAACACTAGATATTGAGCAACCTTTCCTCTTTGTGCTTATATCATACTGTAAAATTTTATTTACATATTTGTATCTCCAGAACGGATAATTGCACCTTTCTATTGGCAATACTTAGTATAATACTTGGTTTAGAACGGATGCCCCTAAAGTTTGCTGAATGGGTAAATTGACAGGGGTATCTATAATTCTAAGTTTCTTAAGGGTAGTTTCATACCCCAAGATTTCTTGTGTAACCCCAAGTGCTATCCCAATGCCTTGCACTTAATCATTACTAAATAAATATTACTGAAGGAATAAATCTGTCAGTGTTTTTCTCTTTATATTAAGGAGAGGAAATACCCATTTTTTTTCTCATATGCTTCCATGAGCCATTTATTACTGTTGAAGGTTGATAGTAAATTCAAATGGGTTGTTATGTTAAGGTCACAGATTAAGTTTCTATTTCTGTCAAGTTGATGGGCTTGGGAGACAGTATAGCTCCTTTATTTCATACCAGTAACTTCAGGAGGACAACTTTACTTCCTTTATTATGAAGTTCTGTGAAAGGAACAGGGGAGAATTGCATCACATTGTGGGTCCCTTACTGATACCTATTAATGAGGATAATCTCTCTGGAGTTCTCTTTTCTTATCTCTAAAATAAGGACATTGGCCATCCTAAATACTTCTTCATGAAAGTATTCATGAAAGACTTCTTGAAAGACTTCATGAAATACTTCATGAAATACTTCTTCATGTCTCATCTTCTACGAGTCTCTGGTATTTTTCCAGCAGTACTTCCTGTCATGGAGAATGATTCCTGTCATGGAGAAGTTTCATAGAAGATATAACCTCCACTGAAGATAGTAATAAAATATATTACATATGCCGCATGAATGGTGAAAAGAAAGGCATAGAAGAGAGAGAACTAATACTGTTGGTGTTGTTTGTCAACAGAGTTAGACTGGGCCTCGAAAGATATTTACGAGTTTGGTGAGGCAGTAGGAGGCCTGGGGGACACTTTAGGCAGCAGGATTCGTATTTAATAAGTCCACGGATACGTGAAAGCACATGGCGTTTAAGGGAACAGTGAGAGTCCTGTGTAGCCGGAGCTGGAAGCATGTGGGGAGGTGAGAACAGGGAAACATCAGTAGATGGCGCTAAACATCAGTTGCTAAAAGGCAAAGGCTCTTTGTCTGGGAGGCAATGGAGAGTCAGTGAAGGGTTCTAAACAGGGAAATAAGAGAATCAGACTGGGGTTTTAGAAGATTTCTCTAGCGGCAAAGTCATATTTGAAGGAGTGCCAGATAGAGACAGACTTAGGAGTCATAAGAGCTGAGGTGAGTGAGGAAGTTCTCGTGATAACCATCGATTCAATCTCCAGGTACAACCTGGAGGATCAGGTACCAGGATCTGCCCTTGTCTCTGGGCACTTCCATATTCCATTTAGATAAACCTACTTACCTTTTTTCTAATAAGCCTTCTTCAGACACATCTTCAGCCTTAAATGCCGCTTCCTACAATTTATAATCACTCAGTGGACGTTATAGAAAAGGCTTCCTATCTAAGACAGAGTTGCCTCCGTTCTGATGTCTGCTTATCTCTGACCTTTCTGTCCAATGTCCTAATTTGCTTTCCTGAATTCAATCTGTGATCTTGCTTTGACTCTAGGACTTAAAGCTACAGAATACTTGGGGAGATCTTAGAGACCATTTTATCCATCGCTCTTCTCTTATGAGGAGAAAACTGGGGATATAAGAGACTTTCCAAAGCTCTCACACTTTGGAAGCAGAACCAGAACTAAGAGCCCAGGTCAGATTCCCAGCCCAGATCTCCCTGCATCGTATAATATCAACTACCTGCTCTAGGGACTCTGGCTCTACCAGGCTCCCATAGCTCGACCTACTGTGCCTTGGCAGAAGTGGCTTTTTGGGGGGAGAGGCAACATGGACTTTCACCTGAGGCCATGGTCTAAGTGTGACATCACACAAATCTCCAATAATAAGAAGAAAATCCAAAGAATTACCCACAGTCTCTTGTTAGGTTTGGCTGTAGCAAATACTGTTTGGGTTAAATAAGTTTCCCTTGGAAGTAGATATTCACAGTGGTGGCATTTGTTGCAGCATGATTTAACCTAGGCAGAACATTAGGTACTTTGAATGTTACTAACTTTTAAGTGTTTTAAGTTTCATTGATCACTGTTCTCAGGAAAGTAAGACTTCATTACTTTGTAATACAAAATTTGTGATAATTCAGAAAGAGGCTGGGATCATTTCTTTTCATATTATTCACAAAGGAGTTGCGGATCAACTACAAGAGTTAACAAGATTGCTAGGAGAATATTTAGGATAATCCGAGAACCATGTTTTCAAGCACAAAAGCTTTAGAATCACCTGTGTAAAGTCAGACAACTGTAGATACCGACTAAAATGTTTTTTCATGCTATAAAAGCAGTTCCGCCAATACTCCATGTTCAGTGTATTAAACATTACTTGTTAGCTTAGCTTCAGTTACGCTATCTTCTCCACAAGCATTCACTGAGTTCCTATCACATGTCAGGAACCATGTTAGGATTTACTGTCCTAGTAAAGAAACATGCCCTGCCCTCAGGGACCTCGCAGTCTGGTTGAAGTGCTCTAGGTACTTGAACATAATAAAACTGAATTTCTAAAAAAATATATGCTTCTGATTTCACTAATTACAGCAGGTTTCCATATTTTCTTGCTTGTCATTTCTCTATTCCTTACTTATTTAAATTATGAGGTGGTCTGGTGCCTACAGAACTTTAACATTTATTCATTCATCCAATACATATTTACTGAGCACTTAATGTATTCTAGAAAGGGCTGTAACGGTGAAATAAACAAAAATCCTTGCCTTCCTGAATTTTGCATTATTTATTCTTTTTTCCACAGGTAAAAGATTTGCTGTCCAAAACCAAGAAACCTGGAGGGCTAAAAGTAAGGGAAGACCAACAGCTGGGCTTTTATGTGGATGGTCTAAAGTCAGTGCCTTGTGAGAACTATGCCCAGATTGAAAGACTGATGGAACAAGGAACAAAAATAAGGACCACAGCTTCGACCAACATGAATGCCAGCAGCAGCCGGTCTCACATGGTCATCACCATTCAGTTCAAGCAGGTGAGATTCAAGTGGATGCCATTGTCCCCACCTCCCACCAAGGGGGTCCAGGGAAAGGTTCCCAGTAGCGTTATGGGCTGGTGAGTATTATGGAATCTTTTTAGAGTTGATCTATGGATTAAGGTGGCTCTTTCCACACATAGACTATAGGGTCAGAAGCAGGAGAAAGTGAGGCACTTGTCTCCTTGCTTCCCTCCCCCGACATCCATGCCCCCCAACCCCGGCCTAAGTGAGCCCGTTACTAACAGAGGGGTGGCAGTAAGACCTACCAGATCCCAGAAATGCCCCTGAGACTAAAGACTGCTTTCCCTCAAGTAAATTCGATGCTCTGGGAAACAGGTTTTGACCCCCGAGTTGATCAAAGTGTGGAGATATGAGAGTGGGTCTGTGGTTTGTCATGGAGAATTCTACTAGTAGGCTCTGTGTGCACCACCAAAATAATAATGCCCGACTTTCAGATCCATGAGCCTAGCCAGATACTGAAGTGTCTTTCTGATATTTGGAATCACAAAGATAAAGTCTTTGAAATCAGGTAATCCATGTAACGCCCCACTAAATAGAATCTTTGGTAAACTAGAGCGCACTTTTCTCCTCCATTCTCCTTGGTGGATATCACCGAGTGACCTCTACAGTTATGGACAATTTGATTCAGACATGGTTATTCACAAAGCCTGGTTAAACATTTAGCTACAGTTTTACCACCTCCATCCCCTAAGCCCCAGCACTAGTAACAGATAAAACAGTAATAAGTAAAGATTGTCCTGCTCTAACCAAGAATAGTGGAAAAACACTAGACCATGTATGACTCTGTTTACCAGCTCTGAAACTTTGGGAAGTAACTTACCTTTCCTAAGTCTCAGTTTCTTGTTCTGTAAAAATGAGATGAATAGTTATCCTCATAGGAATGTTGAGAAGTTTAAATAGCACTCTGCATTTTAAAGAACCTTGTAAACTTTTAAATATTATTCACTTAATTTTACCATGTTACTGAAATTTATAAACTTTAAATATGGTTTTCCCTGCTATTTTTTAAACTTGATATTTTAGAGGCGAGAGACAAAATTAACTGGAAAAGAATGATCTTACTCTGTTTATTGGTGTCAGTAACAACATGAACACCTATTTATGTATGCCAGGCATGGTTAGAACCATTACATCTATTATCTTTTACCCTCATAACATCCCCAAAGCATGCTATCATCCTTATTTTACAACTGAGGAAGCTGAAACTCTGAAAAGTTAAATCATTTGTCCACAGTTACATGACAGAAAGGGAACCTGTGGCATTCTTTCCATTACATGACTACACCATCCTGAACAGTTACTTATTTTGCAGATTTCACAGTAGATTTAAAATACTTATTGATCACAGAAATACTAATATCTAATATATCATTGAAAGTAGCTCTGCAGAATTGGGAAGGGGCAACTGAGACATTTGAACCTAGTAATGTTATTGTAAAATGTCATTATAAAGAGGATGGCATTTTAACTTGCAAATTTTATTACATCTTTTTTGAGTGTGAAATACAATTAGAAAAAATATGCTAGAATGTAAAATAGATTGTCTTCTTGTGTAGTCTGCTGCCACTCTAATAGCATGACCTGTGTTGCTTTCCTACAGGTTTTTCTAGACAGAGACCTCAGCAAACAATCCAGTATTAATTTGGTGGATTTAGCTGGAAGTGAAAGGCAGAAATCTTCAGGATCTGAAGGTGACAGATTGAGGGAAGGATCACGAGTTAACTTAAGTTTAACCAATTTAGGAAATGTGATCAGGTAAATAATCAGTGGATAGGTACTTATTTGTGCCATAAAAATAAACTCAAATATCAAAATTTAGATTAATCATGACCCTTGGTTCATGACCCACTATCATCATTGGTTCATTCCTGGCCCTCCTGTAGATTTTATTTTAAACTAATTAATTGCTTTTAAATGAAATAACAAACACTAATAAAACCACCACCCAACCCAAGAAACAGGTGGTATTCCTCTCCTATTCTCCCCTTGGAGGTAGCCACCATATTGAATTTTATGTTTAATCTCCCTCCCTCCCTACTTCCTTCCCTCTTTCTTTATTTTATCATTTCTTGTTTTATCGCTTGTGCACATTATTATTTATTAGTAGCACTGATTTTTGAATTTTATAAAAGGGTAAAATATTATATTGCTTTCTGGATCTTGCATTGTTAAGGTTACTTAGGTATAAATTACATATAGTAAAGTGCAGAAATCTTAAAGGTTCAGCTCAATGGATTTTTATATATGTATATATCTATGTAATTACCATCTAGATTGAGATATAGTACATTTCCCAAACTCAGAAAACTCCCTCATACCTCCTCCTAATTTTTAATCCTAACAAAAGGAATTGACCTTTGTTATCAAAGATTAGTTTTGCCTAACTGTATTGATTTTCATAAAAATGAGATCATGTATATCAGGTCATTGTCTTTTATTTATTTGTTTGTTTGTTTATTTTAATTTATTTTTGGCTGCGTTGGGTCTTCACTGCTGCATGTGGGGGGCTCTCTCTAGTTTCGGCAAGCAGGGGCTACTCTTTGTTGCGGTGCGTGGGCTTCTCATTGCAATGGTTTCTCTTGTTGTGGAGCACAGGCTCTAGGCACGCAGTCTTCAGTGGTTGTGGCACACGGGCTCAGTAGTTGTGGCTCACAGGCTCTAGAGCGCAGGCTCAGTAGTTGTGGCACACGGGCTTAGTTGCTCTGCGGCATGTGGGATCTTCCTGGACCAGGGCTCGAACCTGTGTCCTCTGCATTGGTAGGCGGATTCTTAACCACTGAGCCACCAGGGGATCCCTGGCCATTGTCTTTTACATCTGGCTTCATTCACTGAGGATTGTGTCTATGAGACTAATCCATGCTGTTTCACTTAGCAATTATTAATTGTTTTTCATTGCTATGCAGTATTCCATTATAGGAATATACCACTATTTATCCATTCTCCTCTTGTATGGGCATTTAGTTTGTTTCCAGGTTTTGACTATTATGAATAAAGTTGCTATCAACGTTCTTGTACAGGTACTTAGGGGAAAATAATTACTCATTCCTCTTAAGTACATACCCAGGAGTAGGGTTTGCTTTTAGATTCAACATTATTAACGATATCTATCCATGTTATGTGTGGCTCTGGTTAATTTATTTTCTGTTCTTTTACTAAATGTCCTGTCTATGAGATTCATCCATGTTGTTACAGTAGCAGTTATTACTTCTTTTTCATTATTGTGTAGTATTCCATTGTGGGAATATGCCACAATTTATTCCTTCATTCTCATGTTAATTGGCATTTTGGTTGTTTCCAAGTTTTTGTTTGTTTTTTGCTATTACAAACAGTACTACTATGAACATTCTTGTATAAATCATTGGGTATCAATATTTCAAAGTGTTTTTGGTATAGACAAAGAATTGAAATTTTTGGGTGTTATATATAAGGTGTGTGAATACCTTATTTTTCGAGATGGTGACAAATTGTTCTCCAAAGTGGTTGGGCCAATTTATATTCCCAGGAGGAATGTATAACATATCCCATTGATCCACATCTTTTCTAAGGCTTGGTATTGTCAAATTTCTTGATATTTACCAATTAAGTGGGTATAAACATATTTTACTATGGTCTTGATAGCATTGGTTACCTACAAGCTGGAGCATCATTTGATTTGCTTATTAGCAATATGTTTCCTCTCAAAATACCTGGTCTTATGTTTTTCCGATTATTCTATTGAGTTATTGTCTTTTTGATCGATCTGCAGACATTTTTTACTATTTTTATTACTCTTTTCTCAGGTATATGTATTGTAAATATCTTCTCCCAGTTAGTAGCTTGACTTTTCACTTTTTTAAAGGTGTCTATTGATGAGCAGAAGTTATTGTTTATGTTTTGCATTTTTGCATTTTCTTTGTCTTGTTTAAGAAAATTTATACTTAAGTTCCTATCCATTTGGAGTTGGTGTGTAGTAGTGTAAGGTGGGCATCCTTTTTGTTATTTTTTCCTTACCGATTACCAATTTTTTCAGATCATTTGCTAAGTAGTCTCTCCTTTCCCCAATGATCTTCTATGCTACTTCTGTTATATGTCAAAATTCAATATATGCTTACTGTTCCTTGGCTCTTCAATCTGTTTGTCAACCTCTAAATATAATAAACACTTTATCCTATTCCTGGATGATATGAGTATCTCCATCCGACATCTGCTATTTTTGACATATATGTTAATTCTATTCTTCTTTAACCCCGAAAGACATTATCTTTACTGTCTTATACAGTTAGTGTTCATTCACATCTACTCCTTTTTTATTATTGTTATTCATTCCTTCTTAAACATCAGAGCTGCTCTGTAAGATCAGTTTCCTTCTGGTTGAACTATGTTCTTTAGAATTTCTTTTAGTGATCATCTGCTGACGGCAAACTCAATTTTTGTTTGGTTGAAATTTCTTTATTTTACCTTATTTTTGAAAGATAATTTTGCTGAGTATATAATTCTGGATGGACAGTATTTTCTTTCAGCTCATTAAGGATACCATTCTCCTGGTTTCTATTCTTGGTCTAATCGCTATTCCCTTGAAGATAATCTTTTTCCCTACCTGCTTTTAAGCTCTTCTTTTTTGATGTTCCCCAATTTCACTATGTTGCATTTGAGTGTCAGTTTGTCTTTATTTATCCTCCTTGGAATTCCTTAGCCTCCATAGCTCTGTGATAGTGATTTTCATCAATACTAGAAAATTCTCAGCCATTATCTCTCACATATTGCTTCTACCCATTTTTTTTCTCTTTTCACTCCTGAAACTTCAATTAAACTATTTGAATCTTCTCACCCTGTCTTTCATGTCTCCTAACCTTTCTTTCTTGTTTTCCATCTCTATGTCTCCAGGCTGCAATCTGGATTTCCTCTGAACTATCTGGCTCACTAATTCCCATTATGGCAATGTCTAATTTGCTGTTGAACCTATCCATAGTGTTTTAAATTTCAATTATTGTATCTATTCCTTTCTAGATGTTCATTTTGTTTCTTTTCTAAATCTGATGGATTAATTTTTTAGATTTCTTTTCTCTGTTTGTGATTATAATTTCACAGAGATGGGATTTCCTCCCTCCTCTTCCCCACTCTCTTCAGTGACAACACTACTTTCTCTATAGTGCCCTGAGCAGGGCAGACACTGAGCTGTTATTTTTCTTATTCACTGTTACTCTGATGCTGTAGTCCTATGGGGTCCTAATGCTATGGGATCTTCCTAAGGCAGTATGAGAGAAAGGCAAGAAAAGGACTTAAACCCACTCCCCATTCCTATCTTCACCCTGCTAGCCACCCTCTTCCTCAGATCACAACCCTTCCCTATACATAAATTTACAATAGCCTGCAGGCTCTGGGTTTTCCTCCAAAGGTTTAGTGTGTTAGTGCCTCAGATCTGGGCTTCCCTCTCTGTTATGGTTTCCCCAGTGCTGACCTTGGGGATAGAACCAGCAGCCTGTGCTGCTGTCTTAACTTCAGCATCTTTGTACAGAAGGTGTCTCAACTATTGGATATTCCTTAGAGTCATGTCTCTGGTATATGGGGTCGACAAGGGGATTTGAGGAGTGTTTCTGACTTATCCACAGGGAAGCAGATTTCTTCTTGATACATGTAAAAAATTTTGTTGTTTTATATTTTCTTTTGATTCAGTGCTCTGGCTGATGCAGCCATGGGGAAGAAAGTCTTGCACATTCCCTACAGAGACTCTGTTCTGACCAAACTGCTCCAGTCAGCTCTGGGTGGGAACAGCAGAACTACTTTGGTAAAGTGATTTTCTTACCACATTTTAGACTGTTTAGACTCATGTAGCTGTCATTATTGCTGTTGTTATTATTATTATTAAAGTTATTCTCTGTGGACCACTAAACACAGCACTCTGCATTGATATAGCACGTTCTGATCCATGATCTGATGACTCCTGGAGCTCTTTCCATGGCGATGTTCAAATAAAGTTTCTATAGTGCTAATTTTGATTTTTTAATTTACTCTTTTCTGGTTCTCTACAGAACTATATATTACTTTTATTATCAGGAAGAAACTAATACAGTTTTAAAACTAACACTAACAATGTCACGTTATTATAAATCAGCAGTCATTCCATGGCAAGACTGGAATCAATTTTTGACTGTTTCAGACACAGGGCAGGTGCTTAACCTGGAGAGTAGCCAAATTGTGTCATCTCAGCAAAAGACTCCAGACTCTATTATTGAAAGTTTGCCAAGTGGTACCGTGCGCAATGTGTTAAGTCAGGGCGCTCCGCTCTCAAGCTTCAGATTAGGGAAGGAACAGAACTGGGCAAGCTCTGCTTCCAGCCTCATACTGGCCTCCAGTCTGTTGTCCTGATTAGGAGAGAAACGCCTGCTGCTGGATCTGTCTTTATCATGTATTCTTGCCTAACTCTTTTCAAACATTTTGGTTAACGTTTTTCTGGTTGTCAGTACCTGTGGGCTTCCCTGGGCCATCCCCCAAGAGCCTGGACTAAAAGAAGGCCCATAAGACTCCTCTGAACGTTAAACATCCAAGCTCTTGAGGCTCCATGGCTCCAATCCCAGTTTCAGCATACTTACCACGAGACCTCCTTTTCCTCCTTCCTAAAGTGAAGATAACAATCTCGCCTTGGAAATACTGCTGTGGTGATTAAATGAGATGATATAATGAACAAGCTGAAAAGCTGGACAAAGATAAAGGATTAGTCACCAGGCCCTTATGCTCTGAATCTTGACCTCCAGGACCATAAGTTACAAGCTGCCGCCTGGGCAATCACACTCCCACCCCGTTCACCCTCAGTGACCCTGCCCACCTCCAGCTCATCAAAAAGTTTGTTTTCTCATTTGAATTCTAGAACAATTAAGCCAAAGTCAATAGCCAGACTTGAAACCATACAAGTGGCTACTCAGTAATGATTTATTGATTGGTCTCTGCAGTGCCAGTGTTCAAAGGTCATTTAAATCCCCGAGGAAATCTGCTGGGGACTCAGTGCTGAGGGACACGTAGTACAGAGGTTAGCTGCACAGGTGTCAAGTCAGGGCTGGTCCAGGTCCCAGCTCTGCCAGTTATTATCTGAGTGACCTTGGCACATTTTTCTTCTCTAAGCCTGACTTTTCTGTCTGAGTTGTAAAGTTTGAACAGTACCACAAATTACAAGATGTTCCATGACTGTTAGTTGTGTGATATCGACAACAATAGCTCTAAAACCTTATATGAAAAACAAAATCTGAAAAGGTTATTTTTTACAGATAGCAGCCATAAGTCCGGCTGACATCTGCTACGAGGAAACTTTATCAACATTAAGATATGCTGAAAGGTACGTTTATGAATACTTATTATCCACAGTGGTTCTAGGTTCTAAATCTGGCAAATTCTTCTAGTACCCTTATACTGGATGGGTTGGCGTCTTGGGAAGGGATCCAGAAGAAGGAAGAACAGAAGGATTCGTGAGAGGAGAGTGAGAGGAAATAAATAAAAGGAGGTCGAACTGGAGGCTCAGGACCCTCCTGAGCCTGTCATTCTGTCACTCCAGCCCTGGATGGGGGAGGAGCCGTGGGCTCAAACCCATGGGAGGAAGCACTGATCCCAATCCTGATGTGGTCACTTATCTGTCCCCCCTGCATTTTCCTGCCACATAGCATGACCATTCACAGATTCCCCTTCTGTCGTCTGGGACACACGTAGAGCATAGTGACAGGCAGAGAATTTTTGTGCTAATAATAAAGATGAGCACGTCAGAGGCACTCCCAAAGTTGGGAACCAGCCCCCGGCTCTGCAGCTTTCCCTGAGCTGCTTCTCATTTCTCCAGGTCCCACCCAGCAGGTCACAGGCGTCGTCTCCCTGTGCGGGTAGAGCAGGGCTGTCACTGCTGGTTCCCTCCCTTTGGACTGGCCGGGGAGACAAGCCCACTCGATTAGCCCCTGCAGGACGCTGTGGAAGAGCCGAGTTCCTGCCTTTCAAGGCACGTAGGCGCCTACTCCTCCTGACCTGTCTAGGCAGGTGAGGGTCTGGGGAGAGGAAGCCTCCAACCAGGGGTGGAAACCGCGCGCCCCCACCACCCCTGCATCGTATCCATGTGGCAGATTTGAGAATCCACCTCTGCAGTGTTCCCATCAGCTCCTTTCAGGAGCTTGGAATTCTCAGCCTGTGTTCCAGGCAGCTGCAGCTGGCATGTGAAATGGACTTGGTTCCTCTTCGAATGGGTACGGGCCTGTGTGTCAGAATCTGGCCCTGCCTGCCACGGGACCTGACCCTCGCTGGCCCTCGGTGACCTCACCTGCTGACGGAGGTGATGCCTCACTCTCTGGGTGGGGTGAAGACCACCTGAGATTGCTCATAAACCGTTTCTGGCTAAGTTCTGCTTGGCATGGGGCTGACGCTCAAAAGTGGTAGTTGCCGTGACGTCCCCAAGTAATCGCCTGTCCTTCTGGTCTTCCTTTGGCATCTTCTCAGGGAGGGGCCCTTGCATTTTAGTCACGAACACTTACATTCTCGTTCTGCGCTGCGTGGTCTCAGTATCATCTGACTCCAGTAGACGTGTTCTTCCAGCGTCTGTACCACTCAGATCTTGAATTTTCTCTTTAGTAATATTTAGAATGGTCGTTTTCTCTCTGCTTGTCAGATGTCAATCTGTTGCTAGCACTTTTTACGTGAGACACTGTGTGATGCAGAGGAAGGAGAAAATGGTCCCCAGGGGCCCTGGGCTCCAGGCCCAGATCTGCCGCGGCCTGTGCGACGGTGGGCTTGCCTTGGAAACCCTCTTCCTCAGTGAAAGGAGTAAGGTTGCCAGATTTAGCAAACAAAATATAAGCCGCCCAGTTAAATTTGAATTTCAGATAAAGAGCAAGTCACGTTTTAGCATAAGTGCGCCCCATGCAGCACTTGCTGGGAGTGAACTAGGTCATCTCTAAGCCCACTGCTGGCCCGGAGCACATGGCAGAGGGTCACGGGGAGCCTCCAGGGTTTGTGGTGCTATAGCAGCAGCAGCAGCAGTGACTGAAGAGAGTTTTGCATTAACCGAGTCAGCCCAGCTGGGGGAGTGTGTTCAGAACACATGGCGGGCAGGCTCCAGGCCTCGGTTGAGCTGCTCCTATTTATTTGAACCCTGGATATCTCTTGAGTCCCTTCTGGTCTTCATGGTTTACTGGAACCTTACATGGTGGAGTTTCGAATCACTTGGGCATGAAAGGCTCCCACTTTGACCTTCTGAGACCAGAGCCCGGCTTCCAGCCAGTGATCTGGTGGTACTGCTCCAACTGCAAAAGGTCCAGGGCCTGGTTGTGTGTCCACCTTTGCACAGGGCTAAGAAGATCCGGAACAAAGCCGTGGTCAACACCTCGACCCTGATGAGAGAGTCCAGGGCAGAGAACAACAAACTGCTGCTTGGGTGTGGAAACTCCAGAATGGCAGGTAAACCGAGTCAGGAGTCAGCGCGGGTCCAAGCCAGCAGCCAGGAGGCTGGGAGCGGGAGGGAGGAAGGGAGGGGCCGTGGCCAGGCCCAGGCCTGGGGGCCAACCCCTGGGTAGAGTCTTAGGGGAGCCCTAGGGCAGGTTGCTGCACCCCTGGGCCTTTGTCCAGGACATTTTGGCCTGAATGTAGATTCACAGCAGTTATGAGAAATAATGGCCTTGTCCTTTTTTTTTTTTTTTTTTTTTTTTTTTTGCGGTACGCGGGCCTCTCACTGCTGTGGCCTCTCCCGTTGTGGAGCACAGGATCCGATGCGCAGGCTCAGTGGCCATGGCTCATGGGCCCAGCTGCTCCGCGGCACGTGGGATCTTCCCGGACCGGGGCACAGGGCACGAACCCGCGTCCCCTGCATCGGCAGGCGGACTCTCAACCACTGCGCCACCAGGGAAGCCCTGGCCTTGTCCTTTTTAAATGGTCATTTTAGTCTCTTTTTTTTTAATTGCCATTTTTATTTTGAGGTTATTCTTTCCACCGGGACTACTTTTTCCTTACCAGATTTGGACGGTGGCCCTAAGGGCGTTTATTCGGCTGATGGCCTCCTGCAGTTAAGTGATGTTTGGAGCTAAGAAGCACTAGCCCCAGCACCCTCTTCTAAGGCTCTGCTCAGCCCTGGCTGCGCGTTAGAGCCACCTGGTGACTGTGCGCCATCTGGACCAATTAATCCATCCCGGGGGCAGCAGTGGTCCTTAAAGTGCCCACCTTAAGGTGGCCCACCGTGCAATTATTGAGGACCACTGCTTTGAGTGAAGGCCTGAGATTTCAGCATGGCAGCATGAGGTGTGTGTAATTTTATGCCCATGAACAATTTAGAATGGTATGGATGGAAAGGGCAAAATATAAAACTGTTGAAGTAGAATTGATAAAAGCGTTCAGCATCAAAACAGCCAGACCAGAAGGTCTGAAAGCCCTGCGCTCAGTGCTCTTAGTGGAGTGTGCCCCCACTGTCATCGTCCGGCCCTTGGTAGCCGTTCCCCTCGCCCGGCCGGGCTTCCTCGTGCCACACGGGCTCTCTGTCTGGCGGTGGCAACACTTCCCAACCACAACCCGCTCCCGCATGCACACACACCTGGCTGCCCCCATGGATGTTCTGTTCGAGGACAGGTTGGCCCCATCTGGCATATCTCTGGGTTCCCAAGTCCTGACTCACTAAGGCTTCGGACTCAACCACGCACTTCCTAAATTAGAGGCTGTGCCCACATCTGGTCCAGGCATGACTCTGCTCTGTCACAAATCTCCGTACCTCTAAAATCTGGACATGCGGATGTTCACCTAAATATAGCATCTAATTCCCATTATTCGTAAGCACAGACACGGAACGCATGAAAAACAAGGTAAGATAAATTTTTGATTCTTCCTGAATCCCCTGACTTCACAGACATGTCCTGAAATGCTCTCACATGCCCACATGATTAAAAAAACAGATTGCTGAGCTTCACTGCTCCTCCTACAAAGGACCTCCCTGCTCTAGTTTCCTATGAGTTAAGAGGTGATCCTAGTCTTTTTTTTTCTTTTAATTATTGAAGTACAGTTCATTTACCATGTTGTGTTAGTTTCTTTTTTTAAATATATTTATTTATTTTTATTTTGGCCGCGTTGGGTCTTCGTTGCTGCGCTCAGGCTTTCTCTAGTTGCTGCGAGCGGGGGTTACTCTTTGTTGCGGTGCGCGGGCTTCTCATTGCAGTGGCTTCTCTTGTTGCGGAGCACGGGCTTCTCATTGCGGTGGCTTCTCTTGTTGCGGAGCACGGGCTCTAGGCGCGTGGGCTCAGTAGTTGTGACTCGCGGGCTCTAGAGCGCAGGCTCAGTAGCTGTGGTGCACGGGCTTAGTTGCTCCGTAGCATGTGGGATCTTCCCGGACTAGGACTCGAACCCGTGTCCCCTGCATTGGCAGGTGGATTCTTAACCACTGCGCCACCAGGGCAGCCCTGTGTTAGTTTCAGATACACAGCAAAGTGATTCAATTATACACCTACACATACGTATATATATTATTTTTCAGATTCTTTTCCCATATAGGTTATTACAAGACATTGAGTATAGTTCCCTGTGCTGTGCAGTAGGTCCCTGTTGTTTATCTATTTTATATATAGTAGTGTGTATATGTTCATCCCAGACTCCTAGTTTATCCCCCTCCCACCTCCCAGCTATCCTCTTTGGTAACCATAAGTTGGTTTTCTATGTCTGTGAGTCTGTTTCTGTTTTGTAAATAAGCTCATTTGTGCTATTTTCTTAGATTCCACATATAAGTGATATTGTATGGTATTTCTCTTTCTCTGATTACTTCACTTAGTATGATAATCTCTAGGTCCATCCATGTTGCTGCAAATGGCATGATTTCGTTCTTTTTTTTTGGCTAACCTTCCGTTGTATATATGTACCGCATCTTCTTTATCCATTCATCTGTGGATGGACACTTAGGTTGCTTCCACGTCTTGACTGTTGTGAATAGAGCTGCAGTGAATATCCTAGTCTTTATAGAACTTGCCAAGTGCAGTCAGTGCAGTTCTATTTCCCACTCCTACTGAGAGTGCCATGTTTTGACTGAGACATTCTGTGCCTCACCTTTGACACTGCAGACCTTAAACTGGCCTTAAATTGCTTAAAGGATCTCCCTCCTTCCAGAGCTGCCAGCCTGTTGGCTCAGGTCTCCCACTGATCAGCTGAGCTGGGTGCACCAGCTGGAGCAGGCCCGGAGCGAATGGCAGCAGTACTACGTGGCCATTGCCCAGGTGAGCTCACCACCTCTACCTGCCGAGGGTGGCAACCTGGCGGGGGTGGGGTGGGGGTGGCCTTGCCCCTTACCCAGACAAGCGCCAATGCCTGGGTTGATGCCAGGTGGATAATCGGGGTGAGGTGTATTATGTATAATATGTGAATATGACATGTTATATGTGATGTATGACTTAATTAAATTATTGGCAGAGTTGGGGAGAGAATGACAGGGCATGAAAGGGAAGGAAGCAAAGAGGCCATGAGGCTGAGGATAGAATTCAAGGCTGTGGATAATTAGAATTTGGGGAGGATCTGAGGAATATGGTTGTCTTCTGGGGTCTGTGAGTTGTGACCCTGAACCACGTATCTGGTATTCACCGCCAATTCCAGATCATAAATGGGCTGGGGTGTGAACTTTGTACCTGGGCCAGGGAGATGCCCTGTCTCCCATGACCTTCCTCCCCAAAGCCACGAGGCTCTGGACAAACTCCAAAGTCATGGGCCAGCCCTGGAGGACTTTAGAAGTGGTGGGAGGGGTCCAGTCCAGATTCCAAAGGGCTCATGGCGCCAGAATAGATGTGAGCTCCAGGCGGAAGGAGTGGAGTCGGGTGGAGGTCTGTGGCAGCAGGGGGTCAGGTTAAGTTAGGGTCCAAGAACTCTAGAGGTGTGGATGTAATATGGCTGCACCCAGCAGCCAGAAGGGCCAAGAAAGTAACATCCTGTGTAAGGGGTACCTGGGTTTGTGACCCTTGGCTTCAGGGGTCAAGTAGGATCCAGAGTGAAGAACCTAGGACTCTGTTCTGTATGGACAGTTAGAACCAGAAGGACTCTCATCTTCTTTACTCTTTATGAGAACTTCAGGACTTAAAAGCTTTCCTTGTGCCTGCATAGCTTATTCCAGTTCTGCTTGACTATCAGACCTCTATAACCGCAATACCAATCAACACCTGTATTAAAAAATGAAGCGCATTTTGGTAACCAAGAGAGGGCGATGCAATAGGCCCCATTTTGCTATCAACACCTGATGGGTGATGAGCTCGCCAAAGGACTTGGGGGAATGAGGTGTAGGGCAGATGGTTTAGTGGAACCCAGGAAGAATTACCCAGGCGGAGCGCCAGAATGGGGCCTCCTGACAGCTGGGGATGCCGGGGGCCTGAAGAAACGGCAGGGGTAGAAACCAAAGTGCAGGGAACCACGCGAGAGCAGCTGGGAATGGTGAACAGAGTCGGAAACCGGCTGTGCTTTGCAACAGTCCTGACGGGATGAATGCAGGCCCCTGACCGCTGACCTGCCAGGATCGCACCCGCTCTGTCAGCGAAGCCCCTGGTCACACTTTCCTCCTCTGGGTTTGCTTTATGGGGTGAGTTGATGGGATGCACAGACAAACAGCTCCGAGGAGCAGTGGATAGGAAGGAACATTGCCGTCTGTGCTGTGCTGCCCTGTCTGGCGAGGAAGTCCTCTCTCTGTTTCTCCTCCAGGAGCAGCAGATGATGAAGACCTTCCCGCACCTTCTCAACGTCAATGAAGACCCGCAGCTCACGGGGGTTCTCAAGCACTTCATCGAAGCTGGTACTCACTCCTCTAGACCTGCCCTGGTCCTGCTTATGCTTCCTGCCCCTTTTTTCTTTTTGATTTTTTTTTTGTGGTAAAATACACATAACAGGGCTTCCCTGGTGGCACAGTGGTTGAGAGTCCTCCTGCCGATGCTGGGGACATGGGTTTGTGCCCGGATCCGGGAAGATCCCACATGTCACAGAGTGGCTGGGCCCATGAGCCATGGCCGCTGGGCCTGCACATCCGGAGCCTGTGCTCCGCAACGGGAGAGGCCACAACAGTGAGAGGCCCGCGTACCGCAAAAAAAAAAAAAAAAAATACACATAACAGAAGATTCCCCGTGTTAACCGTCTTTGAGCGTAAAGTTCATTGGCATTAAGGGCCTTTGCGTTGTGCAGCCCTCACCTGCACTCATCTCCAGATTGATTCTGTCTTCCCAAACTGAAACTCTGTCCCCTTTATGCAATAATTCCTCATTAGCCCCTCCCCCAGCCCCTGGCAACCACCATTCTACTTCCTGTCTCTATGAATTTGACTATTCCAGGTACTTTGTATAAGTGCAGTCTTACAGTATTTGTCCTTTTGTGTCTGGCTTACTTCACTTAGCATAATGTCTTCCAGGCTCATCCATGTTAAAGCCTGTGTCAGGATTTCCTCCCTTTTTAAGGCTGAACAATATTCTATTGTATGTATGCACCACATTTTGTTGATCCACTCATCCACTGGAAAATGGCACCAGTATTTAGTCCCATCTGGCTTTCCCACCCTAGCCCTGTGCACACTCAGGACCGGAGAGGCTCATGCAGGACGGCAGTGGGGGCTGAATGAGGGGGCAGCCCCAGGAGGCTGGTGTGATGCTCCCAGCACTGTCCTTGGGCTCAGTCACTGGGCTTCACAGACCAGGGCCTTCCCTGTGCCCAGGCTTCAGTGGGTCTCCTAAGGCCCAGATGCAACAGTTTCTTCCTCCAGAATTCCCATGAAGAAGGTAGAACTTTAAAAAAGTTAGGAAATTGAGACATTGGGGTTGACACATACTCACTACTATATATAAAATAGATAACTAATAAGAACCTGCTGTATAGCACAGGGAACTCTATGCGATGCTCTGTAACGACCTATATGGGAAAAGAATCTAAAAAAGAGTGGATATACTTATATGTATAACTGGTTTGTTTTGCTGTACACCTGAAACTAACACAACATTGTAAATCAACTACACTCCAATAAAAATTAATAAAAATTCATTTAAAATAACAATAATAAATCCATTAAATGTTAACATAAATGACACATTCTTAAATAAAAAATATTTTCCTAAACAAACAAACAGAAAGTTAGGAACATCACAAAAAAGGTAGAAGGTAGAACAGTTATCCCCAAGGCAAGGTGATGTCCATGTACCATCATGACTGAAAATCGCAGTGAAAAAATCCCTTCACGTGATCTAATTGGAGAGGATATGGCACTTCCCAAACACCAAACATGTTAACTTACTAATGTCAAATTCTGAAAAAATTTGAAAACAACTTACCGTAATTCTTTTCAGGTTCGTGTGATGCTGGTCAGGCAGCTTCAAACGCCATCACTCTTCAAGGTTTGGGGTAAGTTGACGTGACCCAGCACCTCTGTCCAGCATTAGAGAATTGTGACCACTGCATCCAGAGGAGACTCTCAGAATTCATCCAGTCGTCCTTAGGCCAGGCCACAGACCCTGCCGGACAACCAAGGACAAGATTTCCAGTCAATAGACCCAATCAGCCCCTACAAAGAGGGACCTTACTGACCAGTCTCCCCGACATACCTCAGCCCTCCTGAGCCCACCTGGGATGCGTGTATGTGTGTGTTTGTGTGTGTGTTGGTGGCTGGGAGGGGGGTGGAGAGGGGAGGCGGGGGACCTGTGGGCACTAACTCACCCTGACCGCTGGCCTCCAGGCCCTTTGCTCTGATTGTTCCTGGGGACCCCCTCATCTCCCTTTCCAGACCACTTCCTGCAGCGACCCTAGTCTAACACACAGGTCTGGAAAGGCTGAACTCCAGATGAGCTGAGGGTCAAACCTTCCCACAGGACCCCTGAGCCCCAGGCAAACAAGGGCTCTGGGTGGTGGTTGTGTGTCTCGACTTCCCAAACATTCCATGACAGCCAAGGAGTCCGGGAACATTCTAGAACAGCCAGGAAGCCGGTCATTCAGGGCACAGAGATGACGTCTGTTGGGCAGCCAATCTGACACCTCTGATACTGACCCCAAATCCTGTAACATCTCAAGTCTGGATTTGTATAGATAAAGACCAAGAACCAGACCTAAACTTCTCAGCGATATGTGGCCACATTATTAAGTCACCTTCCAAGTGTCTCTTCTGAAACACCTATCTTTCCATTTCCCCTCCTCTCAATCCTACAGGCCTGTGCAACCCCTGCGGGATCTAGTACTGGGGTGGGGGAGGGGCAGGGTTCCACTAAGAAATGATTGCCTTGTTGTCTCCCCGCTGGAGGGCAGAGTCCCTCACACCCACCTCTCCATCTCCACCCACTGAGCCAGCACACAGGAGCCCCACAGGGCTTCCTTGGCAGCTGTAGGGCTTACCTGATTGTGCAAATGACAAAGAACGATCTAAACTGTTCACTAAAATCGTAATTTATTTGGTCTCTTAGACACAGTCTTATCCTTTTAGAATTTCAGATAAACACGCTTCCTTCACAAATTCGGATGGTAAAGTGACGGTGACTCCACACGGCAAATGCAAGGTCGTCGTTAACGGGGTGCCCATCACGACCAAGACGAAGCTGCAGCATTTGGTAAACTCTGCTGCGGAGCCGCAGGGTTTCTAAGTTTGTCCGAGAGAGCTGGAGGGAGGTGGGCAGGGCTGGGAGCTAACGCCCTCGTGTCCCTCTGCTACGCGTCACAGTGATGACGAGGTCACAGCTGTGGGCTCAGGAGACCTGAGATTAACTCCCCGTGTGTCCTGGGGAAGTCACTTCGCCTCCTTGGGCCTCGCCCATAAAGCAGAGAGGGGTGAACTAGGTGATCGCCAAAATCCTTCCAGCTCTAACCCCCGTATGACCTTTTAGATTTTTGAAACCTGCCGTGGAGAGGGACTGCCAGCCCCTTGCCAACATCGGGCTCTCCCCGTCTCCTGCCACCACCCCGGCCCGAGTCCCAGCAGCACAGGGGCTTTAGGTCCCTCTCCAGTCCCTCTTCCACCTGTAGCCACAGAGAGCCTTTTAGACAAGCACACTGGAGCAGGCCACCCCTTTCTCGGAAATCCTTCGATGACCTCCCTTTTAGGACACCCGAGGGAGCCGGCCCATCTCCTGCCTCTCTGGCCTCACTGCTCTGCCTGGGCTTCCCTCGGTCACACGACCCCTTGGATGCTCAAGACGTGCCAGGCTCCGGTGGGCAGCGGCCTTCTCAGCCTCGCCGAAACTTAACACACTTGACGTGTCACCTTAAATAGTGCACCTTCCAAGAGGTCTTCTCTAATCCCCAGTGTAAATTAGGCCCCATACACTCTGCGGAAGGCCCGCCCTTTTCCTCCCAGCATCCCGCATGGGCTGGGCTGTGATTACATCGTTAGTTCGACAAGTCCCGGAGGGGAGGGATGGGTCTGCCTGGTCCCCACCGACTCTCAGCGCCTGGTGGAGAGTGTGGGATAAAGGAAGGAGTCAGTGAAAGCACGAAAAAGCAAGAGGCCCCCTCTCCCCTCCTCGTTTATGAGTCTCTTTCCTGTTTGGGGGATAAACAGGGTCTCAGGATTTACACAGAGGAGCTGGCTCACCTCCTCTGGCCTCTTCCCTCCGAGCCCGCTCTCTCCTCCCTAGGACCGAATTATTTTGGGATCCAACAGCGCCTACCTCTACATCGGGTTTCCTTCAGAGCGAGGCAGTGAGGACTTGAGCAGATTTGATTATGACTTTTTCCAGCTGGAGAGAGCGGCTTCGGAGGGAGTGAGTGTGGACACGCTCGGTGAGCAGCCTGGGCCTGACTGCTGGCATTTTCCTTGGGCGGATGTGAAAGCAGCTGCTTCCACTGTGTGCTCTCCTGCCTTCCCTAAGAAAATAATCTTTTAATTGTGTCAAAATACAATGTTTAGAAAAGTAAAGATAGGATTTTCATACAGAGTGAGCACACGTCAAAGATTTGTTTCGAGGAGTAGAGAGTGGCTACAGCACTGGGATGGGAGGATGCTGAAATGCGCTTGCTGGGTCCGGCATGGCTAATTCATGCCTTCAGGGGGATAATCTTCTCCTGGACAAAAATTCATTTCAGTGTGCCAGTCTGAATTAACATCTAACGGCTCAGAGTCTGGCCCTAATCAGTAGTCAGTATTGAGGGTACCCCCTGCCCCCTTTGCAGCCCCCTGGGGGACCGGAAGCTCCTTACATGGGCTCTGCTAGGAAAGGGAAGTCATCCTTTGGCCCTATCTCCATGCTTTGTATGACGTCTTGACAGCTCTCCCTTTTGCCCCTGAAACCTTTTCTTCCGTGGTCACCAAGTGGCTCTCTCATGGGCACACTTCCCAAAGCATCTTGGCCAAGAGTCAGCCAGCCTGTCTTTGAGCTCAGACGCCTTTAGCCCCAGTTCTCTGGAGCCCCTTGCCAAGGTGGGCAAGCATTTTGTGGGTTATTCTTAACTGACATTTCTTGAAAGGTACGGAGAAGTTTCAAGAGTAGTGCACTGAACTCTCAAACACATTCTGCTCAGATTTCCTGTTTAAATATTTTACTACATTTGCTTTATTATATATGTATATGTGTATATATATGTACACATATGTATATATAATTTTTTTCCTGAACCATTTCAGAGTAAGTTGCAGATACGATGCTCCTTTATCCTTCAATACCACATTGTATACTTCCTAAAGGCCAATCATTTTGTATAATGTTCCTTTGTTTGGGTTTTTATGATGTTGCCTCCTGATGGGACTGGGGTGATACATTTTTGGCAGGAATGCCAGAAAAGTGACGTTGTAGCCTCTGGGCCTCACATCAGAAGGCACATGGTGTCAGGTTGTCCATTTTTTGTGATCACTTGGTTAGGGGGGTGTCTGCCAGGTTTCTCCGCGGTAAAGTGACTAATCGCATCTTTTTAATTAATAAATATTTTATGGGGAGAGACTTTGATATGTAGGTATCTTATACCTCATCACACTTTCATCCACTAATTTCATCATCCTTTGATCATTGGAGGATTAGTATGATTTTTGTCAAATGGTGAATTTCTAGCTCCACCATTTCTTCTACCTTTATTTTAAACAATGTTACTATAAGAAATGTTTGCTCTCCTATTTATTTGTTTATTCATTTATTTATGTCACTGTGAGCTCATAGAGTCCTGTTTTACTCCATAAGTTATAAGCTGTTGCTTTCATAATTTATTTTGATGTGCAAACTGTCCTGGATTTGGCCAGTGGGAGCCCCTTCAAGCTGGATTCTGTGTCTTCCTGACATTCCTCGTCATTCTTTAAACACTAGCCTACTTTCTGGCATCAAAAAATGTTCCAGGTTTGTCTTGTGGGCTCTCAGTCCCAGCTATGGTGTCAGTCATTTCTCCAAGGATCCTGATTCCTTTTGGTGGAGAAGGACATTTATAAATCAAGATCTGGGACTATGTGTGCAAACTGCTGTGTAGATACATGGCTCCCACACACATATTATAGCTTCACCTATTCTGTAAAACCATAAGTTAGTAATACCTCCAATTCCAGTTCAATACCACAGGGTTTATTTTTATCTTTCTCTTGGTGGGCGAACATAGTATGTTTGCCCATTTTCTCCATCTGTCCTCTGGATTCCATCCCTCCCTCTCACCTTCTCAAGCATTTGTCTCTGAAGAGGCCCCTCCTCTCACCCTCCTGCATCACTAAATGCTCTCCATGGGTCATTCTATCACATGCAAACATGCTCCACTATCTTCCACCATAAAAACAAACACTTAGACCCACATCTCCCTCGAGCTACTGCCATATTTCTTTTTGTTCCCTTTTATAGAAAACTAGGAAGTTGTTTCCATTTTCTCATCTCCAGTCTGGCTTCTGTCCCACTCGTGCCTGACCCTGATCCCTCTGCATTCCAGATCTAGCAGGCACTTCTCTGCACACATCTCACCGAGGTCTCAGCAACATCTTACGCAGTTGAGCCCTCTCTCCTTTTTGAAATATTTGACTCTTGGAACCGTATGTTCTCCTGGTTTTCTTCTAGGCCACTTCCTCCACATTCCCTTTCCTGGCTTCTCCTCATCTAACCCATCTTGAAATTCGGAGAGCCCCAGAGCTTGGACCTTGGGACTCTTCTCTAGATGGATGCTTTCCCCACTCTGCTCTCATCATTCTCGGTGGCTCTAAGTGCCATCTGTGCTGACAACCCTCAGCTCCTCTGTCTTCTTGCTGTCCCTTGATATCTCTTGACACCCCGATCCAGCTGCCTTCTTGATATCTCTGTTTGCATGACTCACAGGCATCTCAACATGAAAGTGTCCAAAACAGAGCCTTGACTCCCTACTCACTCCAAGCCTGTTCTCATTCCCAGGACTTATCATCTTGGCAAACTGCTCAAGGCAAAAATCTAGGCCTCCTCCTTTCCCTCACGTCTTCATCCAGTCTGCCTTGTCTCCATCCTCCTGTACCACCATTTCAGTGCAAGCCATCATCTTCTCTTACCTGAAGAGTGTAGTCGTCTCTGAACTTATCAGATCATGATACGCTCGGGCTGCAAAATATTCACCAACTTCTCAGTGTTCTTAGAATAAAACCCAAACTCCCTACCACGTTCTTGAAGGCCCTTTATGATCTACCTCATGCTCTCTCTCCAACCGCATCTCACACCACTCTCTCCTCACCCCAGTTTGAACCTCACTGGTCTCCTTTCTGCTCCTCCAACACATCAAGCTCTTTCTGCCTCAGGGCCTTTGCACTTATTGCTTGTTTTTCCTTCCATCTTTGGCTCATTTTCATCTTTCATCTCTCAGCTCAAAAATCACCTCCTCAGATAGATCTTCCCCTTTCTTGGCTTCGTTTGTTTATTCTTTCTTATTTAACTCTATTTCTTTCCTAGCATTCATCACATTTTAAAATTATTTTATTTATTAGTTTGATTATTATTCATTTGTCCACCTGAGAATATAAGCTCTAGCTGGGATTTTTCTTTTCTCTTGTTTACCCATTCACTTATATATTCCTTCACTCAACAAGTATTTACTGAGCTCCTACTATGTGGCAGATGTGGTTCTAAGCCCTGGGGATCCAGCAGTGAGCAAAGAAATGCCCTGTCCTTACAGAGCTGACGAGAGCGGGTTCACTTCTGAATCCCCAGAGTCTGATAACGGCCTAGCAATGGGCCTTCAGTAAGTGTTTGTTGAATGAATGATGAATGAGATTAACCAGATCAGCTCCCACACAGAAGCTTAGTCATGCACACGTACATGACCTAGGGCCCAAATGTGGGCACGTCCTGCTCTGTTCTGTCCGAGAACACCCTGCCCCAGGAGGCCCATGCCTGGACATCGGCTTCCCCCCAGGGCAGGGAAGGCTAGGGTCTGTCCTCCCCACTCACCTCCCAGCCCCACCCAGGGGCCTTCTGGGCCTATAGAAGCTACGGCCCAACAGCTAAAGATGCTGACTGGGAGCCTGGAGAGACGGTGATGAACAAAAACCAGATCCTAGCCTAGAATAAATTACAGCCTTAGGTTTCTGAGTCAAAGGCTCCCCTTATCCTCTCAGCCCGGCCTCCACTGCCCAACAACCTGGGATTCCTCGTCCGTAGGAGCATTCAGGAGCTCTGGCATCTTCCTTTGTCCGTCTCTTCCATCCCCTCAGATGGAGGCTCTTGACCACCTTACCTCCCCTCCCATCTCCAGGCCCCGGCTCACTCCCCTCAGGGGAGGCCATGGTACCAGGGCCCCTGGAAGCCACCTGAGCTTGGGCTCCACTGAGGTCTCTGGCTGTGCTGAGCTTCCCAAACGAGGAGCGTCTCACGTGTGCCGGTACCTTCTCTCCAGCCCGCGCGCCCTGCCTGAACTTGCCTTATAAACCCATGCTTGGAGAGCCGTGGGGTGTGCCTACATATGTGCAAAATAGTTCCTCCCTTTTTCGTATACCAAAGATTTTTCTTCAGAATTTTAGCAAAATAAATTGACGGCACACCTGCCCTCCCAGCCCTGGGCTGGCAGCACAATGAGGTCGAACAAGCCCCGGACGCTGGGCTGAAGGTGCTCAGCGCCAGCAAAGACTATAGGTCCTCAGCAAGGCGGCTGCTGGGCGGTTCTGGGGAGTCAGACCTCAGAGCAGGGAATCCCTACATAGTTGAGAGCTCCTGGCACAAGGCAGCACCAACTGAGGTCTGGCAGGGGGATTGGCTCACCCTTCATCTCCGTGATCCGCTCCTCCAAGCCACCCCAGGCAGAAGTAAGAACAGGTTGCTTCTGTGCCAGCTGCGGTTCTCGAGAAATCCCCAGACCTTCCTTTAGCCAACTGTATTCTTCCTGCCCCAGCCACCTCCCTGGAGAGTGTGGAGCCACCTTGGGTCAAGGACCCTGAGACCAAGATGGGAAACTGGAGGCAGAAGGCCTCCTGTCACAATGCTGCTGAGATTCTTGGGTTAAGTGGAGCAATTGCTTAAGTAAAGCCAGGCAGTGTCCTCTCCTCCTCACTTAGTTTTCTTTCTTGGTTTTTGTTTGTTTTATTACATGCTTGTAATTTTTTTTTTTTTTTTTTTTTTGCGGTACGCGGGCCTCTCACTGTTGCGGCCTCTCCCATTGCGGAGCACAGGCTCCGGACGTGCAGGCTCAGCGGCCGTGGCTCACGGGCCCAGCCGCTCCGTGGCATGTGGGATCTTCCCGGACTGGGGCAGGAACCCATGTCCCCTGCATCGGCAGGCGGACTGTCAACCACTGTGCCACCAGGGAAGCCCGCTTGTAATTTTTTTTAACTTTTTATTTTCTATTGGAGCGTAGTTGATTAACAATGTTGCAATAGTTTCAGGTCTACAGCAAAGTGATTCAGTTATGCATGTATCTCTTCTTTTACATGCTTGTAATTTTAATATGTAAACATTTGGTGAACAGTTGAATGAACGACTGAATGAAGGAACCAAGGAGTGTGTAAATTTATTCATGGCTGAAAAGTATCCTAGAACCAGTGAGTGACTTTCCCTTCCTCTCCGATCTTTCCTAGGTGCTGTGAACAGTGGGGATGGCAAGGCAGACCCCAGTGTCCTGGCTGTGTTCCAGGACTACATCAAACTGATGCCACTGGTTGCAGAAGCAAATCAAATGAGTGAAGAGCTGAAGAAGGTAAGGCTAGAAAACGGTAAAATCCCAGCTCCAGAAAGGACCTCAGAGAACAGGTTCAATGCACCCCTCACTCCCATTGCCCTGCACTGGCTTCATGGTGTAGACACGCCTGACACGTGGGCCTGGAGAGGGCGGGTGCTTTGCCCAAAACCCCATAGTGAACTAGTGACAGGGCCTCAGCCAACACCCGGGCCTCCCCAGTCCCAGCCTCGAGTCCGTTCCTTCCACCTCTGGCCCCCACGGCTCTGGGACCACCAGGACCCCAGACCAACATTAGCTTGCCATGGCCACCCCACCCCAGACTGTCCTCCAGAGACCCTCTCTGGGTGCAGGCATGCTGGTGGCTTCTCTGCCACAGAGGAGGCCTGGGCTGGCATTCGCTGTCTGGTGACACAGGATCCCAATCATCGGGAAACTTGCATGAGATTCAGTCACTTTGGTGAGGCCTACACGTGTTAGTTCCAGAATACTGTTGAGAAATTCTGGTGCTTTGGCTTTTCTCTTGATGGGAATTCCAAGGAGCAAGAGGTGGACCATCTTCTTTTAGAAAGCCTGAGTATGGAGAGAATGAAAAATAAATTTCAAAGATGGTATAGGCTGATGAAAGTAGGATTATTTAGTGAGAAGTCTTTTTCTTATCAGGGACTTAACATGGAGCTGAAAGTGAAGAACTTAGCGTCGTCAGATTCCAGGGGCTGTGACCTACAAAAAGAGGTCATGGTGAAGGTGACCAATCAGAGGACTCGTCAGGTGAGGCTGCTCCTTGGGGGCAGGTGTGAACTCCACAAAGAGTTTCTGAGGAGCTTTCCTAGGGAGGCAGGTTAGTTTTACTTGCTACAGCTTGTGGAGACCCAGCGAAGGGGCCAGACAGGTTCCAAGTGTGAGTGGGGCTCTGGGGGACAGCCTCTGGGGAGCGGGGACCCTCTCCGTGATCCCCTCCTCGGCGTCTCTCCCCGACAGCACCAAGACCTGGGATCTTTCCCACCCACGGGCTTTCCCACCCATGCTTTCTGCTTATTTTTATCATGACTCCAGAGCTTTAGAACCAGAAGGGAGCCTGAGAGTGTGTCCAACTGATAGTGGTGTTCGTGCGAGTGCCCGAGAGAGACAGAGCTGCCGTTCTGAGCAATGAGAAAATCCGCACTTTCACTGAGACGCCAGAAGAGGCCGTAAACTCCACTGGCTGGTCCATTCCCATTTGTGGCATTGCTCACTGTCAGGAAGGCCCTTCTTAGGCACTTCAGACCCCTTTCCTTTCCCTCTGCCTAACAGAAAAGAGTGGGCCTAGAGTTGATGTCCCTTATGCCTTCAGAGCAGCCCTCCAGCCAAATGTTCACTCCCTACTGCATCTTCAGAGGATGTGCCCCTGATTCTCAGGTGACCTTGGGGTGGGCTGCTCCCTCCCAATCCTTGGTGTGCACACGCCTCCTTAGCTGTGAGTCTTGTAGCAAACATGCCTCTGGAGGAGGGGCTGGCTGTGGCTGGGGATTTTTCCGTCATTGGATGATCTGCTCTGCCAAACAGCTAACTGGGCTTCTCTGGGTTTAACTTTTCTGCTCGTTGCCCTAAAGTTGCCAGAATTTTCTGGGTCAAGACCAATCTTTAAAAACTTTTTAAAATTGTGAAATATGACAAACAGAGAAAAGGTTGTGAATGTATCTGTTCACATGGTAAACGCTTGAGTGCTCATCAGCCGGGTCAAGAGGCTTTGTGTCTGCCGGGTGCTGGGGACACCAAGACCACTGCTCGAACTGTGGGCGCCTGGAAGGCACACCTGAGCAAGGCCGTTCCTGAGCCACAACCCCTGAGATGTGTTCCTGTCCTTTTCTTCTTTTCCTCTGACCAGTACCAAGGTGGCCTCCCCTCCATCCCCTAGGGTTGGAAGAAGGCAGAAACATGTCTTCTCCACCCAGGCTGCTATAGCAATATACCAAAGACCAGTGCACTAAACAACAAACAGTTATTTCTCACAATTCTGGAGGCTGGAAGTCCGAGATCATGGCAAGGGCAGGTCCAAGTGTCTGGTGAGAGCCCACCTCCTGGTTCGTGGACGGTTGTCCTCTTGCTGTGTCTTCACATGGTGGAAGGGCTAAGGGAGCTCTCTGGGGGTCTCTTTTATAAGGGCACTAATCCCACCATGTGGGCTCCACCCTCATGACCTAATCACTGCCCAAGGCCACACTTCCTAATACCATCACATTGGGGGTTAGGATTCAACATATGAATTTGGGGGGCATACCAACATTCAATCCATAGCAGCATGTTTGATGCTGGCTCACCTCACACTCCCAGTGTAGCTGTCAGGGGTCTCAGTAAGACCCCACATCCTGGAAAGTCAGCCTTGACTTCTATGCCAAGTCCCATGAGGCCTTTGGAGCTGAACCTTCAATGTGTGTGTGTGTGACTTTTGTTTTATCTGGCGAATGCCATCAGGGCAAAGAAGCTTTGGTGATCCAATATTCCATATGCTCCTCTGGGGCCAGGCGTTACCCCAGAATTTGTTCTGACAGTTTCTTACCATCTTGTCAGACTTTGCTTTAAGGAGATTTTTAGGTTTTTTTTTGAACTTTTCCCCCCAATGTTATTCCTTTTTATTATTGTGTATTTTTATTACGGTTTAAAGGTGATTTGAAAAAATATTTCATTCAGCCTTTTTTATTGTTAGCAGAGGGGTTACCTGAGTAACAGCCTGCCATTACCAGAAAGAGAATGCAAGATGATGTTTTCACACTTCACTCGGTGTGCCGTGCGGGAGAGCTGAGGGCCCGCGCGCATTCGGAGATGCTGTTCTTTTGCTCCAACCTGGCATCCCGGTCACGGCCACAGATTAACTGTTTGATGGGAATGCTTCTACATAAACTGTACTGCGTTCTCTTTTAAGGGATTATGCACTAATTAATTTTATGGTGATTTCTTTTCTAGTTTTCTTTTTTCTCGTGCAGAGATTAATCTTACTGATCTGTCATCTTCAAGTCTGTCCATTTTCACCTTTTAAAAGTACTAGTTACATTCCTCAAATGAAGCCCTGCCTTCCTCAAAAGCCCTGTGAAACGCTGGTAGTAACCTCCGGTAGTTTCTTGGATCGTTCGTGTGTGTGTGATTTTGAAGGCTAAAAGACAAGACCGGTGAAGAGCAGCAGTGGGTTCTAGGTATGGACACGAGTGGCGCTTTTTTGGTGGTCGATCGTGTAAATGTCACCCCTGCACCACGTGCACTGTGGTTGCTGCTCCGCCGCCGCCGAGGGTTAGGGCAGCGACTGTCAGAGCCGCCCGGGAGCAGCCAGGGCCGCTGGGGTCTGGGAGGGCTGTCTAACCTCCAGTGCTGCGGCTTCAGCTACCAGCCCAAGAGCTGCGAGAGCCCAGCGATCGCTCTGCGCCAGGCCCACAGGCCGGCTGCGGGGGTCGGCGCTGGGGCCTCGCTGAGCTGCCCGGGTGACGTCAGTTTATCCGCCGCAGGGCACAGTAACGAGGCGGTGGACTGCTTTCATTACCTGGATTCGCATTTTCTTAGTTCCCTAGCCTAAAGGTCTCTAAAAACCCACGTGACTAGAATTCCTGTTGTGCTCGGCTCCAGCGCTGCGTGCGCCACAGCCAAGGTCTCCTGTAGCCTTCACCACGCCTCTGGGGATGGAGTACTGTGTTCTTCGCCATTGCTTGGGGCAAACAGAAGAATGGAGTCTTTTTTATGTCTGGAGGATGTCCTTTTTTTTATCAAGATACATAACACTCAGAGAGAGAATAACTTACCTGTTAGTTTTTTGGTGTTTTCCAAGTTGCTCACAGAAGGAATTGCTACTCTTACCCGGTAACCACGTTTTTCTTTTTTCCTTCTAGTCTTATTGGGAGATACTTGAGGTACAGCACCGTGTAAATTTAAGGTGTAGAGCATAATGATTTGACTTACATACATCAGGAAATGATGACCACAATAAGTTTAGTGAACATCCGTCATCTCATATAGACACAACATTAAAGAAATAGGAAAAAAATTGTTTCCCATGTGATGAGCACTCTTAGGGTTTACTCTCTGTAACAGCTTTCCTGTACGACGCGCAGCAGTGTTCATTACATTTATCGTGTTGTACGCATCCCTAGTACTTATTGATAACTGTAAGTTGGTACCTTTAGACTGCCTTCATCCAGTTCCTCTTCCCACCACCCCTGCCTCTGTAACTACAAGACTGAACTCTTTTTCTGTAAGATTGTTTGTTTTAAAAGTATAACTGACCTAAAACCCTGTGTTACTTCCTGGTACCCAACATAGTGATTTGATATTTCTATGCATTTCAAAATGATCGTCAGTCTAGTTACCATCAATCAAGATACAAAGATAGTTTCATAATTATTGACTACCTTCCCCATACTGTCCATTTCATACTGAAGACTCACTTACTTTGCGCCTGGGAGTATGTACCTCTCCATCTCCCTCAACTATTTCTTCCCCCGACCCCCTTACACTCTAGCAACAACCTGTTTGCTTTCTGTATCTATGACTCTGTTTCTTTTTAGTTATTTTTTAAAAATTGAAGTACAGTTGATTTACAATATCATACTAATTTCAGGTGGAAAACATAGTGATTCAATATATTTATAGATTATACTCCATTTAAAGTTATTATAAAATATTGGCTATATTCCCTGTGCTGTACAATATATTCTTGTAGCTTATTTATCTTATACATAGTACTTTGTAACTCTTAATCCCCTACCGTATTTTGTCCCTCCTCCTTCCTTCTCCCCACTGGCAGCCACTAGTTTGTTCTCTATATCTGTGAGTCTGTTTCTGTTTCGTTATATTCATTCGTTTTATTTTTTTAGAACCCACATATGAGTGATAACATACAATATTTGTTTTTCTCTGTCAGGCTTATTTCAATAAGCATGATACCCTCTAGGTCCATCCACATTGTTGCAAATGGCAGAATTTCATCCTTTTATATGGCTGAGTAATATTCCATTGTGTGTGTGTGTGTGTGTGTGTGTGTGTGTGTGTGTGTATATATATATATCACATCTTCTTTAACCAGTCGTCTGTTGATGGGAACTTTGGGTTGTTTCCACATCTTGGCTGTTGTAAACAGAGCTGCTATGAACGTTGGGGCACATGTATATTTTTGAATTAGAGTTTCTTTTCTGGATATATGCCCAGGAGTGGGATTGCTGGATCATATGGTAGCTCTATTTTTAGTTTTTAAAGGAACCTCCATACAGTTTTCCATAGTGGCTGTGTAAATTAACATTCCCACCAACAGTGGGCTAGGGCTACCTCTTCTTCACATCCTGGCCAATATTTGTTATTTGTAGATTTTTTTGATGAGAGCCATTCTGACAGGTGGGAGAAAATCTCTCACTCTGGTTTTGATTTGCATTTCTCTGATGATTAGTGATGTTGAGCATCTTTTCATGTTCCTTTTGGCCATCTGTATGTCTTCTTTGAAAAAATATCTATTTAGGTCTTCTGTGCATTTTTTTTTTTACTCTAGAATATGGAACACTTCATGAATTTGCATGTCATCCTTGCGCAGGGGCCATGCTAATCTTCTCTGTATCGTTACAGCTTTAGTATATGTGCTGCCAAAGTGAGCACTCTTCTGCCCATTCTTTAATGAGGTTGTTTGCTTTTTGGATATTGAGTTGTGTAAGCTGCTAATATATTTTAGATGTTAACCCCTTATCAGTCATATCATTTGCAAATATTTTCTCCCATTCAGTAGGTTGTGTTTTCATTTTGTTGATGGTTTCCTTTGCTGTGCAAAACTTCTAAGTTTAATTAGGTCCCACTGGGGTTTTTTTGGCCATGCCACACAGTGCACCTAGTTCCCTGACCAGGGATCGAACCTGCACCCCCTGCAGTGGAAGTGGGAAGTTTTAACCACTGGACCACCAGGGATGTCCCCCATTGGTTTATTTTTTATTTTGTTTCTTTTGCTTAGCAGACAGAGCCAAAAAAATAATGCTACGATTTATGTCAAAGAGTGTTTTGCCTATGTTTTATCCTAGGAGGTTTATGGTTTCAGGGCTTACATTTAGGGATTTAATCCATTTTGAGTTTACATTTGTATATGGTGTGAGAAAATGTTCTAATTTCATTCTTTTACATGTAGCTATCCAGTTTTCCCAGCACCACTTATTAAAGAAACTGTCTTTTCTCCATTGTATATCCTTGTCTCCTTTGTCATAGATTAATTGAACATAGGTCCATGGTTTTATATCTGGGCTCTCTGTTCTGTTCCACGGATCTATATGTCTGTTTTGTGCCAGTACCATGTTGTTTTGATTACTGCAGCTTTGTAGTGTAGTCTGAAGTCAGGGAGCATGATGCCTCTATCTTCATTCTTTCTTCTCAAGACAGCTTTGGCATTTGGGGATCTTTTGTGGTTCCATATAAATTTTAGAATTGTTTGCTGTAGTTCTGAGAACTTTCATGGCAATTTTGATACAGCTTGCGTTAAATCTGTAGATTGCTTTGGGTAGGTATGGACTTTTTAACAGTATTAATTTTTCCAATCCATGAACATGGGCTATCTTTCCATTTCTTTAAATCATCTTCAATTTCCTTCATCAATGTTTTATAGTTTCAGAGTATAGATTTTCACCTCCTTGGTTAAGTTTATTCCTAGTTTATTCTCTTTTTTGCAATTGTAAATGGGATTGTTTTCTTGAATTCTCTTTCTGATAGTTCATTATTAGTATATAGAAAAGCAAAAGATTTCTGTATATTAATCTTGTATCCTGCAAATTTACTGAATTCATTTAATAGCTCTAATAATCTTTTGGTGTAGACTTTATGGTTTTCTATATATCAAATTATGTCATCTGCAAATAGTGACAGTTTTACATCTTCCCTTCCAATTTGGATGCCTTTTATTGCTTTTTCTTGTCTGGTGGCTGTGGCTAGGACTTCCAATACTGTGTTAATTAGAGGTGGTAACAGTGGACATCCTTGTCTTTTTCCTGATTTTAGAGGAAAGGCTTTCAGCTTTTCACCAATGAGCACAATGTTAGCTGTGGATTTGTCATAAATGGCATTTATTATGTTGAGATGTGTCCCCTTTAAACCCACCTGATGAGAGTTTTTATCATGAATGTAAAGCTTGTTTAGTGGTGCTGAACTCTTTTAATTTTTGCTTGTCTATGAAACCCTATCTCTCCTTTAAATCTGAATTATAGCCTTGCTGGGTGCAGTATTCTTGGTTGCAGGGTTTTTTCCTTTCATCGTTTAAAATATATCATGCCACTCCCTTCTGGCTAGCAAAGTTTCTGCTGAAAAGTTAGCTAATAGCCATGTGGGAGTTCTCTTGTATGTAACTTGTTGCTATTCTCTTTCTGTCTTTTAGAGTCTCTCTTTATCTTTAATTTTTGCCATTTTAATTACCATGTGTCTTGCTGTAGATATCGTTGGGATCATCTTGTTTCGGACTCTCTTTGCTTCCTGGACTTGAATGTCTATTTCCTCTCCCAGGTTAGAGAAGTTTTCAGCTATTATTTCTTCAAATAAGTTCTCTGACCTTTTCTCTCTCTCTTCTCCTCCTTCCGGGACCCCTATAATGCAAATGTTAATATAGTTGTTGTTGTCCCAGAGGTCTCTTAAACTGTCCTCCTTTAAAAAATTCTTTTTCCTTTCTATGTTCAGCTTTGGTGATTTCCACTACTCTCTCTTCCAGTTTGCTGATCTGTTCCTCTGTATCATCTAATCTACTGTTGATTCCTTCTAGTGTATTTTTTTCATTTCAGTTATTGTATTCTTCAGCTCTGTTTGGTTCTTTTTTATATTTTCTAAATCTTTGTTAAAATTCTCATTGTGTTACTCCATTCTTCTCCCGATTTCTTTGAGTATCTTTATGATCATTACTTAGAACTCTTTATTGGGTAGGTTGCTTATCTCCATTTCATTTTGTTCTTTTTTATCTTTGTTCCCTCATTTGGAACATATTTCGTTGTTGCCTTATCTTGACTAATTTGCTTTTTTATTTCTATATATTTGGTAGAAATATATGCTTACATCTCCCAATCTTGGAGAAATGGCCTTTTGTAGGAGATGTCCTATGTGTCCCAGCAGTGCCCTCCCCTCTGATCACCAGAGCTATATGCTATAGGGATGCCGCCTATACTGGCTGTGTGGGCCCTTCTGTTGTAGTGGGATGACTACTGTGGGTGGTCTGGTAGGCATGGCTGGCCCCCAGTCTGGTTTGTTGCCAGGTCCTGCCTTTTGTAGAGGTTGCCAGCCACTTATGGTTGGGGCTGTGTTATGAGGTGGCTAGCTGTGGAGCCCCAGGGGTTCTGGGGCTAGTCCTGGCCCACTGGTGGGTGGAGCTGGGCCCTGGGGTGGCTGTTTGCAAGGCCAGGGATCTCAGATCTACTCTTGCCTGCTTGCCTGCTGGTGGGTGGTGCTGTCTCCTGACATGGCTGGCGGTGGGGCCTGGGGTGTCCCAACTCTGGTGTCGGCCCACTGGTGAATGGGGCTGGATCCTGAGGCAGATCTAGAGATGCCCAAATTTCTCAGAACTGCTGTTGGCTTGCTGGTGGGTGGGGTTGGGGCTCAGGGGGGTCCTAGGGCTAGTGCTGGCCTGAGGGCTGCAGAGTCCTGCAGGTCCCACAGTTGTTGACCTGCTGGTGAGTGAGGCTGTGTCCTGGGGTCTCTGGCTGTATGGTCCTGGGGGTCCTGGAGCTGGTTTTGGCCCACTGGTGGGCAGGGTGGGGGCCTAGTGATTCCTGGAGTTGCTATCAACCTGCTGGTGGGCAGGGCTGGGTCCTGGGCCCTCTGGTGGATGGGGCTGGGTCCCCCCTAGCAGCTGGGGGCTCAGGGGGTCCTTAGGCAGCAGCCTGCTGATGGATGGGGCTGTGCCCCCTTCCACTACCTGCTTGGCCTGAAGTATCCTAGGACTGGTGCTGACTGGCTGGTGGGTGGGGCCAGGTCCCAGCACTAGCACACTAGAGGGAGGACTCCAAAATGTGCTTGTCAGCACCAGTGTCCTCTTGGTAGAACAGGCCCCCCAGATGGCTGCCCCAGCACCTATGTCCCCCGGGGACCTCCAGTTGCCTCCTGCCTCTCCAGGAGGCTCTCCAAGATCAGCAGGTGGGTCTGATCCAGGCTCCTTTCAAATTAGTGTTTCTGCCCTGGGTCTCTAAATGTGTGAGATTTTGGGTGCATCCTTTAAGAGTGAAGTCTACGTTTCCCAGAGCCCTTTAGCTCTCCTGAAAGTAAGCCCAGCTGACCTTCAAAGCCAAACGTTCTGGAGGTTTGTCTTCCCAGTGCAGGACTCCCAGGCTAGGGTGCTTGATGTGGGGCTGAGACCCCTCGCTCCTTGGCAAGAACCCCTGCAGTCCTGTTTGTGAGTTGCTCACCTGGGGTTATAGGTCTTGATTACACTGTGTCTCCACCCCTCCTACCCATCTCGTTGTGGTGGTTCCCTCTTTATATCTTTAGTTGTAGAAGATCTTTTCTACTCGTCTTCAGGTCTTCCTCATCGATAGTTGCCCTATAAATAGTTCTAATTTTGGGCTTCCCTGGTGGTGCAGTGGTTGAGAATCTGCCTGCCAGTGCAGGGGACATGGGTTCAAGCCCTGGTCTGGAAAGATCCCACATGCCACGGAGCAACTGGGCCCGTGAGCCACAACTACTGAGCCTGTGCGTCTAGAGCCTATGCTCCACAACGAGAGGCCTGTGCACCGCGATGAAGAGTGGCCCCGCTCACCGCAACTAGAGAAAGCCCTCGCACAGAAACGAAGACCCAACACAGCTGTAAATAAATAAATACATTTATATAAAAAAAAAGTTCTAATTTTGGTGTGCTCATGGGAGGAGGTGAGCTCAGGGACTTCCTACTCCTCCATGTTGGTCACTCCTCCTGGTAACCCTCACTTACTGAAGGGACAGACAGTACCAGGCTCTTGTCCTAGATTTTCTGCTCATTGGGTGTGAGCACACAAGTTTATTATCTTATAGTTCAGTAGGTTAAAAGTCCAACACAGATCTCACTGTGCTAAAAGCAAGGTGTCAGGAGGGATGTTTTGCTTTCTGGAAGCTTGTGGGGAGAGTATGTTTCCTTGCTTTTCAAGCTTCTAGAGTCACCAACATTCCTTGGCTCATGGCCATCTTCAAAGTCATCCACATAGCATCCCTCTGACCCTGCTTCCATCACCATCTCTCTTTCTCTGACCCCCTCTTCTACCTCCCTCTTCCACATTTAAGGGCTATGTGATTACACCGGGCCTATCTGGATAATACAAGCTAATCTCCCTATTTTAAGGTCAGCTGATAAGCAAACTTAATTCCTCTTTGCCATAAGGTAACATATTCACAGGTTCCAGCGACTTGGACATGGACATCTTTGAGGGTCATTCTTCTGTGTACAACAGGCCTTCATTTCTCCTGGGAGGGTCTGTTTTCTAACTCCATCATTTCCTCTAAGTCATTTCCTGGGATCCAGCAATGCTGAAGTAAATAGGTCAGGAATGAATGTAGCACTTTTGAAGGGCCTCACCAAAGCTAAGTTTGATGAGAGGGTTATTGGTCTTGGGTACCCAAAATCCAGCCCATCAGAGACAGCATGCTGGGAAAAACCTTAGAAATGAATCGTTAGAGCAGCAGATGGAATCAAATATTGGCGACCTACCTTTGTGTTTCCAGGTGTGGATTTGGTCAAAAGCCAAGTTTATCAATAGGAAATTCCTAATGGAGGAACTTTACCAGCGTTTTCTGGATGGAGAAGATAGCCACGTAGCTCAGGAAGATGACCCTTTCTGGGATCCTGCTGAGGTCATCCACTTGGGCTCAGCTCACATCTGGCTCCAGTCACTTGCCTACTGCATGAAGTTCGAAGAGCAAGTGGAGTTTCTGAACTGTGACGGGCTAGAAGAGGCAGTGTTGCATATCCACATGGGCCCCTGCTCCCCGACAGGACAGTGGGTATCTCCTCCACCACCTTGTCTAGTTCTGGGTCGGCCACACACGCCTGAGTTCTCCCGGAGGGGGTGGTCAGCTTGGTACCCTGAAGAGGTCATTCGTGAGGCAAATGAATGTACTCGTTCATTCATAATTTGGCTTTATCAAATCTGATTTTGCCATGGCAGCCAAAGCAGCTGACCTGGAATACTTAAAATCCCATGTCCAGCAGCCTTTGAGCAGCTCAGCACTGCCCTAAGGGACCAAAGGAGTGAGGAGGATATCCTGCAAAGAGGCAGGAGTGTAGTAGAAGGAAACGTGGACATGAACCAAAAGACCTCATTGGTAGAGAAGCCAAGGGTGCTGTAGGACCTTCTACTCACAGCCCCCGCCCCACCCCCACCCCCCGGAGCGCCCGTGAGGTCTGGTACCCGCCACCCACTTGCTCTTTCCAGTGCCAAGTCCTCATCCCTGCTGATGAGGCCCAAGAGGCAGAAGCAGAAAAGCTCATTTTGTAGCTCAGCCTATCTCCCTGCACAGACTCTGGTAATTTCTTTGTTCCTTTTCTCAAGCAAGGAACTGTGGTGTCTTTGTTTCCTTATGTGGCCTCATTCTGAGCTGTTATCCAACCTTTGTTCTAACCCCACTCCATTACCTTTACTGTCCCCTTAGGGCGTCTCATCTGTTTTCTCTCTTTGGGCCAAAGGCAGTTAAGGGAGCTTTTACAAAAGCTAAAGTCTCTTAGCAATTCTAAGCAAAGAGGCTGGCAGGAGGTCTGGTCTGGGTGCCAGGGTCCTCATTGGTACCCAATGCAATCTTTTTCTTTTTCTGAAGAGGAAACAGGCTGAAGAAGGGAGTAAGAAAACTGCAAAGTGCTGTGACTAAAATACCAAGATGACCGCTGACTCACTGTCTTTACTGGGACTCTAAGAAAACTTCTTGGTCATTTTGCTACCTCGGGCTTCTAGGCTGCCTGATGGTTATATTTCCCACTCTGAATTAATAAAGTAGCATTCTAGTTTACAGGTTTCAATCTTTGTGAGCTCGTTGATGTGAGAGAGGTCCCCTATTGGAAAGCTGTCCCTATTGGGTTCTGAGCCTGAGGGCCGGGGGCTGACCCTAGACCATGAGGAGTTCACTGCAGTAGATGACACCCGGAGAGGCTGCATCTGGGCAGCCAGCTGGCTTTCTCTGGGTGGCAGCCCCTCTATCCCACTGGGAACCTACCTAAATCTTCAGTGCTAGTTTGGCACCCACACCTGGGTACATTTACTGCAAGAAGCTGTTATATTCCTGTCTCCTCCTTAAAACGGTCCATATCTTACCTTGAAGTACTAGAGCGTGGAGTGGGCTCTTGTTATATGTCTCTTGGATGAATGAATTCTGCAGCTGGAATATTACCCATCCTTCCTTCAGAGAATCTGGCCATCTCTTAGGAGTCTATGTAATTCCCATTGACATCACAGTCCTAACTTGCTTGGACCCAGGCTAACCTGTGACAATGTTTACCTCTTCTGTTTGTAGAGCACGTGGTGAGGAAGATGTGGTTATTGACCCACTGGAGCTGCTGGGCAAGAGAATGGATTTCCAGATTCGCATTGTGCAGTGCCTTGGCACCAAGTGGCTAAAGGAAGATGCAGAGCGGGGTGTTCAGATGGGGCACCAGCCTGCCCCGCAGAGCTGCTGAACACGAACTGCCCACTTTGTGGGCCCTGGTGGGAGGCAGTCTTTCCTCAAGTTTTAAGAATGAGCTGTCATGTCATTTTCTTACGTTTTTTGGCTTGTTCAACCCCCAAGTGACTATTTCCTCCAACTGTTTAACAGACAGATAAGCCGCATGCCCCTCCAGGTCAGCGGCATGTGATTAGCGTATACTGATCCTCCTAAGTAACTGAAGCAAAGAGTCAGAAATTTTAATTATCAGAAAGACTATCCCGTAAAACTGTGTTATCTAAGTAGGACGATTGGGTTTATTTTATTTAGTTGGAAACAAAAGGACTGTATTACAATATGGCAGAGGCACCAGATATGCTTAAACTAGAAGCTTAAACTAATTAAGCTAAAAGGATATTAAAAGATAAAGCAATAAAAAAGGTAGGCTTTGAAGGACAAAAACAAACTGCAACCTCATGTGGAAAATTAACAATTTTAGAATATCTAAGTGGAAAGTATTTATCAAAATCCTTTTCTCTTTTTGTTAGACATTTAATATTATCTATGTAATGATGATACCCACATTTGAATAGCTGAGACGTTGGAGGTGGCAATCATGAGAATCAATTATAGGTCACCTTTTATCAGCTAACCAAAGCAGGCTATAATTTTTTGGCTCACCTGATACTTTTCTTTACAAATGTATCCCTTATGGTTTTAAGTTATGTTTTCTGTTCTTGTCTCAGGTACAGAATTTATGATCTTCCAAACACTTTATATACCAAGCCTGTATGGAAAATTCTGAATCCCCAAATTGAAGAGACTGTCCAATTTACAGCCTTAAATGCATCTCAGGAGTTTCTGAATTATTTACAGACAAATGCTCTCATTGTTGATTTATGGGGCCTTCAAGGTACCATGTTAACTTCCTCTTTTGCATGGTGCATTCCTCAGTCAGATATCATGTCTGTATACCTAGGGCTGCAGAGGAGGGAGATGGAGGGAGGTGATCAGGGTCTTGACAGCTGTGGCCAAGAGCTATCGTCCCTTGGGCCTCTGGCTTTTAGTCCACAGGTGATCATATGGTTTAAATCTCCTCACACAACAGGGGGGCTGGACAACTGAGACATTTCTTTCCTTGATGGTGTCTCCTCCACACTACAGAAGGCTGTGCCGAACTGAGCTGCTCTCAGCCAGGCCTCATGGTCACAGGTGAAGGCCACATCATGGTGGACACCAAGAAAATATCCGCTGTGATGGATAAGGGCCAGGTGTGTATACTTAAGTGACATTAAAAATAGATGTCACAGATGACTAAAAATATCTCCGATGACAGTTGCTTGGGGATCATCAGTGTTCCTTCCCATTAAAAAACCTTTTTCTTGATTTATTCCTGTGAACCCTGAGGGTCTTAAACCTTGGTCACCACACCCCTCCACCCCATGTAGTTTTCACATGGTAGGAACAACTGGCACTCTCCAAGCGTATGCAAATAATCCAGCAAAAGGCTAAACTGACCTGTTTTTTGTAGACTACATCAAACCAGATACCAGAACTTTATCTGAAGCTGCTCAAGTTAGAACAGGAGACAGAACTGCTCAGAAATATTAACAGAGTGCTCAGAGAGGAAAATGTGTTTCTTAAAGAATCTCTTGAGAAAACTGGTTCTAGTCAACAAGGTAAGAGGCCGCTCAAGTCTTGGTGTTTAGCTTTTCTCTAAACTCCTACATTTGTGATGTGTATTTTCTTTCTAAGAGATGAAATTTTAAATGAGTTAATATCTTGTTTCAGTTTTTAAAAAGGGGGGGAACTTTTTTTCCTTTTTCCTTGTAAGATTTCTTTGAATGGGTCCAAACTGGTGCCTGATAAATGCTGATGTAGTAAAATGCACCAAGGTAATTAAATATGTAAATATCTGGATAAATAAATAGATGAATAAGTAAATGTTATCTTTCAACCTCAGCACATAAGCCTTCCAATACCCTGAAGCTAACTGGGACGACAGCACAATTGCCAGCAGCCAGAGAGGTTAATCAGATGCGCACCCAGCAAGCCAGCTATGACAGAGAATTTGCCAAAGCTCTTAAGGTGTTCTACCAAAGGATGAATGTGGCAAGAGGGCAGTTTCTCAAATTGAGACATCATAAACCTCCTGTAAGTAGCCAGAATCCTGGGAGCAAAAGGAATTTCTTTCCATTTAATGCAGCTGTTTGATATAACTGCATTTCCTGAGCATGGGGACATGGGTGTGTTTCAGCCGAAGAGCAGGTTGAGGCCTAGAACACTGTGAGTCTGCTGCTTTCGGGGCTCCACCCATCTCTGCTCCCATTTTTCACTTCAGTGTACATCTGGCTGGTTCAAGGCAGCCGTGGCCACTGCAGCACTGATATTCCTGCACTTAAGGATGTACAGAGTATCTCAGAAATGCAAGTTCGCTTTATCATTATAAAACCAAATAAATATAATTCATCACATTAAGGTATTATAGGAGAAAAATCATGATTACTTCAATATATACAAAAAAAGCATGTGATAAAATTCAGCATCCTACCACAATAAAAACTTTTAGCAAACTAGGAATAAAATGGACATTACTTAATCTGATAAAGGCAATCTTAAACAAACACACAGTAAGCATAATCTTAATGGTAAATCACCGATGCCAGCTACCTTCACTTCTGTTTGACATTGTACTTTAGGTTCTAGCCAGTGCAGCAAGCCCAGAAATAAAAGGTATAAGGATTGGAAAGGAAAAAAAGGTAATAATAGTATACATTTATGTAATACTTACTAAGTGCTTTTACATTTACTGACTCAATTCTCACAACAACCTGATGGGTAGGTACTATCATTAGCTTTATTATACAGTTGATGGATCTAAGGCACAAGAGAGGTTAAGTAACTTATGTAAGGACACACAACTAGTAAGTGTCAGGGCCAAGCTCCAAACCCAGGGCTGCTCCACGGTCTATACTCTTTCCCACTACACCATGATGCCTCTAGTATTATTTGCAGATGACATGTTTATGTAAACAGAAAATCCAAAAGAATTTATAAATAAATTACAAGGTTGCTGGATACAAAAATCAATATTTAATTAATTATGTTTGAATATAACAGCAATAGAACAACATTTTTAAAATAAAAGATAGCATTTTTTTTTTTTTTTTTTTTTTTTGCGGTACTTGGGCCTCTCACTGTTGTGGCCTCTCCCATTGCAGAGCACAGGCTCCAGATGCACAGGCTCAGCGGCCATGGCTCACGGGCCCAGCCGCTCCACGGCATGTGGGATCTTCCTGGACCGGGGCACGAACCCGTGTCCCCTGCATTGGCAGGCGGACTCTCAACCACTGTGCCACCAGGGAAGCCCCGAAAAGATAGCATTTATAATCGCATCAAATGTAAGAAGTACTTAGGCCTATAGCTAACATAAAGTATGGACTTCTATGGAGAAAATTTTAAAGCTTGTTTGAGAGATGTTAAAGATGATCTAAATAAATGGAGAAACATGCCATGGCTCCATGGTTTGGAAGGTTTGCTACTGTAAATCTGTCAAGTCTCCTGAGATTCAATATAATCCCAATAAAATGTAATGGAATCTGACAAGATGATCCTATAATTTAGATGGAATCGCAAAAGCAAAGATTAGCCGAGACAATCCAAGGCTCAAAAACAAGGTAGAGAACTTGCCCTACTCTGTATCAAGGCTTATTTTAATGCTATTGTAATAGACGGTAAGGTATTGCCCAAATGTAGGTAAGATAACCAAAGGAAAAGAAGGCCAAGAAATAGATTCACTCAGAATTAGAGACTTGATATATGAACCGAGGTGGAACCAAAGATGAATGTGGCAAGGATGGATTTTTCAATAAACAGTGCTCAGAGCATTCAGAATACATATGAAGATAAATGAAATTGGAGCCTTATCTAGAACTATACCTAGAAGTCAATTTTAGGTGAGAATTAAAGACCTATACGTGAAAGGTAAACCCCTAACGCTTACAGAAGGTACTTTAGGAGACATCTTCATGACCTCACGGTGGAAAAGGATTTAAACATGACAAGAAAAATACCTAGATTTAAAGAAAAAGATTGATAGACTCACCTATATTAAAATTGTGAAGTTTGGTCCAGAAACCAAAACAAAGTCGAAAGGGATAGGAAAAGTCATTTGCCAACGCATTTAATATATAATGAGCTAATATCCAAAATAAAGAACTACTACAAACCAAAAAGAGAAACAGCTAGATTTTGACCCAGTAGGAAAACTGGTCAGAAGACACAAACAGGAACTTCACAAAAGAGGAAATCAAAAAGGCCAATAGGGCTTCCCTGGTGGAGCAGTGGTTGAGAGTCCGCCTGCCGATGCAGGGGACACGGGCTCGTGACCCGGTCCGGGAAGGTCCCACATGCCGCGGAGCGGCTGGGTCCGTGAGCCATGGCCGCTGAGCCTGCGCGTCCGGAGCCTGTGCTCCGCAATGGGAGAGGCCACAGCAGTGAGAGGCCCGCGTACCGCAAAAAAAAAAAAAAAAAAAAAAAAAAAAGGCCAATAAATATATGAGAAAGTGCTTAACTTCTTTAATAATTTGGGAAACACTAATTGAAACCAGTGATATGCTAGTATAAAGTAACCATACTGGCAAAAATTTCCATCTGAAAATATCAAGTTTTGGTAAAGCTATGAAGCAACAGAAACTTTCACGCCACATCGGAAGGAGTATGAATCGCTACAACCACTTAAAAAACTGTTTGTTTGCCATTTATCTAATAAAAGTCAAAGATGCATCTACCCTGTAAGCCTGCAACTCAACTCCTCTTCTCCACAGAGTAAACTGGTTCTGCACTTCTCTGCACCTTAATGCCCTGAGGCAGAGGTTCTCACAGTGTGGTCTTCTCACCAGCAGCTTCAGCGTGATCTGGGATCTTGTTAGAAATGCAAATTCCAGGGTCCCCTCCCAGACCTGCTGAACCAGACTCTCTGGGTGTGAGGCCTAGTAATCTGTGCTTTAACAAGTCCTCCAGATGATTCTGCCTTAAACTCAAGTTTGAGAACCACCTTTCTAGGCATCCTGTGTATGTAATGAATTAATTTCTCTCCTACCTATCTAGAATGGTACTAGTTATACACCATTCTTGAGAGAACTGGGAAAATAGTCACTCAAGTCATTTTCTGTTCTGTAGTTCAGATGATGGACTAGCTGAAAAATTCTGTAGGAACCCAAGCACTCGTGCACTGGCTGTATTTTAACACCATCTTCCATAATAGCCCCCAAATGGAAACATCTTAATGTACACCCACAGAAGATAAGTAACTTATGGCACAAATGCCCAAAAGACAGGCAAAATATACTGTTTAGGGCTGCATTCTAGGTGGCGAGAAAATGATTATCACACAATTTAGGTTAGGGTTGCTTCTGGGGGTAGAGAAATGGGTGTGACCAGGAGGCGCTCGAGACGCAGTGTGTTTTCTTGAGCAGGTATGTTCACTTTAACTGTACCTATGCATACATTTTGGGTACTCTTTTGTCTGTACACCTCACAATAAAAAAGAAGGAAAACCCAGTGTGATAAACACACTAACGTTATAAGCCACAACCTGGGAGAATCTATGTGTATTATTTGTCATCAAAGATTAGTATCCAGAATATATAAACAACTACATACTTTTTAAAAAAAATAAATTTATTTATTTTTGGCTGCATTGGGTCTCCGTTGCTGCAAGTGGGCTCTCTCTAGTTGCCACAAGTGGGGGCTACTCTTTGTTGAGGTGCGCAGGCTTCTCATTGCAGTGGCTTCTCTTGCTGCGGAGCACCGGCTCTAGGGCGCAGGCTCAGTTGTTGTGGCGCATGGGCTTAGTTGCTCCACGGCATGTGGTATCTTCCTGCACCAGGGCTCGGTATCTTCCTGCACCAGGGCTCGAACCCGTATCCCCTGCATCGGCAGGTGGATTCTTAACCACTGCGCCATCAGGGAAGTCCCTACATACTTTTAAAATAAGAGAAAGACAACTCTTTCTCTTTGTAGGAAAATACACTGGAAAAAATGGCCAAAGTATCTGTGCGGGCATTTCACTAATAATCAGGGAAACAGAAACTAAAACGAGATGCCACGACACACTATCGGCCCCCTGCCTGCTCGCATCTCTGTGAGCACCGTCACCTCCTCCACCGTTGCTCACTGGCGCTCTGGCCCACAGTGGGCCCTGCAATCCCTGCTCAGGGATACCTGCTCCTATGGGGCAGGGGACACATCAGCCAACTCTCAGTGGGAGAATCCCCACCCAACACGGTCCTGTGCAAACCTCAGAACTTCTACAGTATTAAAAGAATATATACCATACCAATCTCAAATATTTGGATTATCTCACCAATTTTCCCTGTTGGCAGTAAGTAAAGGGTCATTTAGGCAGCCTTCCTGAAACAGGACATGCTCCTAGGTGACTTGTCGCCTCTGGTAGCAACTTTCAAATGCAGCTTTCTGGCCCAAAGGGAGAACTCGCTGGGCACCCCACTCATGTACACACACAGTACTTTTACTGTAATGAAGTGAGTCCACTAATATTGAAACCGAGCAGGATGCTGCGGGGCCCTCCTGAGTACAAAATCCCCTCTGTGTCCCTCATTTGTTGTTTATAGAAAGTCTTTAGTCTCCTAGACCTTCCCTGAGTTCCAAAGAGCAGATTCAAGCTGTTACTAACTAGGCGAGTGAGGGAACGCAGAAACAACGGAAAAGCAAGCCCAACATAATCTTTTCCATGATTGTTAGCTTAAAGTAATGCCTTGACTTATGACCCCCAAACTGTGGAGATAATGTTCTGTGGCTTCAACTGGCTGGCCCCAAGTGGACTTAAAATTGGTGACACTGGGAAGGTCAATTAAGAACTGAACCTCCTGAACCATCACGAAGTAAATAACAAAATGCCTCAACCATTGCTTTTGCTTTCTCCTAGAAAGAAGTTAAGGGATCACAAGACCATGATTTACTAGTTTGCTTTGTAGGAACACACAGATGATCAATCACATTCACCAATGACAGACACAACGAGTCCCAAGACAGTGCTGGGAAGTCTGCAATTGAAGTCTTACAGGAAAGCTGAAATCATAAAGACCCCCTCCCCTTTACTTTTTTTTTTTTAAAAAAAACCCTACGCCCCTGGCCAGCCAGCAAGATGGATTTGAGACGAGTCTAGGTCTCCCATCTTTAGGGTTGGTGCCTCCTTGACTAATACAAGTTTCTCTGCTCCAAACTCCACCATTTCAGTTTGGCCTCACTGTGCGTCGGGCACACGAACTTGGGTTTGACAACAATATTGTTCTTTTCTTATTTTTAGGAAGACGATCAAATGCTTCAACCATTTGTACACCAGCAGTCACAAATGTTAAAGGACTTTGGGGACCTACTTGAATCTAGCTTGTGGAAACTGAAAAATGATGTTGCTCTTATAGTGAAAAAGAAGAGAGAATGTTTATTGCATATGGAATAGTGAGGATACACCAACTGAAAACATTTGAGCTTTGAGTTGGAAAGATTATTTGTGCAGCTAATAAGCTTATTTAACTTGGCTCTCAGAACTGAATTGTGGACTCAACCTAGTCAACCCATTTCCCACTCACTCAACCTATTATACCACTTTTAAGCAAAACTCTTCTTCAATTTGATTTAAAACCATGTAAAAATGAATCCATAACCAGGGTGAAGGTGAGGTGGGAAATATGAAAGGTGAATGGTCAGCACTCTGAGCTCTGGGATTGACTGCCTGGGGCTGAATCCATCACTAATCAATTGTGTGGTTTGGGGCAAATGACTTCCCCTCTCTAAGTCTCTCTTTCCTTACCTGTTACAGGGGAACGGTAACAGTACTTACTGCAGATGGTTAACAAATATAAAAGAATATAAAGAACTTAGAATGTGCTTGGCACACAGAGGAATTGGTAAGCAACTGCCGTTAATATTTTCATGATCGACAGCTCCAAACTTCAAATAAAAGCTTTTGATAAGTTTCTTGCTGTCTCACCTAGAGAATGGTTATTTCATGCCCCTCATTTTGTATCCTTGTTCTGAACAAATTTGATATTCTACCTCCACTTATTTTCTGTCTTCATAGGTTTATTTGAAATAGGTTCAATTCATTAAGCATCGTTAAGTGCCTGTACTGTGGGACCCGTTCAGTGCAAGGGCCTGGGGTGGCAGAGATTAAGATTTACTATGACATCTGCCAGGAATTAGTCAATCTCAAAGAGATCTTGATTCCACAAAGAACTGATTGATGAGTCTTAGTTAAGGACCCACGGGCACTGAGTGCTCTGGGGAAAGGCTTGTAAAGAAAACTTTTGCGGCCTTAGACAGACTAACAATAGCAGCAATAACAGAGACTTATCCAGGGCTTACTGTGTGCCAGGCACTAATCTAAGTGCTAAACATCTGTGAGCTCATTTAATTTTCACCATAATTCTATGAATGTGGCCCTATTACTTTCCCCATTTTGAGGCTTTAAAGGTTAAACAAACGAGGCTTGTCCAGGCCACTGTAAGCAGTGGGCTGACTCTGGGACTGCATTCCTAACCAAAGGCCTGGGGCCTTAATATGCAGGACTGTCCCAAGGAGCAGTTTGACTGATTTGCATAAGAACAGGAAGGAGGCAACAGAGGTGACAACTCCAATACTTGCTCCCTAAAATATAAAGTTAGGGGCACTGAAACTCTACTGGCAGGAAAGGCTATCAAGGGCTCCAAGAGGAGTCTCCTTGGGAAGGCAGAGGCATCTGGGCTGGTGACTTCAGCTTACTACCAGGACCCAAGGGCTTATGGGAGGGGCTTGGGTTTTGCCTGTAGCTCAGGTCCTGGCTGAGTGTATGCACATGAACTAAAATATAACCTGTAACCTTGGAGCCCAAGTGTGGAGCTCCATGTTGGTGATGGCAGGGACAAGGGTCAGCAAAGCATCACAGAACCCAGGAAAGCCTTTGTCCTTGAGGCAGGATAGCAGTGAGGCCATGGGAAGCAGGAACGACTTCTACCTCTTGGACTGAGACTTAAAGTTCTTGGACAATTTGCTTGAGGCAAGTAAATATACTTTCTGCAAGTGAGCAGGTGGAGCCTTGGAGGGTTAGAAAGAATATCAGGACGAGACACTTATACCTCAAGCTGGAGGACAGGGTCACACAGGTGGTCACATATCAGCATCAACACTAGAGCACAACACAGCACTCGTTGCAAAAGTGGAAAGATGCACATGGAGTCTCACCCAGTAGCTCCCCAGTGCAGATCTAAGCCACAGATTCCTAGGGCCCAACCGTCACACCTCCCGAATGCAAATTGCTGGGGTCCGCTGGGGAACCTACATTGTTTGTGGTTCGGATATGCAGCTAGTCATGAGATCTCTTGCTCTTGTCCATCTTCCTGATTTTAGAGATGATAAAACCTCTTCTAAGGTCCCACAAATTAGTGCACAGCTGAGACCCGATTCGACCAGCCCTGGGCAGAGGAAGCAAAGTTAGGATGGACAGTACTATCACCAAGGATCTCCCTCTTCAAGTTAAACAGACCCTTTTTCTTCTGTACGGACAGCACAGACGGACCTCCCAACATGAATAAAATTCCTATCAATGTCATGCCTCTCACTGCAGAGCAGAAATTCCATGAAGGCAATGGCTGTCCTCTTTACATAATGAACTTAACAGAACACTTATGTGTGTTTATTATATGCTAATTACAAAAGGAAAAGTCCTTTGCCTTATTTTTGGGCTTCAGTGGAAACCTGGTTAAAATATAAAAAGTAAATTAGAGAAAAATTTTGCTTAGGCAGTGAAAATCAATAGAAACTTACCAGCTATATCCTTAAACCTAAGGCACACAGGTACAGAACCAGGGGAAATGAATGATAAGCCCAATTATTAGCAGTACACAGACCACTTAGGAAGCACATTTCTACCACTACTCAAATACACAGGCACGTCCAAACACAGAACCACTGTTCAATTGACAATCCTTTATTATTAAACTTAGGTAAGAGTCCAAAATCAGTCAGTGTGGATGGGTGAAAAAGTAGGCTAATATAGCAAAAACTGCAGTTTCATTTGGCAAAGGCCTACACTATGCAGAGAAATTCATGGGGAAGTGAGATCACATTCAATATCATGGCAAGGAAAAGAGCAGCTGCCGTCTTACATGACCACCAGCCTGGGCGTGTCAGCCACAGAGAGAGCCACCCATCCCACCCTCTGATCTTCCAGCTCACTTAAAAAACTGACCTTGAATTCCTCCATGAAAAAGTCAAATATTAATTTTTTCTCACAAGCAATAAAATCACAAAAATCAGCTAAGATTTGAAATTTATGGTAAGCTAGTACAATTCCCTGCTTTTACTATATACATATTTTAGATTTGACAATCTTTTCCACATATAGTCAGACAGGCTTATAGAAGAATTTCAAATAGCAAATTAAAAAGCTGTTAATTCATGCATTTTATGACTTCGGTTAATTATTCAAATGTTTAGACTTCAGAGCTGCTAATGACACTAAATTCAATGCCATGTTGGTTGAGTCTGTCAATCAACTTTGTTCTGGAGAAAGCTGCTCCAGGAGTGAAGACCCCACCCCTGTAAGACAATAACAAGATGAAACAGTGCACAAAGCCCAGCTCCAGCCCTTTCCTCTGCTAGTGTGATTTACTGGAGGACTAGCTATCGAATCAATGCAGAGCTTATGAAAACCTGATTCTTGATTCCATAATGGACTGGTTTTGGTTCCATTCCTAAAATCAGCCAAATGAGCAAGTAGCTATTATCCAGGAGTAAACTAGTACCCAGCAAACCCATCTAGGTTGGTTCAGTGACTAATGAGACTGTTTCCATGATACCGGTGTGTGTGTTGGAAGGGGCACACTGAGGGTTATTAACCCAAGTAACAGCTGCTGTTTATAAAGTCAGCCCTTAGACTCAGGAGGATTACATATGCACATGGGCAAAATAAATTTAGGTAATCAATTATTACTAAAGCATAAACAAGACAATTTGGATGAAAAAGAAGTTTCTTTAAATGTAATGGGTAACATTTAGAAAATGCTAAATATTTTCAAAGAATATACAAATATTTGAAGAAAATTTAATTAGGTTTCACTTTATATAATTTTTATGTTTATTACTTACTACTGTTTCAGGTCAGACCTAAATTTATTTGTTTCGAAGCCTGCAGGCCTATGCTCATTTGTAAAGTTGGCCTACTTTTAGGGTAACAGCTATATGCTCCAGAAAGATAGTTCACTCGATACTTATCTAGCCAGGATGCCATGAATCAACTCATGCTTGGGGTCAAGGCTCCCACTGCCAGCTGGGTATCATTCAGCATGGATTAGGGGCTCCTGCCAATAACATTTAACTACAGGGACCTTTTTTTGAGTAGCTGGCTTTGGATCTGAGTTATTTTCAGGAGGAACTGAAGCATGGCTCTCAAACTTTTCTGTCTCCTCTCATTTACTTCTGCACTGTTCCTAGAGGCCAATAAGGAACCATCCTTCTCACAATATTAAGTTTACCTCTATCTTTGGATCAAAGGTACTGTAAATGCTTATGTACAAACCCAATGCCTGAAAACTGAACCAAGATAAGCTAAAATATAACATAAATGAAAAAGATATCTTCAAATTTGAAGAAAACCAGACTTACGCCTTAGGAAGATCAGAGGCGTCAGTTAGTAGAGTTATGGCTGCCTGGACCATGGCTATGGGGGTAGCCACATAGCCAGCTTCTGCAGATAACAGGTGATGAAAGAAAACGAAAGTATTCATAAAATATGCATTCAACAACACCCAAAAATCAAATGGTAGATTTTATATCTAAGTATCAGTGTACAGAATTTCCTCAATAAATACTCTGTTCATGTAATAACAAAAATAACAACATTTATATAGTACTTATTAAGTGTTAGGAACTGTATTAAGAGCTTTAAATCCATTAAACTCATTTAATTCTCCTAACAATCTAGGCTAGTACTATTTTATGCTGATTTTACAGATGAGGAAACTGAGGCATAGAGAGGTTAAGAGACTCATTCAAATTCACAAAGTTAGGTAGTGGTTGGGCCAGAATCACATGCAGGCAGCCGGCTCAAGTCCACACTCTTACCAATAATCCTAGGTTTCTTGTTTCTCTATTCATACACTACACTGATCTTTATCAATCAAATACATCAAACTTCACTTTTAACAAAAGACTCCATTTCTTAAAGAACAACTGAGTAACTCTCAAAGAAGTCTAACTTTAAGAAGTAACTGTAAAAGAAGTCTATAAACAAGGAGAACATTAGTGTTTATATTCATGTTAAATAAGAACATAGCTTTTCTTAAAAACCCAGGTGGAAATTTGAAAAAAAGGCAAGATGCAAAGATATCTTTGCTATTGGGCTTGATTAAAACTGCACAACGGACCCTCTGTGATCTATTAGGAATGATGGTAATTAAACTTATACTATAATTCACAAGTGGGATTGTCTCTGTACAGTTCTCTAAAATATACAGCGTAAGTTATTGAATGTTTTGGAGTGATAGTTCTTTTTAACAATCTATCAAAACTTTTACCTTGCCCAGAAAAATGCACATGTGCACACACTTTACAAACAATGTCAGGGTGATCCAGACTCCAAAAAAGCTTGGATCACAGCTTTGATTATGTTATAACTACACTGCTTTCAAGTGACCCTTGACTATAAGAATAGAACAGATAAATATCAATCAGCCCCTTGTCTTCTTAATATTAAAAATTCCACTCAGAATTACTGAATCATACTGAAAGAAAAAAAAACAGAGAGAGGGACACAACAATAAAATTGAATGATACCAATAATTCCAATCCTTCTTTTGACAGAATTATTTATCATTATTACTTAAATAGTTTGTGCAAATTTATCTCTAAAACAAATAAACTTTAAAAAGAAACTGCTGTAATAGCACACCACTTTATAGCTTAAGACAATGTAAAACTCCCAAGCACTCTTAAGTCACATGTGAAATACCTGGTCCTTTCACCTGAGTACAAATTCTGATATTTGGTTTGTTCTTATCAGGACCAAAGCCTTGGCTGTACCCTTGACCAAAAAATGTCAACGTAAACGATGAGGCATCAATCTGAGGAAAAGAAAGCAAAGGGTTTATTAAATAAATATGTCACTTCCTCCTTGAACACAATAAAACCTACTAATATACTTCATATAAGACATTTTCAATAAATAAAAAAATCAATATTCTATCTGCCAGAATATCCCATCATCCTTTACTTAAGCATGGAGCAAAATATAATTCTTTGAAGAACAACAAGTTTTGCTGACTGGAGTGATGTTGAGAGGAGTGAGGTAGTGAGGAATAAAGCTGGTATAAAGATGAGTCTTAGGTTGTGGCTGAAAGAAGAACAGCACCACCAGAATAGGCAGTTTCAGAGGAAAAGCTGGAGGTAGTTTGTATTTTAGGATAGAATATGGTACTCGGGCTTTAGCTATCTGTTTGAGGTGACAAGACAAAAAGAGTCAACAAGTAACGGCAGTATGGGCCTAGGGTATAGATATAAAATTGCTCCACTTAGAAGTGTAAAAATTTGATTCAAATATTAAATTATAGAAGGTCTATCCAAGCATCTGCACAATCACTAAATTTAGAAATAAAATAACAAAGCCATGGTGAACAAATTTTTATTAAGTATCAACCAAGGGTCAGACACTATGTTAGGTCCTGAGACATAAACAAAGTATTAATAAGATTAAAAGAAAAGAAAAAGAAAAAGCATTCCTGGAGCTTACAGTTTAGTGTGTGTGGAAATATATACATATATATACATACACATACACATAAGAGATCTAATAACAATATGAGACATGAATCAGAAGTGCAGGACTAGTTTAGCAGAGAGCATTATTAAGTTTATTGAGGAAGAGGTGAGCGCACGTGCGCACACACGCACGCACAAACACACACACACATTCTAATAGAGAAGTTTATTACATAGAAAAGTAAGGTGAGTACCAGAAAGGAGAAACCATTATTTAAAGGCAAAATCAGACAAGGATGCCACAAGAAAAGAAAATGACAGCCAATGTCACCGATGAACGTAAGGGCAAAAATCCTCAACAAAATATTAGCAAACTGAATTCAACAATATATTAAAAGGACCATATACCATGATCAAGTGGGATTTAGTTTAGGGATGCAAGGATGGTTCAACATCCATGAATCAGTCAATGTGATATACCACGTTAACAAAATAAAGGATAAAAATCATATGATCATCTCAAATGCAGAAAAAGCATTTGACAAAATTCAACATCCATTTATGATAAAAAGTCTCAGCAAAGTGGGTATATAGAGGGGATATACTTCAACATAATAAAGGCCATATACAACAACCAATTGCTAACATCATACTCAATGGTGAAAAGCTGAAAGCTTTTCTTCTATGGTCAGGAACAAGACACGAGTGCCCACTCTTGTCGATAGTATTCAGCATGGTACTGGAAGTTCTATCCAGAGCAGTTTGGCAAGAAAATGAAATAAAAGGTATCCAGGGCTTCCCTGGTGGCGCAGTGGCTGAGAGTCTGCCTGCCGATGCAGGGGATACGGGTTCGTGCCCCGGTCCGGGAAGATCCCACATGCCGCAGAGCAGCTGGGCCCGTGAGCCGTGGCCACTGGGCCTGTGCGTCCGGAGCCTGTGCTCCGCCATGGGAGAGGCCACAGCAGTGAGAGGCCCGTGTACCGCAAAAAAAAAAAAAAAAAAAAAAAAAGTATCCAAATTGGAAAGGAAGAAGTAATACCGTCACTATTTGCAGATGACATGATGTTATGTATAGAAAACCCTAAAGATTCCATCAAAAAATCAGAACTAAAATGAATTCAGTAAAGTCATGGGATACAAAATCAACACCCCAAAATCTGTTTCATTTCTATACATTAATGAACTATCAGAAAGAAATATTAAGAAAGCAATCCCGTTTACAAATGCATCAAAAAGAATAAAACATCCAGGAATAAATATAACCAAGGAGGTGAAAGACCTACATGCTGAAAACTACAAGACATTAACAAAAGAAATTGAAGACCCAAATAAATGGAGACAGTCCATGATCACGGATTGAGAGAATATCATTATAATGTGCACACTACACAAAGCAATCTACAGATTCAATGCAATCCCTATCAAAATACAAATGGCATATTTCACAGAACTAGAACAATAAATCCTAAAGTCTATATAAAACCAGAAAAGACTCCAAATAGCCAAAGAAATCTTTGCAAGAAGAATGAAGCTGGAGGTACCATGCTCCCTGATTTCAAACAATATTACAATGCTATAGTAATTAAAACAGTATGGTATTGGCATAAAAACAGGCACATAGATCAACAGAACAGCACAGAGAACCCAGACGTAAACCCACACATATGTGGTCAATTAATTTATGACAAAGGAGCCAAAAATATTCAATGGGGAAAGGACAGTCTCTTCAACAGATGGCGTTGAAAAAATGTAACTGGACTGCTTCTTACACCATACACAAAAATTAACTCAAAATGGATTAGAGATGAATATAAGACCTGAAGCCATACATCTCTTAGAAGAAAACATAGGCAGTAAGTTCCTTGACATAGGTATTAAAGATGCTTTTTTCTGAACTTGACACCAGAAACAGAAACAAAAGCAAAAATAAACAAGTAAGATTATATCAAAGTAAAATGCTTCTGTGCAGCAAAGACAACCATGAACAAAATGAAAAGGCAACCTACTAAATGGGAGAAAATATTACAAATCACATATCTGATAAGTGGCTATTACCCCCAAAATATAAAGAACTAATACAACTCACTAGCAAAAACCAAACACTTGAACTGAAAAATGCGCAGAAGATCGGAAGACATTTTTCCAAAGAAGACATACAGATGGCCAATAGGTGCATGAAAAGATGCTCTACATCATTAATCATGAGGGAAATGCACATCAAACCACAATGAGATATCACCTCACACCTGTCAGAACGGCTACCATCAAAAAACTAGAAATAGAGGAATGATCAAGATGGTGGAGTTTAGGAAGTCCCTGAACACACCAAAATTATAACTATATACAGAGCAACTATCAATGAGAACAACCTGAAGACTAGCAGAAAATATTTTCAACAACTAAAGATATAAAGAAGAAACCACAACAAGATGGGTAGGAGAAGCAGAGATGCAGTGTAGGCAAGACCCAAACTCCCAGGTAGGCAACTCCCAAATGGGAGGATAATCACAATTACAGGCATTCTCCCCAGGGAGCGAGGGGTCTGAGCCTCACACTGGGCTCTCCCCAGCCCGGGGGTCCTGTACCAGGAAAACAAGCCCCCAGAACATCTGGCTTTGAAGGCTAGCAGGGCTTGCATACAGAGAGCTGGAGGGCCATAGGAAACAGAGGTTACACTCTTAAAGGACTCTCACAAAACCTCACATGCTCTGAAATCCAATGCAGAGGTAGTAATATGAAAGGAGCCCAGGTCAACCCACTTGCTGATCTTGGAGAGCCTTCCAGGGAGGCAGAAGGGAACTGGGACTCCCTCTGGGGACAGAGATGCTAATGGGAGCCATTTGGGGGCACCTGTTCTGCCATGAGGACACTGGTGCTGGCAAGCACCATTTTGGGGTCCTCCCTCTATCTCATTAGCATCAGGTGCTTCCCTGCCCAGTAGGAGACCAATACCAGCCCTGGGACTCCCTGGGTCCTGCAGCCAGCTATGTTGGGACCCCAGTACTGCTCACCCCAGGGTGGTGGCACCAGCCTGAGCCCCCTGGATACCTGGCGCAGCATGCCATGACTTGGCCACACCTACTATCAGGCTGGTACCAGCCCAGGACCCCCAGGGCCCTGCAGACAGCCTCTCCAGGTCCAGGCCATGCCCACCAGAAGGGCAGTAGCCTCGGCATGAGGCAGGGCCTGGCAGCCATCTGGGGGCCAGCTCTGCCTACTAGTGGGCCCACAGTAGTCAGAAAGGCCCATACAGCCCACATAGGGGGCACTGCTAGAGCATATAGCTCCGGTGACCAGTGGGGAGTATGCTGCTAGGCCCCCCTGAAAGTCTCCTACAGGAGGCCATTCTCCAGGATTGCAAAATGTAACTGACTTACCTAATATTATACACTGAAATAAAAAACAGAGACATAGGCAAAAGGAGGCAACAGAGGAATGTGTTCCAAAAAGGAACAAAATAAAACACCAGAAGAACTAAGATAAGTGGAGATAAGCAATCTACTTGATAAAGAGTTCAAGATAATGATCATAAAGGGACTCAAAGATGCTTGGGCGAAGAACGGATGAACACAGTGAGAAGTATAACAAAGAGTTTGAAAATATAAAGAAGAACCAAACATAGCTGAAGAATGTAATAACTGAAATAAAAAATACATGAGAAGAAATCAACAGTAGATTAAAGATACAGATCAGTAAACTGAGAGTAGTGGAAATCATCCAAGCTGAACAGAAAAGACAATGTTTAAAAATGAGAACAGTTAAAGATACCTCTAGGTACTAATGTACTAATTTACTAATATTTGCATTACAGGGGTACCAGAAGGAGAAGAGAGAGAAAGGGGAGAACTTATCTGAAGAAAAAATAGCTGAAAACCTCTCTAACTTAGGAAACAGACATCCAAGCCCAGAAAACACAGAGGGTTCCAAACAATATGAACCCAAAGATATCTACAACAAGACATACTGTGATTAAGATGGTAAAAATTACAGATGAAGAGAGACTCTTAAAAGCAGAAAGAGAAAAGCAAGCAGTTACATACAAGGTAACTCCCGTAAGGCTATCAGCTGACTTTTCAGCATAAACTTTGCCAGGAGGAAGGGAGTGGCATGACATATTTTAAAGTAATGAAAGGAAAAAACCTACAACCAAGAATACTCTACCCAGCAAGGCTATCATTCAGATTTAAAGAGAAGTTTTACAGACAAGCAAAAAGCTAAGAGTTCAGCACCACTAAACAGGCTTTACAAGAAACATTAAAGGGACCTTTCTAAGTGGAAAAGCAAAGACTACAACTAGAAATATAAAAATTATGAAAGGAAAAATCTCATCGGTAAAAGCAAATATATAGTAAAGGTAGTAGACCAACTACTTGTAAAGCTAGCAGAAAAGTTAAAGGACAAAAGTAGTAAAATCACCTATTTTTACAGTAAGTAGTTAAGGGATACACAAAATAAAAAGATGTAAAATATGATTTCAAAAACATTAACATGGGGCTTCCCTGGTGGCGCAGTGGTTGAGAGTCCGCCTGCCGATGCAGGGGACACGGGTTCGTGCCCCAGTCCAGGAAGATCCCACGTGCCGCAGAGCGGCTGGGCCCGTGAGCCATGGCTGCTGAGCCTGTGCATCCAGAGCCTGTGCTCCGCAACGGGAGAGACCACAGCAGTGAGAGTCCCGTGTACCACAAAAAACAAACAAACAAAACACCAAAAAACATTAACATGGGGTAGGGGGGAGTAAAAATGCAGGGTTGTTAGAAATGTGTTCGAACTTAAAGAGATCATTCACTTATAATAATCACAAATATATACAGGTTGCTATATATAAACCTCATGGTAACCCCAAACCAAAAATCTATAATAGATACACACACACAAAAAAGAAAGAGATCCAAACATAACACTAAAGATAGTCATCAAATTACATGGGAAGAGAGAAAAAGAAGAAAAAATAAAAAAACTACAAAAACAACCAGAAAACAATTAACAAAATGGTAGTAAGTACATACCTATCAATAATTACAGTAAATGTAAATGGACTAAATGCTCTACTCAAAAGATGTAGAGTGACTGAATGGATACATAAACAAGGCCCATATATATGCTACTTACAAGAGACTCACTTCAGATATAAAGACACACATAGACTGAAAGTGAGGGAATGGAAAACGGTATTCCATGTGAAAAAAAATGAAAAGAAAGCCAGAGTAGCAATACTTATATCAGAGAAAATAGACTTTAAAACCAAGACTATAACAAGAGATAAGGATGGATATTACTAAGTAGAAAGGGACCAATCCAACAGGAGGGTATAACAACAATCCAACATAGGAGTACCTAAATACATAAAGCAAATCTTAACAAACATACAAGGAGAAATTGACAGTAACACAATCATAGTAGGAGACTTTAACACCTCACTAACATCAATGAACAGATCACACAAACAGAAAATCAATAAGGAAACTCTGGCCTTAAATGACATATTACACTAGATGAACTTAATAGATATATACAAAGCAATCCATCCCAAAGCAGCAGAATACACATTCTTTCCAAGTACACACGGACATTCTCCAGTATAGACCACATGCTAGGCCACAGAATAAGGCTTGGTAAATTTAAGAAAATTGAAATCATATCAAGCATCTTTTCCAACCACAACACTATGAAACCAGAAATCAACTATAAGGAAAAACTGCAAAAATCAAACATGTGAAGGATAAACAACATGCTACTAAACAACAAATGGCTTAATGAAGAAAGAGGATATCAAAAAAATACCTGGAGACACATGAAAATGGAAACACAACAATCCAAAATCTACAGGACACAGGAAAAGCAGTTCTAAGGGGGAAGCTTACAGCATTACAAGACAACCTCAGGAAACAAACAAACAAAGTTCAAGTAAATAACCTAACTTTACACCTAAAGGAACTAGAAAAATAAGAACAAACAAGACTCAAAGTTAGTAGAAGGAAAGGAATCATAAAGATCAGGGCAGAAATAAATGAAATAGAGGCTACAACAACAACAGAAATGATCAATGAAACTAAAAGCTGATTCTTTGGGTAGATAAACAAAATTGATAAACTTTTAGCCAGACTCATCAAGAAAGAAAGAGAGCTCAAATAAATAAAATCAGAACTGAAAAAGGAGAAGTTACAATTGATATCACAGAAACACAAGGGATCATAAAAGATTTCTGAAACAACTGCATGTGAATAAAATGCACAATATAGAAATGGACGAATTCCTAGAAATGTACAATCTCCCAAGATGGAATCAAGAAAAAATAGAAAATATAAACAGACTGGTTACCAGGAATGAAACTGAATCAGTAATTTAAAAAACCCTCAACTCCCAATAAACAAAAGTCCAGTACCAGAAGGCTTCACAGGTGAATTTACCAAACACTTAAAGAAGAGTTAATGCCTAACCTTCTCAAACTTCCCCAAAAAATGCAGAGGAAGAAATGCTTCCAAAGTCATTCTATGAACGTGCATCACCCTGATACCAAGACCAGACAAAGATATCACAAAAAAAGAAAATTACAAGCCAATATCATTGATGAACATAGATGCAAAAATCCTCAACAAAATGTTAGCAAACTGAATTCAACAATACATTAAAAGAATCATATACCATGATCAAGTGGGATTTATCCTGGGATGTAAGGTTAATTCAATAACTGTAAATCAATCATTGTGATACAGGGTATACAGGGAACATACTGGGTATACAGGGAACATACTTCAACATAATAAAGGCCATATATGACAAGCCCACAGCTAACATCATCCTCAATGGTGAAAATCTGAAGGCATTTCCTCTAACATCAGGAAGAAGACAAGAGTGCCCACTCTTGCCACTTTTATTCAACATAGTATTGGAAGTCCTAGCCACAACAATCAGACAAGAAAAAAGAAATACAAGGAATCTAAATTGGAAAGAAAGAAGTAAAACTGTCGCTGTTTGCAGAGGTCACAATACTACATACAACAGATCCTAAAGATGCCACCAAAAAACTATTAAAACTAATAAATGAATTTAGTAAAGTTGCAGGATATGGTACAAAATAATATACAGAAATCTGTTGTATTTCTATACACTAACAACAAACAATCATTAAGAAAACAATCTCATTTACAATTGCATCAAAAGGAATAATACCTAGTAAAAATCTAACCAATGAGGTAAAATACCTGAAAAATTATAAGACGCTGATGAAAGAAACTGAAGACGACACATAGAAAGATACACCATGCTCGTGGATTGTAAGAATTAATATTGTTAGAATGACAATACTACCCAAGGCAATCTAGAGAATGAATGCAATACCTATCAAAATACCAATGGCATTTTTCACAGACCAAGACCAAATAATTCTTAATTGTGAAGTCAAAAGACCTCAAATAGTCAAAATAATCCTGAGACAGAACAACAAAGCTGGAAGTGTCATCTTCCCTAATTTCAAACTATACTACAAAGGTACAGTAATCAAAACAGTATGGTACTGGGAATTCCCTGGTGGTCCAGCAGCTAGGACTCCATGTTTCCACTGCAGAGGGCACAGGTTTGATTCCTGGTCATGGAACTAAGATCCCGCAAGCCACATGGCATTGCCAAAAAAACAAAAAACAACCCAAAAAACCCAGTATGGTACTGGCAGAAAAAAACAGACGCATAGATCAATGGAACAGAATAAAGAGCTCAGAGATAATCCCACACTTACATGTTCAATTAATCTACGACAAAGGAGGCAAGAATATACAACAGGAAAGACAACCTCTTTAATAAATTGTGTTGGGAAAACTGGACAGCTATATGCAAAAAATCAAACTGGACTACTGTCTCACACCATATAGAAAAATAAACTCAAAGTAGATTAAAAACTTAAGTGTAAAACCTGAAACCACAAAAATCTCTAGAAGAAAATATAAGTAGTATGCTCTTTGACATTGTCTTAGCAATATTTTACTGGATGTCTCCTCAGTCAAGGGAAACAAAAGCAAAAATAAACAAGTGGGACTACATTAAATTGAATTTTGCACCGTGAAGGAAACTATCAACAAAACAAAAAGACTGCCTACTGAATGGAAGAAGATATTTGCAAACAGTATATCTAATAAGGGGTTAATAACTAAAATATACAAAGAATGTATACAACTCAACATCAACAAAACCCCAAACAACCTGATTAAAAATGGGCAGTGGAACGGAATAGACATTTTTCCAAAAAAATATATACAGATGGCCAACAGCACATGAAAATATGCTCAATATCACTAATCATCAGGGAAATGCAAATCAAAACCATAATATCACCTCACACCTGTCAGAATAGCTATTATCAAAAAAGACAAATAAGTGTTGATGTGGAGAAAAAGGAACCCTTGTGAATTGTTGGTGGGTATGTAAATTGAATGAATGCCACTATAGAAGAGAGTATGGAGGTTCCTCAAAAAATTAAAAACAGAACTAGCATATGATCCAGCAAGTCCACTCCCAGATATTTATTTGAAGAAAACAAAAACACTAATTTGAAAAAAATATATACATCCCCATGTTCACTACGGCATTATTTACAATAGCCAAGACGTGGAAACAACCTAAATGTCCACTAATGGATAAAGAAAATGCAGTGTGTATATATGTATGTGTGTGTGTGTGTGTGCGTGCGCGCATATATATATTAAGGTCATATATACAGAGAACAGATTGGTGGTTGTCAGAGGCAGGGGGTAGGGGTGGAAGAAATCAATGAACTGGATATTTTTTTTAGATTAAATAAATTGAATAAAAAATAAAAAAAAAGATAGGAGCTTTTCAGTACATTTATCAAAATTAGGTAACTATTATTTAAAAGTAGCAATAGATTCATCTACTAATGTATGCCCAAGGTCATATGCTGTCAAAGGCCAATAATACCAAAGAAGATGAATTCCAAATAAAAACAAGAGGAAGCCAAGTTGGATACGTTTCACAAAAGAAACCAAGTGGACTTCCTTGGTGCAAAGATATTTGGCAGCTTTCTCAGGCATGACCACTTTTCCTTCCCATTTCCCTCACTTCATCCTACAACATGTAGCCTTATAAATGCCTGAGCATTACATTATAAATTGTAAGTGAGTTCATGAGATCTGAGCAGAGATTATCTTAAAATAATAGGATGAACAAAATTAAATAATAGGATGGCATCCAGGCCTTTCAAGGCCTGATTGATTGTTCACTATACACTAAATCTCCCAGAATTAGTGTTGGCAAGTAGAGAAGAAAGGAAAAGAGGAAACAAATAGGGAGAGAAGTTATTGATTTTTTTCTGTCCAAACATGTCTAAGGGAGAGGATAACTCTTCCAGGCTACCTGCACTGTAGTCCATCTCTTGTGAAGATTGATTCCACCAAAAAAAAAAAAAAAGTGAATTGTCTTCTGTAATTTGCTTAAATGGAGAGAATAAGTAAGCAGGACAATGCCTTGTTCTGAAATTATCTTACCTACCTAATAGATATATTTCTGGTTAAGTTAATTAATTGCATTCTGGTTTATATACCTCAGGCTCTTGTGAATTAGTTACAGTGAGTAACCAATTCTTCTGGCCGTGATAAATCTAAACAGTGTTAAGAACCCATATAATGATTAGTAAGTTTCAGCACTGGAATCAGGACCATTGTAAGCTCTTCCTTCTTTTCACACTTACACTGCTCCTATACCAGTGGTTTCTAATTTTTAACTCAAGAACCCCTTTCGGGGGAAAAAGTCGAGAAGGGATGCAGTAGCATGGTGGATTGCAGTCTAACATGGCTAGAACATACAACTGAAGAGGAACAGGGTGTGAACAAAGTCAGACACACAGGCTGTACTTGTCTCCTCCCCTGACTGAGGCACACATGCTATCTGATTGTAACCCTCTCAGGCATGACACATTCAGTATGAGACAATTTTCAACAGTCTCTAGGATGCTACTACCAATTAATCAGAGTTGGCATAAAAAAAAAAAAGCCTATCTGCTATCCAGGGCTAGCTCATGAAGGGCCTCACATCTGCAGAGATGGACTTCAGTCACTGGTGCTCTAGGAGTGTGAACCAAAATAACCCAAACATCACCCAGAACCTTCCTACCTCCACATCAGTGATTCACAACCTTGGCAGTGCATTAACATTACTGGGGAGTTTTCAAAAAGCCCACTGCCCAGGCCACATTCCACACCAATCAAACCCGCATCTCTGGTCATCTGTTTTGGGCTCTCTCCCAAAGCTGAGAACCATTGACCTATCCTTCGAGGCCCCACTCCACACCTACTGAATCAGAATGTCCAGATGCCAGGGTCAAAAGATGTATTTGAAAAAAATCTCCCTGGGTGATTCTGATATATAAAGTCCCAGCTGTAAGAGTCACTGCCAAAGCAATAAGCCAGGGAAGTATTTTAAAGAAGGTGATAACAGGGTCAGATTTTATTGTTTATTGAAGTATAGTTGATTTACAGTATTGTTAGTTTCAGGTGTACAGCAAAGTGATTTAGTTATACGTGTGTATATATATTTTTTCACATTATTTTCCATTATAGGTTATTATAAGATATTGAATATAGTTCCTTGTGTTATATAGTAAATCCATGTTGCTTATCTATTTTATGTATAGTAGTTTGTAGCTGTTAATCCCCTTCTCCTAATTTATTCGCCGTTTCCCCTTTGGTAACCATAAATTTGTTTTCTATCTCTGAGAATGTTTCTGTTTTGTATATAGATTCATTTGTATCAGTTTTTAGACTCCACATATAAGTGATATCATATAATATTTGTCTTTCTCTTACTTCACTTAGTACGGTATTCTCTAGGTCCATCCACATTGATGCAAACAGCAATATTTCATTCTTTTTTTATGTCTGAGTAATATACACCACATCTCCTCAAACCAATTGTCTGTTGATGGGCACTTGGGTTGTTTCCATGTCTTGGCTATTGTAAACAGTGCTGCTATGTACATTGGGGTGGATTTATCTTTCTGAATTAGAGTTTTCCTCTTTTCTGGATATATGCCCAGGAGTGGGATTGCTGGATCATATGGTAGCTCTATTTTTAGTTTTTTAAGGAATCTCTATACTGTTTTCCATAGTGGCTGTACCAATTTACATTCCCACCAACAGTGTAGAAGGCTTCTCTTTCCTCCACACCCTCTCCAGCATTTATTATTTGTAGACTTTATGATGATAGCCATTCTGACTGGTGTGAGGTGATAGCTCATTGTGGTTTTGTCATTTCTCTAATAATTAGTGATGTTGAGCATCTTTTCATGTGCTTCTTGGCCACATGTATGTCTTCATTGGAGAAATGTCTATTTAGATCTTCTGACCATTTTTTTTTTTTTTTTGCGGTACACGGGCCTCTCACTGTTGTGGCCTCTCCCGCTGCGGAGCACAGGCTCCGGACACGCAGGCTCAGCGGCCATGGCTCACGGGCGCAGCCGCTCCACGGCATGTGGGATCCTCCTGGACCGGGGCACGAACCTGCATCCCCTGCATCGGCAGGCGGACCCTCAACCACTGCGCCACCAGGGAAGCCCTCTGACCATTTTTTAATTGGATTTTTTTTTAATATTGAGTTGTATGAACTGTTTGTATATTTTGGACATTAACCCCTGTTTGGCTGCATTGTTTGCAAATGTTTTCTCCTAGTCCGTAGGTTGTCTTTTCATTTTGCTGATGGTTTGTTTTGCAGTGCAAAAGGTTTTAAGTTTAATTAGGTCCCATTTGTTTACTTTTGCTTTTATTTCTTTTGCCTTGGAATACAGATCTAAGAAAATATTGCTATGATTTATGTCCAAGAATGCTTTGCCCAGGTTCTCCTGTAGAAGTTTTATGGTATCGTGTCTTATATTTAGGTCTTTAAACCATTTTGAGTTTATTTTTGTATATGGTGTGAGGGAGTGTTCTAATTTCATTGACACATGAAGTTGTCCAGCTTTCCCAACACCACCTGCTGAAGAGACTGTCTTTTCTCCATTGTATATTCTTGCCTCTTTTGTCAAAGATTAATTGCCTATAGGTGTGTGGTTTTATTTCTGGGCTCTCTATTCTGTTCCATTGACCTGTTTTTGTGCCAATACCATGCTGTTTTGATTATGATAGCTTTGTAGTATTGTCTGAAGTCTAGAAGGGTTATGCCTCCAGCTTTGTTCTTTTTCCTCAGGATTGCTTTGGCAGTTCTGTGGTTCCATATTAATTTTAGGATTATTCGTTCCAGTTCTGTTAGAAATGTCATGGGTAATTTGATAGGGATGACATTAAATCTGTAGATTTCTTTGGATAGTATGGCCATTTTAACAATATTAATTCTTCTAGTCCAAGAGCATGGGCTATCTTTCCATTTCTTTGAATCATCTTCAATTTCCTTTATCAATGTTTTACAGTTTTCATCATATAGGTCTTTCACCGCTTTGGTTAAGTTTATTCCTAGTTTTTTTTTTGATGAGATTTTAAACGGAATTTTTTTTTTTACTTTTTCTTTCTGATATTTCATTGTTAGTGTAAAGGACTGCAACAGATTTCTGTATATTAATCTTGTATCCTGTTACCTTGCTGAATTCATTTATTAGTTCCAATAGTTTTTGTGTGGAGTCTTTAGGGTTCCCTATATAGGGTATCATGTCATCTGCAATTTTACCTCTTCCCTTCCAATTTGGATATCTTTTATTTCTTTTTCTTGTCCAACTGCAGTGGCTAGGACTTCCAATACAATGTTGAACGGAAGTGATGAGAGTGGGCATCATCTGTCTTGTTCCTGAATTTGGTGGGAAGGCTTTCAGCTTTTCACTGTTGAGTTTTATGTTGGCTATGCGTTTGTGGTAAATGGCTTTTATTATGTTGAGATATGTTTCCTCTATACCCACTTTGGTGAGAGTTTGTATCATGAATGGATGTTGAATTTTATCAAATGCTTTTTCTGTGTCTAATGAGATGATCCTATGATTTCTGTCTTCTCTTTTGTTAATGTGGTGTATCACACTGATTGATTTGCATATGTCGAACCATCCTTGGGAACAGAGTCAGATTTGCATCATAGATTTCTTATACAGCAGTGGGAAGATGAATTAGAAAGAAATCATAGGAAGGCTATGAACAGTTCAGCTGAAAGATAAGGGCCTGCACTATTAACAGTGAAAAGACAACCCCACAGACTGGGAGAAAATATTTGCAAATCACATATCTGATAAGGGATTAATATACAGAATATACACAGAGCTCCTCGAACTCAACAATACAGTACAAAAATGGGCAAATGACAAGAACAGACATTTCTCTAAAGAAGATATACAAATAAGCCAATAAGCAGCACATGGAGAGAAGTTCAACATCACTAATCATTTAGGGAACTGCAAATCAAAACCATAATGAGAGATCACCTCACAACTATTAGGATGGCTACTATAAAAAAAAAAAAGGAAATAGCAAGTGTTGGTAAGGATGTGGAGAAATTAGAACCTTTGTGCACAGTTGGTGGGAATGTAAAATGGTGCAGCCACAGTGGAAAACAGTTTGTTGGTTCCTAAAAAATTTAAAACTAGAATTACCACAGGATCCAACAATTGAATTTCTGGGAATATACCCAAAAGAACTGAAAGAAGGGTCTTGAAGAGATATCTGCACACCCAATTTCATAAAGGCATTATTCAAAATAGACAAAAATAGAAGTAACCCAAGTGTCTATGGACAGATGAATGGATAAGCAAAATACGGTATATACAATCAGCCCTCCATATTCATGATTTCTGTGTCCACACTCATCCAATGTCAAATCCAAATTATTTGGGAAAAAACTTCCAGAAATTTCCAAAGAGCAAAACTTGAATTTGCCTCATGCCACCAACTATTAACATACCATTTACAATTATTTACGTAGTATTTACATAGGTATTATAAAGTAATCTATAGATGATTTAAAGTATACAGGACAATGTCTATAAGTTATATGCAAATACTATGCTATTTTATATAAGGGACTTGAGCATCATGGATTTTGGTACCTGTGGGGCATCCTGGAACCAATCCTCTGAAGATACTGAGAAACAACCCTATATACAATGGAATATTATTTGGCCTCAAAAGAAAGGAAATTCTGACACATGCTACAACACGGATGAACTCTGAGGACATTATCCTATGTAAAATAAGCTGATCACAGAAGGACAAATTCTGCATGATTCCACTCATGATGTTCTAGTGTGGTCAAACTCATAGACACAAAGTAGAATTGCGTTTGCTAGGAACTGGGGAAAAAGGGGAAAGGAGAGTTATTTTTTAATGGGTATAGAGTTTCAGTTTTGCAAGATGAAAACAATTCTGGAAATGGATGGTGGTGATGGCTGTATAATAACATGAAAGTACTTGATACCACTGAACACTTAAAAATGGTTAAGATGGGGAATTTTGTCATGTGTATTTTACCACGATTAGAAGGAAGAGAGAGAGAGAGAGAGAGAGAAGAGAAGAGGGATAAGAGCCTGAACTAAGGTAGTTATGATGGATTTGGAGAAAAATCTAGAATGATGCCTACGTTCAGGACTGGGCAGATGACACTGCCACCAACTGAGATGGGAAATACAGAAGGAAGAAGAGGGTTCAGTGGAAATAAATTTAGATTTTACACATGAAATCTGAAGTGCCTGAAGCAGTTATATTGAGGATACCAGACAGATGGTAATTCAACTTATCTACCATGGGGATCCAGGGTGTGTGAAAGAGGAAAGGGAAGGGAAGCTTGGAGGAGGGGGAGAGAGGACGTAAAAAAGGAGGAGATAATGAAGGAGAAAAACTGAAGAGTAAAGATATTTGAAATCTCTATGAAGTAAAGAGAATATAATTTCTGGAGCCAGATAGCTGGGTTCTCATCCTAACTTGGCCATTTACTCACTATAGGACTTTGGCAAGTTTCTTAGCCTCTCTGTGACTCAGTTTTCTCATTTGTAAAATGGAGATAACACCTCAAGGAGTGTTCAAAAAGACTGAGTAATCTAATTTATGTAAAGAATATAAAAGAGTGTCTGAAACACAGTAAGTGCTTCATCAGGTCTTAGCTGTTATTTTAACTACACTGAGGAAAAGTAAAAATGAAATAAAGAAAAATATTATTTTAGAGACCTGGATACAAAGGAAAGGGTTACCTGTTTTTGTGTTGGACCTTGTTTTGAGAAATAACCAAAGGAGAAGAGCCATGGGAACTAAAGGAAAAAATAAAACCTTTAGTGATATTTTCAAAAATTCATGGAAAATACTTCTAAGGTCTAATTTCATAGAAATATTACTTACTTTTATGAGGAGTTGCCTTCCAATGCCAAACTTCACAAAGAATAAAAAGAAAAGTCCAGCAAACATCAGCTTAATAACAGAGGTGACACCTCCCACAGTTACATAAGCAGCATACTGAACCTAGATGAAGAATATAAAGTCAGGATGTTACTCCCTACTTTCTTAGACCAAGTAATACAAGAATGTTAGCTACTAATAACTTACTCTATAGTCATAAATATTGAACAAAAAGCAGTTTCCATTTTATGAATGTGTTATGTTCCAAAAGCTTGTCCAGAAATCAGACACTGGGAAGACATTTTTTTTTTTTTTTGAGGTACGAGGGCCTCTCACTGTTGTGGCCTCTCCCGTTGCGGAGCACAGGCTCTGGACGCGCAGGCTTAGCGGCCATGGCTCACAGGCCCAGCCGCTCCGCGGCAATCTTCCTGGACTGGGGCACGAACCCGTGTCCCCTGCATCGGCAGGCGGACTCTCAACCACTGTGCCACCAGGGAAGCCCCCAGGGAGGACATTTTTTAAAAGAAATTATTAAAATGGGCAGAAGGCCTAAATAGACACTTTCCAAAGAAGATATACAGATTGCCAACAAACACATGAAAGGATGCTCAACATCACTAATCATTAGAGAAATGCAAATCAAAACTACAATGAGGTATCACCTCACACTGGTCAGAATGGCCATCACCAAAAAATCTACAAACATGGGCTTCCCTGGTGGCGCAGTGGTTGAGAGTCCGCCTGCCGATGCAGGGGACACGGGTTCGTGCCCCAGTCCGGGAAGATCCCACATGCCACAGAGCGGCTAGGCCCGTGAGCCATGGCCGCTGAGCCTGCACGTCTGGAGTCTGGAGCATGTGCTCCGCAACGGGAGAGGCCACAACAGTGAGAGGCCCGCGTACTGCAAAGAAACAAAACAAAACAAAACAAAAAAACTACAAACAATATATGCTGGAGAGGGTGTGGAGAAAAGGGAACCCTCTTGCCCTGTTGGTGGGAATGTAAATTGATACAGCCACTATGGAGAATAGTATGGAGGTCCCTTAAAAAACTAAGAATAGAACTACCATATGACCCAACAATCCCACTACTGGGCATATACCCTGAGAAAACCATAATTCAAAAGTAGTCATGTACCACAATGTTCATTGCAGCTCTATTTACAGTAGCCAGGACATGGAATCAACCTAAATGCCCATCAACAGATGAATGGATAAAGAAGATGTGGCACATATATACAATGGAATATTACTCAGCCATAAAAAGATGAAATTGAGTTATTTGTAGTGAGGTGGATGGACCTAGAGTCTGTCATACAGAATGAAGTAAGTCAGAAAGAGAAAACCAAATACTGTATGCTAACACATATATATGGAATCCAAAAAAAAAGGGTTCTGAAGAACCTAGGGGCAGGACAGGAATAAAGACGCAGACGTAGAGAATGGACATGAGGACACGAGGAGGGGGAAGGGTAAACTGGGACAAAGTGAGAGAGTGGCATGGAGCTATACACACTACCAAATGTAAAACAGATAGCTAGGAGGAAGAAGCCGCAGAGCACAGGGAGATCGGCTCGGTGCTTTGTGTCCACCTAGAAGGGTGGGATAGGGAGGTTGGGAGGGAAAAGCAAGAGGGAGGAGATATGGGGATGTATGCATATGTATAGCTGATTCACTTTGTTATACAGTAGAAGCTAACACACCATTGTAAAGCAATTATACTCCAATAAAGATGTTAAAAAAAAATTGTTGCAAAAGGTAATAGCTTCCCCTATTTGAACACAAAAGTCCACATAATCTATATATAAAAAGTCCATAACAATATACCTGAGTTTAACAATTATACATTACAGAGTGTAGACTCCACTTACAATCTCTTCTATAAGAAAATACTCTCGTTTTTTGTTTTTTTTTTAAAACTTGACATAGTTTCCTCTTCAAGTCTCAGCAGTGGGAAAAATTACTTCCCTCACCAAATGGAGTAGGATAGTTCTCTAGAGGTAGCAAGGAGATAAGAGAGAAGAACCTAGACACCTCCATAAGCAACAGAAAGAGTATTCTAGCAGCTGAAACTCGCAACAGGGCTGTTGGGTATTTACGATACCAGGATTTCCTATACTGAACTTGCTGCTATTGTGTTACATTAAAAAGGTATTCAGAAGGTCAGAGTTGAATTATGGGAGAAGGCTATTACCACCCCCATAAAATGCAAAATGTTCTACACCACTAATTCTTTATGCTTCCAGAAACTGAAACATGCACTATTTTAGCTCTTTCTTTTTTTGCTTTATAAACATAAAAATCCTACATTAAAATGATAGGGGAACTGAAACAAACATAGAATACTCTTTATTAAAAAATAAATCATATACACTTACAGGTGATTGCTCTAAATTTTCGTGCAAGTAACGCTGAGTCCGCTTCACAACAGACACATCTGCTCCCAAGAAAGGAATGGAATAACTGTTGAGTTCTCTGCAGTAAGAAATTGGCCACCTGCAAGACAGAAGCATGTTGTATCTTCTCCATTTACAGTGACCACAACTATAACTGGTAAATTTCTGAATAAAAACCTTAACTCTTCTTGAGGCAATTAATAATAACAGTAAAGATGGCAGATCTGCTCTTAATTAAAATTTACTTCAGTATTTGTCCTTTGTTCTCTACACCTGCACCCAAACAAGTGACAAGTTGGAACAATGTAGTATTCTTCACACCATGGGCGCTTAACACATATAGTTTGACCATGTTTTATACCCCATCAATTTCCCTAGATAATGATAAGAAGAACACTCATTTCAACAGCCAAACTCTGAGTTTAGAGTTCTCACATATAAATACTAATTAATAGGTTGATTAATATACATAAGATCATCACATTTTTACAGCATGAAATTTAATTGATGTTTAATTTTGATATTGATAGTGAAGAGTCATAAAACTGATTTTTTCCAGAATTTTCCCAGAATCCAAATGTATTATTATATATGAAGTACTTAAACTTAGGGTAACATATTAATTATATTTTATTTATCTTTGAAAACAATCCTGAACTCACTATAAAAGTCTCCAGGCTTTTCTTAGTAGCATATGTTATTAACAGTCAGATAAACAACAATATGGTTAGATAAACTGAAGAATAGATTTTGAGATAATATACCTTCTTTTCAATTTTGGACCAACAATTGGGACAGGCTTCAAATTGGACTCATTTCGTAGTTTTTTCAAATTACTCTGATCTCCAAAACCATAAACCGCTGACTTCCAGGTACCATCATGAGTGCACAACCCCTAACAAAATAATTCAAGAGTTAAAGCAACTTGTCTTAGAACTGACACAATATTGTAAATTAACTATACTCCAACAAAATTAAAATATTAGAAGAAACATGTCTTAAGGGATAATTACTAAAATGTAAAACCAAGTAATTTATAATTGATACAAAGAACATTTCACCTCTATTTGAGCAAGGCATAATCCCTTATTTAATAATCTTGAGATAAATTTTTATGACTGGCTAGGCAGCAGTAAAACTCATCAGTTTGATCACATTCACTATTTATACCCTATTTATATATTATATATTTACAAACATATGCCCTTTCTTCTTTCCTCCTACCATTATTTATGCTCTTTTTAATAAGTTTCATGTCATCATTTTCACTCAACTATTTATCACTGATTGCTTTAAGCAGAAAAAAAGAAACACTAAAACCATCAGAAGATTCAGGTTTTCATATAACAGCTTTGATGAAACTGAAAGGTAAAGAGACACCAACCTAATTTCTATTTTGGTACAGATTAATTTCTTCTGTTTGTTAAAACTAAATCAGAGCTAAAAGTCTTAAGAGTTTGATTTGTGAAACTATCCTCAGTCTGCACCTAGCCAATCTGACCTACTTGCAAAGATTTCCAAAAATCAGGAGAAAATAGTTTTTTTAAAAACGTTAAGAGTATCTTCTCATACAAATAAGCCATCAAAAAGGCAAAAATTACATTCCATTTTAAAAACCTTTTATTTTGTTGAAAAATAGAAAGAAAAGTGCACAAGACATAAAAGTATAATTTAATGTAATTATGAAGCTAACATCTATGTAAACCCAGAAGGCCCTCCTTCTGTCCTGCCTTTGTGGTAATCAAGAAAACTCCTTGCTTCTTTAAGAGTTTTACCACTTAAGTATTCATTTCTAAACAGTGCAGTGAGTTTTGCCCGTTTCTAAATTTTACAGAAATGGAACCATATAATGTATATTCCTTGAGTTTGGCTTCTTTTGCTCAAAATTGTGATGTTAGGATTCATCATGTGTTAGAAGGACCTCCTACTCTGCTGTTGACCTTCCATTTTCTTAATGGTGTCTTGTGATATAAAAAGACATACTCAATTTAAAATTTTAAATGTATTCCACTTTTTTTTATATTTAATGCCTTCCGTGTCTTTTGCAAGCAGTCATTTGTTCCCTGTACAACATGGTGACTATAGTTTATATTATATAGAAAATTAGAAATTTGCCAGGAAAGATGATTTTAAAAGTTCTTAGGACTTCCCTGGTAGTGCAGTGGCTAAGAATCTGCCTGCCAATGCAGGGGACACGGATTTAATCCCTGGTCTGGGAAGATTCCACATGCCGCGGAGCAACTAAGCCCGTGCACCAAAACTACTGAGCCTGTGCTCTAGAGCCCGTGAGCCACAACTACTGAGCCTGTGTGCCACACTACTGAAGCCCATGAGCCTAGAGCCCATGCTCCTCAACAAAAGAAGCCACCGCAATGAGAAGCCCACGCACTGCAACGAAGAGTAGCCCCTGCTTGACACAACTAGAGAAAGCCCGCATGCAGCAACAAAGACCCAACACAGCCAAAGATAAATAAATAAATAAATACAATTTAAAAAATTGTTTATATGCTTAAAAAATAAACATATAAAGAGCTGCTGATAATCAGATTCCAAATAAAGAAAAGTTACTTCAAAAATAAATAAATACAAGTTCTCATCACAAGGAAAAAAACTTGAGTATGGTGATGAATGCTAACTAGTGGTGATCATTTGTAATATAAACAAATATTGAATTATTATGTTGTACACCTGAATAGTACAATGTTATATGTCAATTATACCTCAATAAAAATAAATTAACAAAATAAAATATATTTCTGGAAAAAAAGAAGCCATTCCTGGCCCTGAGGCCATGAAATATTCATCTTCTAAAAGCTTACTGTTTAGCCTTATGCATTTAGGTCTATAACCCACCTAAAGTTGATTTTTGTACACAGTGCAAAGTATGAGTCCAATTTCATTGTTTCCCCACACCCATCATCTCCCGAAAAAGACCCTTTACCATAAATCAAGTGCTCATATATGCACAAACTACTCTGAGTTCTTTATCCTAATCTGCTGGCCTATCGATATCTCCCTGCCAATGTAACACTCTGACTTAATAATGTCTTGATATTAAAGAACATCCTTCTACCTTATTCTCCTTTAAGAAAGTGCTGGTTATTCTTGGCCCTCTGCATTTCCATATACATTTTAGAATTAGTTTGTCAAATTGCACACTAAAACAAAACAAGCAAGCGAAAAAAAAACCTGTTTGTGATTTTGATTGGAATTATATGGGATTATAAATTAATTTAAGGAAAACTGACATTTTAACAAAATTGAGCCTTCCAATCCATGAATATGGTGGATTCTTCCATTTATTTGTCTTCTTTAAGGTCACTCAATAACATTTTATAGTTTTCTTCACAGAAATCTTGTACATTTTATATCTCTTATTCTTAAGTACTAGATTTTTTAATGTTACTATAAATGGTCTCATTTTAAAAAATTCATTTTCTAACTGTGGCTGGTATACAGAAATGCAACTGATTTTTATATTACTGTTGTATCCAGCAACAATAAAGACTAGAGTGGAAATAAATGAAACAGAGAATAGAAAAACAATAGAGAAAATCAATGAAACCAAAAGGTGGTTCTTTGAAGAAATCAACCAAAATGAAAAACCTTTAGCTAGACTGACAGAGAGAGAAAGAAAAAGAAAGAGAGAGAGAGAGAACTCAAATTACTAAAATCAGGAATGAAAGAAGGGGCATTACCAACCTTTCAGAAATAAAAAAGAGTATAAGGGAATACTATGAACAACTGGATGCCAACAAATTAAACAACCTAGATGAAATGGACAAATTCCTAGAAAGACACTGTTACGGATTGAATTTTGTACCCACCCCAAATTTATATGTAGAAGGCCTAACCCCCGGTACCTCAGAATGTAACCTTATTTGTAAGGAGGGTTGTTGTAGATGTAACTATTTAAGTTGAGGTCATACATATTGGAGGAAGTGGGCCCCCAACCCCAAACCACTGGTGTCCTTATAAAAAGGGAGAAATTTGGACACACACACATATGAAGATGGAAGAGAGGTCTGAGTGATGCATCTACAACAAAGGAACACCAAAGATTGCAAGCAAACCACCAGAAGCTAGGAGAGAAACATGGAACAGATTCTCCCTCACAGCCCTCAGAAGAAACCCTGCCAACATCTTAATCACGGACTTCTAGCCTCCAGAACTGTGAGAACAATGTTTCCCTTGTTTAAGCAACCCAGTTTGTGGTACTTCATTACAGGAGTCCTAAGAAACTAATGCAGACACAAACTACCAAAACGGACTTAAGA